>NW_024423453.1:25558267-25877294 GCF_017311325.1 Ursus maritimus
ACACACACACACACACACACACACACACACACACACACACACACACATATATACATCCTACTTGTTCTTTTTTTCTGGAGAATCTTGACATGGCAATCATCAAAATCGGCAAATCCATCTACTGCCTTTAGGATTTATATATAAAAATGACCCAACCAAACATTTTTTGGTCAAGTGTTATATGTAAGGCAATCTTCAATGCACTGTTTGAAGTTTTAAAAGAATTATATGTTGTTTTTACGAATTTGTGGAGACACAGGACGTGTACACAACTAGCAATAATGCTTGCCAAGCAATCATTGGTATGCTTAAGAGATACATAAACTACCAGGGTACTTAGGAAAAGAAGTGATTTAGTCGATTTAATAATCTAATTTAGTCTGTTTAATATGAAGACTCAAACATACCTCCTACTGCATCAGTAAGAATTCCTTCTGCAGAAATTTTGATGCAGACATAGAAAACTTATCAATGAAGAACAGTAACATAAAAAAATGGTAAGTCAGCACAGAGCTTTTGCAATAGCTCTTCTCTTTACATTTATTTGTGGCAGGTACAACTTTTTTCCCAACACTGTAGAGACTTAGGTTAGTGTAGGGGGGCCTTGTCTAGTCTAGAAAATGGCTATTTACATATATAAGATAATTTTTATTGGCACAGCACTGAGCTCCTTACATTGAGTAGGAGTCAGGTTAACCATAAAAGACCACAGACTTCCTAGTACCTCAAATACTACCCACATAAATGAATAAGATTCATGACATCTATTCATGACATCTATTTCCCTCAAAAGACAGACTATGAAACTTCAGAATTTGTATGAATTATATTGTACTGAAGCATATATGACATTGGGACTACAATACTCTTGCGTGAACTGAAATAACTAAAAATTCTCTCATACAGAGCTACAGGAGTAACAAATGAATATCATATTACTTTAAACTAATCCCACTGACTGACCTGGAAAATACTAATACTTGCTTCTTTCAGATTTAAGAAATAACAACCTTTATTTTATGGACATCAACCTACTGAATCTAAAGTTTATGTGAAAAGGCATAAGACCCAAAATAGTCAACACAATATTGAAGAAGAACGAAGGTGGAGAACGGACATAATCCAACTTCGAGACATACTATAGAGCTACAGTAATCAAAACAGTATGGTATTGGGGAAAGAATAGACAAACAGATTGATGGAACAGAACAGAGTCCAGAAACAGACCCGCATAAATATAGTCAACTGACCTTGGACAAAGAAGCAAAGGCAATACAATGAAACAAAGATAGCTCTTCAACAATGAAACTGGAACAACTGGACATCCATATGCTTAAAAATGACTCAACACAGACCTTACACACTTCACAAAAGTTAACTCAAGATGGATCATGAACCTAAATGTAAATGAACAACTAGGACTCCTAGGATATGACATAGGAGAAAACCTAGATGGCCTCGGGTATGGCCATGATACACCACCAAAGACATGATCCATGACGGACATAGTTGATAAATTGGACTTCATTAAAATTAAAAACTTTTGCCCTGTGAAAGATAATGTCAATAAGAAGACAAGCCACAGACTAAGAGAAAATATTTGCAAAAGACACATCTAATAAAGGATGATTATCCAATATACACCAAAAAACTATTAAAACTCAACAATAAGACGATGAACAACCCTATTAAAAAGAGGATCAAAGATATCAATGAATACCACATCAAAGAAGATATACAGATAGTAAATAAGCATATGATAAGATGTTCTACATCCTACGTCATCAGGGAAATGCAAATTAAAACAACAGTGAAATGCCACCACACACCTATAAGAAGGGCTAATTCCAGAACACACTGACAACACGAAATCCTGGTGAAGGTGTGGATCAACATCATAAATCATATACTGCATTGGGGATGCAAAATGGTACAGCCACTTTGGAGGACAGTTTGGCTGTTTCTTACAGAACTAAACTTACTCTTACCATATGATCCAGCAATTGCATTTCTTGGTATTCGCCCAAAGGAGTTGGAATCTTATGTCTACACAAAAACCTGCACATGGATATTTACAGCAGCTTCATTCATAATTGCCAAAACTTGGAAGCAATCAAAATGTCCTTCGGTAGGCAGATGGATAAACTGTGGTAGATCCAGAAGATGGAATATATTCAGCAGTAAAAAGAAATGAGCTATCTGGCCATGAAAAGACACAGAAGAAACTTAAATGCTTATTACTAAGGAAGAAGCCCATCTGACAAAGCTACATACTATATGATTCCAATGATATGACATTCTAGAAAAGGCAAAACTATCAAGACAATAAAAAGATCAGTGGCAATAAAAAGATGAAGATGGGGGACGAACAAGCAGAACACAGAGGATTCTTAGAGCAGTGAAAATAGTCTCTGTGATTTTACAACGTTATATATATGTCATACTATTTTCCAAATCCATAAATTGTACAACACCGAGAGTGACTCCTAACGTAAACTATGGACTTTTGTGTCAATGTAGTTTCATTCTCGGTAAAAAAATATACCATTCTGGTGAGCGATGTTGACAATGGGTGAAGCCCTGCATATGTGAGGGCAGGAGGTATACAGGAAATCTCTGTATCTTCCTCTTAATTTTGTTGTAAAACTAAATCTACTCTATGGGGTGCCTGGGTAGCTCAGATGGGTGAGCGTCTGCCTTCGACTCAGGTCACGATCTCCAGGTCCTGGGATCCAGCCCAGCATCAGGCTTCTGGCTCAGCGGGAAGTCTGCTTCTCCCTCTGCCTCTCCCCCAGCTTGTGCTCTCTCTGGCTCTCTGTTTTTCTCTCTCAAATGAATAAATAAAATCTTCAGAAATAAATAAATAAAACTACCCTAAAAAATAAAGTTTGAAAACAAGAAATGACTTTTAAATTTCCTAAATAAAGACCATTAGAACTGATTGCCACAGACTTTGAAGATAGTTGTTTATTAAAGAAAAACAAATTTGAATGGAAAATAAAATAAAAATGTTATGGCATTCTTTATGTTCATCAACCTGGGGACCATGTACAATATTTCTAAAATATTTCCATTTATTATCTATCTTTGCATGTAATACCATTAATGCGTATTCTTCCTGAAATACCACAAAAGACCAAGTAAGCTTTGAATCTATGATAGAAAAAAGGCAATCCATACTTACTTAAAATTGGCTTTTTTGTGTGTGCTGATTTTCCTCTTATCTGCCATCATGGATTAGAAAACTAAGGGATCTTGCTACTGGAGGGAAAAATGTATTTACTCCAAAGTTTATAGAATTATGGGTAGTTACCTAAAGCATGAGTACTAATGTGGAAATATTTTCCTAAAACCCATGATGTACCAGGAGAAATGCAGAACATGTATTATGTTTTACGATGCTCCTTAGATAAGATTACATATAAGCACATGCCCAAATCCTTATTTGACTGATGTGGAGGATTTGCTAAGTATTTTGTTTATGGATTTACAGAACAAATCTTTTCCTGCTAGGTGTTAGGCACTGCTCTCAGCATGGAGCTTACTTTCCAGAAGGGAAGGTAGAAACTAAACACATAAATATATTATCACACTGCTGGGTGTGGTAGCGGGTGGAGGGAGCAGCATGGTAAAGAGATAGTGAATGACAGTAGGGTATCTTTCCTATAGTAATCAACAAAGATCAGCCTGCGATGGTGACATTGAGAGGTACTGCGAGAGTGAGTGGAAATAGCATTTCAAACAAATGCCTTGAGGTGAAAACAATTTGGTGCTCTGAGGCTCACAGGTTTTCCCTGAGTTTTCTTTAAAGATGAGACAAAAGACATTCAAGTTATTAAACAGCTATTGGAGCATAGCTACTGCCCGAAGGAAGTACATTATCAGCGCTTGCTGGACGATTTCCTCACGTGCAAGTTAAGGGCCTCCTTTATCTAGAGAATTACCTGTTTGGATGGCCAGATGGACAGATTACAGATTCTTATCTGTCAAAAGAAGTGCCATGGTCAAAGAAATTCCCAGGTCCAGTTGGTTTTCACAGCCGCACAGCAGGTGCGTGTGCGCGTGTGTGCGTGTGTGTGCGCACGCGCACTTGTGTTTTGCCTCAAAGCTCACTTGCAAAATTACCAAACCCTGCCTTCTTCTATTGCAATCCCTTGATTTCTAATGGAGTATGTTCTTCTGTGCTAACTAACTTGATATTTTTGTCTTCCATCTGCACTGGCACACTCTGCCTGTCTCCGCAAGTAATACAGGTGTTGCGTCATCAGTCCCAAGTCTGTCAGAAACAGACCCGTCCCTCCAGCTCACCAATGTCTTCTGTTCTCTCACTACCCTTCAGGTTCTGATGCTCAGCACTAACAGTGAAGACTAGAAAGCCAACAGGGAAAGAATCTTTTGAAATCCTATTTGTATTACAAATACATAGAGCTTCCTTGTAGTATCACATTTCCAGAGGTTTGGCCCTGTTTTACTTCATTTTCCAATGACTGCAACTGCGTCTCCTTACAACGTGGCCACCTGTCCACAACCATCAATCTCCACTTACTGGTGTTCTCTTTCCCATCATTAATTTTCATTTCAACAAGCTTCAAAACTATTAATTTTACTTCATTCTATTCCCTTAGGAAGCCTCTTTTGAGACACAGTCAAGCCACCCTAGCTGCCTCAGAAGACACTATCCAGATAAAAGGGCCAGAAGCAAAGTAGATTGAAAATAAAGAACTCTCTTGGTCCACCCTTTCTGAACTTTTATCCCCACCCCAACACTTCTACCATTCTTTCTTGACTTTCTTTCCTTTTCACTAATTATATATTTCCTCCCTTCCTCTTCCTTCCTTTTCCTTTCCCCTTTCCTCTCATTCTCTCTCTGTGTCTCTTTTTCACTCTCTTTTGTCTGCCTTCCCCCACTAGTTTGTAAGCTCCTGGAGATAAAGGATTTTCCCCGTTATATATATCCTGAGTCTAGAATAGTGCCTGACTCATACAAATGAATAAATTTATAGAATGAATGAATTAAAAACCATCTAGAAATCCTAGCAGGTGACTACATAGTCATGTTATGTAGGGCTCTCTGTCTGCTGAATGTAAAGCTAGGCTCTGTTAATGTTGTGGTTCAACGGCAATAATATTCTCTAGGCAGAAGATTTCCCTGATAATAGCTCTGTAGCTCTCTGGTATTCCCAGTACACTGAAGTTTTGGTTGTTTGAAACTCAATGAATGAAAAATTATAAATACCTAAAGACACCTTTCTTTACCTGAAATGGTAAACGTTTAGTTGCCGTGGCAAAAATAAATAAATAAAAAGTTTGAATTCATCCACTTAGATGAGCCATATTTGCTCGAAGACAGTCTTTTATATGCTTCATGTATAGAGATTCTTCTCACTCAAGAACATCTTTCTGAAGGAGTAGTTGTGGAGGCAAAGCTCACAGACACCTCTGACAGGATGCATTCATCATCATTGTTCATATGTATGGGTGAGCACCTGTGCTCACTGAAACACGGCTTGGCCTATAATGATACCAGATGTTTTGCAGGCAAATACTAAACACCCTCCATTTTTCCAGAACAGGAAGTCCTTCTCACCTTCCAAAGTGAGGAGATTTCTTGGTATGGCCACAAGATGCCCTTCAGCTCCGGTGGTGGAACAATGGTATATGGAAGGGAGGATACACTTACCTCAGCTTGAAATTTGTACAAAAATTTTTATTTTTTATTTGAATAGATTCAGTGATTTAAGGCAAAATTTGGAGTTTATCTTTAGTTATTACCCTTCCCCACCTCTTCCTCAGCAAGTCCTATATATTTATCTATACCATTTATATATATATATATATGTATATATATACACACACACACTATGTATTAACATATTTGGTGATATTAGCCACATCTTCTCTCATACATACAATCCCATCTCACGTAACAGTCAGAATGACTATTCACATATGAATTAAGGAAGACATTCCTGACGAAACCTCCTGCAGCACCCTCCTTCACATTCACCACAATCCAGTCCAATGGCCATCAGTCAGTTTCTTGAACATCTTAGTAATATTTCAGCCCAACGGAAATGTCTCTTCCTGACCCTTTCTTCTGCTTCAGTTTGAAGCTCCAGAGCTCCTCCCTCACATTTGTGGACCCCAGGACTAAATTACAATACAGGGCCCTTCCCTATGGATAACCAAACCATAAAGGGGACGGCTATCCAGATGGCAAGCTCTGCCCAAGACTCCTGACCCCAACTGTATGGAGTTAGGGTCCAACTACAAAGTTAGAGGGAAGAGTCTACACAAGATCACCCTAATTTTTGATACCAACTTCAAATTTGTGAGTTTCTCAAAACCACCCTCAGTTTCAATAATTTCCTAGAAATTATTTGCTAGTTGAGACTTACAAAACTCAACTCACTGAAACTTATACTGAAAATTTTAATACTTATATTTACATGTATTACAGGGAAAAGATATATTAAAATTAGCTATGGAAGACACACATAGGGAAGAGTTTGAGAGGGTTCCAAATGGAAGTTTCCATTGTCCCCAGGATGCATTACTTTCCTAGCATTGAAATGTGGCAATACATATGGAATATTGTCAATCTGGAAATCTCCTGTGAACCAAGATGTCCAGAGTTTTTATTGAGGCCTCACCATATGCGTGATTGATTTCTTACCTATGTAATTGAACTCAATCTACAGCAGTCTCCTGGAGGTTGGCCCAAAGGCCCCACCCTAAATCATATGGTTGGTCTTGATGGTGTGGCCAACTCCCACTCTTACACTATTGTGTGTGACTGTCTTCACCCTGGTAAGATTTAAGAATGATCATGATTGAGGAAATGTTAACTGAGGAGATATCCTCAAGGGTATGCCTATATACCAATCCCAGGAATAAGAGGCCATTATTATTCTATAAGATTATTTGAGAGCAGGAGATACACAGTATTTAAAACTGGGGTTATAAGTAAAAAGAAAAAAAATTAGTTCCTAGTGTTCTGAGAGATCAATAAACATAGAAATAGGAGGAAATGGCAATTCTAAAGTTTCCAGCATTTTCCTGTTTTATGGATTATAAATCTAATTTAATGTTGGATATTGAGATAAAATGGATATTGGATATAATGAGATAAAACTATCATAAGAGAGCTTTTAGTTACACAAACTTCAACTCCCATTTAGCTGAATCCCAATGTTTAGAGACACAGCAGTTTCAAAGAGCTGGAAAAATACTCTTTTGAGGAAAAGTGAGGTATACAGGTAAACAATTGTATTTAACAAGCATATGCTAGATTAGAGGTAAGGGGCACTGGTAGAAGAGATGGTATGATGTGTGCTCCCAGTGTGGCCTCTTAAGATGGATTTTCCTGCTTGGGTAGAGGAGTAAATGACATGTTGACAGAAACTCTAGTGTTGGTTCCATAGGCATGAACACTTTAGTCCTATGCATATGACAAATTACAATTTAATTTTTCTAGAGTGTATAGATTGTCTGAATATTTTTTATTGTAATAAAATTTTACAAGTATTTAGTATAACACCAGTGACATTACTGATGGATACCACTATGCATATAAATTTCTATTTGTATATCTATTTCCTTACGACACCTTTATAGATGTTTACTCACTGGATAAAAGAAATGTATGTCATCTTAACAGTTTCTTGTGCTTGTGGATACAATATAAATTGGTACTGCCATTTTAAGTGCAATATGATGGATATGTCCAAAATGTAATACCAGTTTCTCTCAGCAGGCCACAGAATTCTTCTCATTGAGCCATGAACATAACGTTTTGATAACATCCCATTTCAACCTATATAAATGCCAATATATAATACTCAAAGTTATTAATTTTTCCTCTTTTTAATTTTTATTTTTTATTATATTTCATTTCATTTTTATAACCAGCATATCTTAGTTACTAAAAGGTTGTTCTCCTTTTATTCATATAATGGCTATTTATATTTCTTTTTTTTCTATTGAGGTATAATTGACATATTACATTAATTTTAGGTATGTAACATAATGATTTGATATTTGTACATCTTATAAATGATCACCATGATAACTCTAATCTACATCCATTCCCGTACATAGTTAACAACTTTTTCTTATGATGAAGACTTTTAATATTTGCTCCCTTAGCAACTTTGAAATACGCAATGCAGTATTATTAACTATAGTCAACATGTACATTACATCGATATGACTTATTTATGTTATAACTGGAAGTTTGTGCCTTTTGACCCCCTTCAACCATTTCACCCACCCCACCCTCCATCCCCAACCTCTGGTAACCACCAATCTGTTCTACGTACCTATGAGCTTGGTTTTCTTTGGTTTGTTTGGTTTAGATTCCACATGTAAGTGAGATGATACAGTGTTTGTCTGGCTTATTTCACTTATCATAACTGTCTCAAGTTCCATCTATGTTGTTGCAAATGCAAGATATCATTCTTTTTTACCGCTAAATAGTATTCAATTATATATTTATCTTTATTTATTCATTCATCTACCAATGAACACTAAGGTTGTTTCCAATCTTGGTTATTGTGAATAATGTTACAATAAACATGGGTATGTATATCTCATCAAAATCCTGTTTTCATTTTCTTTGTGTATGTACCCAGCAGTGAAATAGCTGAATCATATGGCAGATCTATTTTTAATTTTTTCAGGAACATCCATATTGTATTCTATCATTGTTAGACAGACTAATTTACATTCCCACCAACAGTGTATAAAGGCTTTCTTTTGCCACATCCTCTCCAACACCTGTTGTCTCTTGTGTTTTAAATGATATCCATTCTAATAGGTGTGACGTGGTATCTCATTATGGTTTTGATTTGCATTTCCCTGATGATTAGTTATGTTGAGCATTTTTTAATGTATTTGTTGGCCATTTGCATGTCTTCTTGGAAGAAATATTTATTCAGATTTTCTGCCTATTTTTTAACTGAATTGTCTTTCTTTTTTTTTTTGCTATTGCACTGTATGAGATTTTTACATATTTACATATTTTCAGTAGATTGTCTTTTCATTTCATTGATAACTTCCTTTGCAGTGTAGAAACTTCCTAGTTTGATGTAGTCTCACTTGTTTATTTTTGCTTTTGTTGCCTCTGTTTTTTGAGTCAGATACAAAAAATCATCTCCAAAACTGATGTCAAGGACCATACAGCCTATGTGTTCTTCTAGGAGTTATATGGTTTTAAGCCTTTTATTGAAGTCTTTAATCCATTTTGACTTAATTTTTGCACATAGTGTAAGATAGTAGTCCAATTTCATTCCTTTGTATGTGGCTATCCAGTTTTTCCAACATCATTAATGGAAGAAACTGTACTTTCCTCATTGTATATACTTGGTTTCTTTGTTATAGACTAATTGCCCATATATGCATAGGTTTATTTCTGGGTTTGCTATTCTGTTCCATTGATCTATATGTCTATGTATTTTTTGTTTTATAAAATGCTTGTTATTTCTCTGACCATATTTTATATGGTAATATAGGGTTTTGCTCATTATTTTATATATTAACTCATTAATTATTTATTTAATGTTAGAATGGCATGTTTAAAGTATGTTCCTCAGATTGCTATTTGTCTTTGATTTTGATATTCATGTTTTTCAATACCATTATTTAAAATTTGTAGCTAGTCACATCTATCAGTCATCACCATCTCCACCTTATATTTTCTTCTGTTGATGCTTAGAAAAGTTTTCTTTGTATTAGAACTTTTAAATATTCACTTATATTACTTCTGGTTTTGTAGCTTTATGTTCTGTATTTAATTTCCTTTTAAATCACCCTTTTTTATGGGGCGCCTGGGTGGCTCAGTCGTTAAGCGTCTGCCTTTGGGTCAGGGCATGGTTGGGATCTTCCCTGCTCTGCTGGGAGCCTGCTTCTTCCTCTCCAACTCCCCCTGCTTGTGTTCCTTCTCTCACTGGTTGTCTCTCTCTCTGTCAAATAAATAAATAAAATCTTAAAAATAAATAAATAAATCACCTTTTTTTAATAAAGAAATTTTAAATACATATGATATAACTAAACCTTGGGCCCCTCATGACCCAATCTCTTTTCCAGGATACCACAATTAAAACCAGAAACCTTAATGAGCAATATACAGCTTTATTCTAAATCTCCTTGAGGAGATTTTTCTCACGTAGTCTCATTAAACATCCTATTTATTCGGTTCTCCAATTCTCTAAATGTTTTCCCTCAAGGCAAATGCTAAAATTTCTCTCTGAAAGGTTCCCATGATTCTCTGCTCCTCACCCCCAACATGCACCTTTACACTTCTTTTCAGAACATCATTCACCTGCCTAAAGATAGTTTCTGGACACTCAATCTTCCTTCTCCATTTGTCAAGAGAAGCATGTAGGACCTAGTAGAAAATATAAATCATCACTTGCTCTCACAAATTTCCTTCTAAAAAATGTCATAGATAATAAACATCTCTTTTGTTGCATATAATTGCTAGCATTGTTTTCTGAGATTACTATTTTTTCCCATTGACCTATCTATTCTGTGCCTGTAGCGTGTCATAATTATTAGAGCTTTATGATTATTTGTGCCAGTTCTCTCAGTATTCCACTGCTTAAATTGCTTTATAATTGTCACTTGTTTGTTGTTCCAAATGGGTTTTGAGATATTTGTTTGAGTTTAATAAATATCTATTTGGAGTTTCAGGAAAATCATACTAAATTATTATACAAAGTTAAGATAAATGCATATCTTGGGGCATCTGGGTGGCTCAGTCAGTTAAGCCACTGCCTTTGGGTCAGGTCATGATCTCAGGGTCCTGAGCAGGAGCCTGCTTCTCCTTCTCCCACTGCTGCTCCCCCTGCTTGTACTCTCTTGCTCTCTCTGTCAAATAAACAAAAATTTAAAAATTAAAAAAAATAAAAATTATAAATGCACACCTTTTTAATAATTTTCTTCCAAAGCATGGCCATGCTGTAGCTTTCTATTGAGCTGGTTTTTATTTATAGTCATAAATAAAATGAAAATAAAATTAATAGGAAAAATAGAAATTTGCTAAGATAAAAAGTTGATAACATTGAATATTTTTCACTGCTGTTTATATAATTTGAAGCAGAACGTGATAGTTACCTTCATAGCCTGATAAGAAAAATGGTTTTCTTTATTCAGTCCTGCAACATTGTTATTATTTGTTTGGGATATTCCATTATTATATTTAAATCACCTTTGCGCAGTAAAACAGCAATTAACCTCTTCCAAAATAATTCTTACCAAAATTTTGTAGCAATAACCTAAATTATTTTTCTACAGGAAATACCAGATAAAAACAGGAATGGAGAAAAGATTTTGAGGAAAAATTGTGATTATTTTATACATGAAATATTTAATAGAATTATTTGAATACATTTTACTTGAATGTCAAGTAATTTGGAGGAGGAGGAAAGTTGAATTAAATCAAAAGTAAATCAAAAGATAGCTGATAAATGTTAACTATCCCTTTGCCACTGATCAGTGCAAATGATATATTCATTCTTGAATATTTTTGAATCCCTTGTTTTCTTCTAAGTCATGTCATCTTCGGAGGTTTTTTTTCCTCAGAGGAGATACATATATATAATGTATCATATATATACATATATAATGTATCATATATATATAATGTATCATTTCTGTATTTTTTATTTATCTTCTCTTATTTTGTCCATGATATTGAGTAAAACTTCTTGAGCAGTATTAAAGAGTAGTGTTGATAGGCACAACCTTATTTTATTCATTCAAAAAATAATTACTAAGTTTATCTTATGTTAGGCCCAGCAGATACTGTAGTAATCAAGCTCTGAAGAAATTTGTTTTATTAGGGGAGATAGGCAGTACTTTGATAATATAATACATAAATAATAGTATAAATACACAACGTAATTGTAGATTTTAAAAAGTGCTCTAATGATTGGGCTGTCAGATAAAATTTTAGGACACCCAGTAAGATCTGAATTTGAGATAAACAATGAATAGATTTTTGTTTTTCAGATTGTGTATGTGTGTGTGCTTGTAAGTGTGACTCAGATATTGCATGGTACATACTTATATTAAAAAATGACATATGCATTGTTTATCTGAAATTCCAATTAACAGGTTATCATATATTTTTATTTGCTAAATCTGGCAACTCCATCTAAAGAATATAATGAAAATAAGAAGCTACCTCATAGGAGCAGAAGAAATGAGATTTGAGGGATGGATACAAGCCAGTCTGAAAAGAACTAGAAAAGACCATGCCAAATTCATGTGTGTGCAAGTTCATACGAAAGAAAGGGCTCCATCTCCTTTAAGGAATATAAAGAAGGCCAATGTGGCTGGATAAAAATGAACACCAGGGAGAAGTTGAAAAGAAATTCAGAAGCGAGATTGGGCAGAGCCTTTTGTCTGCAAGAGTAAGACTGTTTCTGAAGCTATTTGGATTCCTCTATAGGTCTTTTCCCCCATTCTGTTTCTATCTCTGTAACTTCTATATGGTAGAAACTGTTACCCATTCCTTTTTTTTTTTTTTTTCCATAATAACAGAATTTTCAGGTAGGCACACAACCGATTAAAATAAACAAATACTTTTTCCAGATCCTTTTCAGACAGGTGTGATGATATATGCAAGGATTTATTTCTGGGCTCTCTATTCTACTCCATCCATCTACATTGTCTGTCTTTATACCGGTACCTCACTGTTTTGATTACAGTAGTGTTACAGTAACTTTTGAAAACGGGAACTATAAGACCTCTTTTTTTTTTTTTTTTTTTTTTTTGGTAGGATTGTTTTGGGCATTTGTGTTTCTTTGTAATTCCATATGAATTTTAGGATGAATTTTTCTTTTTTGACTGAAATTCATTGGAGTTTTGATAGGGATTACATGAATATGTACATCACCTTGGGCAGTTTTGATTATTGTTACTGAACTTAACAATATGAAGTCTTTCAATCCATGAACATAGGACGTCTTTCCATTTATTGGTGTCTTTAATTTCCGTGAGTAATATTTTGTAGTTTTCAGTACACTTTTATTTTTATATCCTTGGTTGTTTATTCCTAAGTATTTTATTCTTTTTGATGCTGTAAGATAAATGAAATTTTTTCTTATTTATCTTGTCACTTTGCTAAATTTGATTTTTAGTTCTAATGGCTATGGAATCTTCAAGGTTTTCTACATACACGATCATGTTATCTGTGAATAGAGATAATTTACTTCTTTATTTTAAACTTGGATGTCTTTTATTTTCTTCCTTATTTACTCTGGGTAGGTTATTTAGTACTGTATTAAATAGAAGTGGCAAAATCAGGCATTCTTGTCTTAAGATCTTAAATGAAAAACTTTCAGTCTTTCACCATTAACTGTAATGTTAGTTGTGGATTTTTCATATGTGGCCTATATTGCATTAAGATAGTTCCTTCTGTTCGTATTTTGCTGTGTGTTTTTATAACAAAAGGGTATGGGATTTTGTCAAATATTTATTCAACATTAATTGACATGATCATGTGGGTTTCCCCTCCTTCCTTTCTTTATGTTAATGTAGTATATTGTATTGATTTTCTTGTGTTGAACCATCCTTGCATTCTAGGAACGAATCCCACTTGGTTATGGTATATAATCATTTTAATTTGCTGTTGAATTTGGTTTGCTAGTATTTTGTTGAATATTTGTGATCACTGTTCATCAGACATATTGGTTTTAATTTTACTTTTTTGTAGTATCTTTGTCTGGCTTTGGTATTAGAATAATACTGGTCTCATAGAATGAATGAATAAGTGCCCCCCCTTTCTTTTTCCAGTTTTAAAAAATAATTTGAGAAGGATTGGTGTTAATTATTCTCCAAATATTTAGTAGAATTCACCAGTGAAGCCGTCTAGTCCCGGACTGTTTTTGTTGGGAGGTTTTCGATTATTGATCCAATTTCCTTTAGAGGTCTATTCAGATTTTCTAGTTCTTCAGGATGTAGTTTTTGTAGTTTGTTTGATTCTAGAAATTTAATCATTTCATCTAGGTTATCCAATTTGCTGGCATAGAACTATTCACAGTATTTTTTCTTATAATCATTCTTATTTCTGTAAAATCAGTAGACTATTACTACATTTTAAATTCTTATTTTGGTTATTTTTGTCTCCTCACCCCTTTTTTTCATAGTGTAAAGTTTTGTTAATTTTGTTGATCTTTTCAAGGAATGAGATCTTGGTTTCATTGATTTTCTTTATTGTTTTTCTGTTCTCTATTTACCTCTGTACTAATCTTTCTTATCTCCCTCTTTTGGTAGACCTAGTTTAGTTATTTTGTTTGGTTGTTTGTTTGCACTTCGTGTATTTCCTTAAGGTATGAAATTAGATCATTGATTTTTCTTCTTTCTTAATGCAAATGTTTGTAGGTATAAATTTCTATGTTAACATTGTTTTCACTGCATCCCATATGTTTTTGTCTGTTGTATTTTCATTTTCATTTGTCTCAAGGTATTTTCTAGTTTCTCTCATGCTTTCTTCTTTGACCTATTAGTTGTTTGAGTGTGTTATTTAATTTCTGCATATTCATGAATTTTCCATTTTTTCTCTGCTGTTAATTTCTAGGTCCATTCAACTGTGATCAGAAAAGATATTTTATATGGTTTTTATTTTTTAAAGTTATTAAGACTTTTTTTGTGGCCTAACATGGTTTATCTTGGAGAATATTCCATGTACTCATTACCTTCTTTCTTAAACTCATATCACCAGCTAGGCCTTAAGACTTGGCCTTTACTGCCCACGTGTTTATACTCACTAAATTTTGTCTTACATTTTCCCCTAAACTCTTCTTTCCTGCTTTCCTCTTAACTCAGGCAAATGAAATCTAGCTCCCTCTCCCCCAGGTAATGGCAACTGCCCTGACAAAATCTCCCACCAGCCTAGACCACCCAGACAATTTGAGCTACATCTAACTCATGACTGCATAGATGGACCATGGGATGACCTGTGGAATGACCTACAATTACCTTTACCTCACTATAATACTAAAATCTCCACCCAAGGAGGAGCCTCAGCCTAAATTACGTAATATACAATGTATGTATGGGCATGTTTCCTTAAGGCACATGTGTAAACTTATGCCTGATTCTACATGGATGACAAAGCTTCCCTATCTAGATATTCATCTTAACCTTAAACAAAAGGAACTTATTAACCCTCTCTCCTGGAGCCATGGCTTTGGAAGCCATTCCCCATGATCTTTTCCCTGCAAATGAAAGTTTTCTTTATGTGACAACACACATAGTACAGTTTCTGACTTGCCAAGGAGCAAACTCATATTAGTTTGGTTACACCCTCTCTTCCCCTTTCTTTTATTATTTGCATAAGATGTAACCAAGACAGTAATCTGCTTTTTTATCACATTTCTTGATGAAAAAGGAGAAAATAACATGCGTACCGATTATTTTACATGTATCTTTTCCTGGGCTGTATTTTTTTTAAATATCTCTTAAAAATATTATGAATTCTTGTTTTTTCGTGGTGCATTTTCTTTCTAGAGCTCCACTTGTTTTTAAAAAACAATTGAAAGATAGTAATGACTGGGTCCACTTGAAAAATAAATACCTTTACTTTCTGAGCAAGAAGAATGTGTTAAGATCACCACCATGTAAATATATAGATTAAGTTTTTGTTTCTAAACAAATATATCCCCAGGCATAATTTTGTTGTGTCTCTATCCTCTCTATTATTTTAAGTGAGGTAAAACAAAATAAATTAAATCAAATCAAGTACAAGAACAAAAGTAAGCACTACAACTCAGTCTTGAATCAATTAGAGTTCATAAGTAAATTATAAAGAAGCATTAATCAGCTAAATATAAAGGGAATTTCAAATACTTTCAATATTAGATCATGATAATTAAATAACTAAAACTTTTTCTCAAAAGTGACTTAAGTTGCTTTTCTGGAATTTTACAGACAAGGCTAAAATTTCTTCTCAATAGGGGTTTATATTATATTCTATACTAGACAAATAGGAAGGCTTGGGTTTTTAATGTCTCTAGTTTTATTATTTATACATTTCACCTGCATATTTTAGTCATGACAACTGAAATGTCCAAAAAGAAATACGCAAAATAGATCTTCTGATGACAATTCATTTTATTTGAAAAGATCGTATGCCCTAATCCCTAAGATAACCCTTCAGTCAAAGGTTGAAATTGTACAAGATTCAGATACTGTGTTCTATCAGAATTCAACACTTACTTATTTTTAAAACACTTTATGTTATCTTTTTATTGTGATATTCAAAATCACTATGAAATTCTCCTGCGAGTATTTATAAAACTATTTGATCATCAGAATTCAATTCACTGTAGCTTAGCAACAACTACTAAAGAAAGTTATAGAGAATAGTGTTCAACTGAATAATTGTTACAGGCAAAACAGTAACTTCCTTATTATCCTATACTTTCCTATTTCCTAGCTTATAAAATACAATCTTGAATTCCCCATAGGTGGAACATCATCACCATCTAAGCAATTGGTTATACAAATTACACTTTAAAAGACGCAAATTTAATTTTAATATGTATCTATTGATTTCATAAATCATCATATTTATAATTAAATTGTCATCCAACTGATGCAGGGACAGAGAAAAAATGAAACAGCTTAATGAGCTTTCTCTAAGCCATTGCCCACCAGCTTAAAAAGCAGTTCAGTCTTGTTTACATAAAAGAAATACTCCTTTAGACCCACTATAAACTATGGATTTACAGTTATAATTATTTTTCTCATTGACTTCTCTATTATACTAAGGACCCTGCTGTGATTCAGGATCTGCTTTTAGATGCACTTTCATCGGACAGTTTTTAAAGTATATTTGCATATCTCAATTCAATTACATTAAAATTATTTTTAATCTAAACTGCTTCTTTTAGTTCTTTTTTCCCCTTCTAATCTGAATCATTCTGCCCTTATTTGTGTAAAAATTCATGCTGACTTTTTCATTTTTCCTTATGATTTGAGAATCAGCTTTGATCTATCTAATTAAAACTTCTGTGAGAAACAAAACATAAAATGACTGCCAGGAGGCAGTCTGAAGTTATTTGAAATGATTTGAACATCAACACTCTAACTTTCCATAGCACCCTCAAGTGTTTGCAAAACCAAGTAAACAAATTGCATGATCTTTCCGAAGTATAATTAGTATTCAGTTATACTATGCTCTGGTGCCTTGAGAAGCCAATCTGATATACAGCCATACTAAGACGTTAGCAAAATAATTCTGATGATAGGCTATCTGTAGATAAATATTGTTTAGGTGGAACAAAAGACTTTAAACAAAGGAATGAGGATAGAACAGATTTCAGACTTACTCTTATTTACAAAAACAGAAAAAAGAATAAAAATAGGAGAAATGTAGGCTGACATAAACAATAAATAAGGGAAAGGGCCAAGTCCCAGAAAGATGTTGATTGGAATGAAAATGGAGACATTTAAAACAATGTAAATCTAGAGCTATTGTTTCAATTTCCTGTCCATAGACCGCTTATTTCCTTCTATGAAGCTCTGCAGTATCACTGAGTGAGTAAGCCAAATGTGAATGAGGCTGTTGAAGCATAAATGGAGACCTCAGAGGTGAGAAAATGTTATGCTAATAATCAAAGAGGTCTCTGAAGGTCATGGAGAAAAAAGTACGGAAGGGCCAAGATAGTTATCCATTTGGTCTCTGGGACTTGCTAGAAATTATTCTAATATATAAGAAGAAGAGATTCCTGGTATTTTTAAAAATGCCTATTTATATAAAGTGAATAGCATGTTTTTCTAGGATAGAAATTTCACAGACACTATAATTCTTTAGGACTATAATAAATATTCATTATATCCATTATATCAAAAGGCATATCCCTGCTATTAGGCATTTGTAAACATTTAATTTTGGGAATTTAAACTCAATAGTGAAGAAAGTACTGAAAAGGTAGTTCTACAATCACAGTCATTTTCCTATGTGTTGAATAAAGCAGTGATTATGTGGTTTTTATACATTCAATCATTGGCTAGTCTGTATCTAAACCTTTCTAAGATATAATATGGTTGTGGATGCATTTTGTACTGGGAAATCCTTTATTACTTGGATAATAAAATTAATGAAATGTACACATAGGGATACATGCATATTTTATTCTGTATGTCAGTCAAAAATCTGAAAGGTTTTATGTTGGGTATATCGTGGCTTTTTGTATAATTTCCTAACTTGATAACAACTATAATAACAGCTTTGATGCAGGCAGGCTGGGTCCAGGGACCCAGAGAGGGTCCTGCAGGACCAGCCAGGAGGGTCTTTGGCTTCATGCAGGATGGAAATCAAATGCCAGCAGGAGGTGAAAGCAGAGTTTTATTGAAGACATAGAGAGAGAAGTACAGATGAGCATCCAGGGGACTTGGAAGGGAAAGGAGGGAGTTTCATTTTTGCCTGGGATCTGGGGTTTTTATTGGCAAATGTGGCCTGGTGGACGGGTCCTTTCAGGCATCCAGGAACTGGTCAGAACAAGGACAGGTGTCCTTCATAAGTCACTCATTCCCTGATTCCAGGGGTCTTTTTATCATGATATCTAGAGCCAGTGGTCTGGAATAAGCACATGGTGGCTCTGCCTGGTCATTCCTTAGATATCATCCATTGTGCTGGAAGACTCCAAAGATAGCATTATCTCTTTGTCCCTTACAAGGAGGACAGACATTAAGACATGTGTAGGGCAAGGATGCAGGTCCTAACAAGAATAGAGGTAGGAAAAGAAGCAAAGAGGGGGGGAAAAATCCCCATGACAACATTCTCATAGAAAACCCTAGACTTAGAAATTCCAGGCAACTCTGTGGGCTCCCCTCCCTCTGCTGGAGCTTTGTACTGTGGCTCAATAAACTGTTTCGCTGCCTACCACTCTTTGTCTGGTCTACCTCTTCATTCTTCGAAGTGGTGTGACCAAGAGCAGAGGGCACTAAAGGAAAAGAACCCCTGAAAGGATAATAAAATGATTGAAAGATATAATTTTAATTAACATGGAATACAATGATTAAAAAACCAAACTGAATATATTTCTTCCATATGAGAAATTTATTATGGAAAAATAAATGGAAGGCAGGAACACAGTAAGCAAATCAGTGAAGTATGCTATATTTTCACCCTGATAAAGAACACAACAAAAACAGTCACAAAATAATGCACTTTGTTCCATCAATGTTTCTCATGTAACCAATTGTGCTGTTTATTTTATTCACATTTGAACTAAAAATTCCAGCTTCTGTGAGTTAGAAAACAACATCATAATTCCATATTTTTATTTTTTTAAAATGTCACACTATTTTTTAGCAGCTTTATAATACACTTCACTTTATACTTCCCCCAGCATTTTTTCAGTGTCCGTTTCACTCACTTCCATTCTGAGAGTGAACAGTACATTTAAATATTTGCAGCTTTGGCAAATGAAAGTTGGTATTTCATTTTAGTGTATAGTTCTTTGATCACTATTAAATTGAGCATATTTCCATATGATTGTTGTTCACGTGTTTTTTTTTTCTCCCTGAAAATTATTTATTCTTTCTCTCTCCTCACTTTTTGTGTTGAAGTAGAACTTTATTTTTTTTTAAGTTTTTATTTTAATTCCAGTTAGTTAACATACAATATTATATTAGTTTCAGGTGTACAATATGGTAATTTGACATCTCCATACAACACCCAGTGTTTATCACGAGTGTAATCCTTAATCCCCATCGCCTATGTCACCTATCCCCTCTCCCACCTCCCCTTTGGTAGCAATCAGTTTGTTTTCTACAATTAAGAGCCTGTTTCTTGGTTTGTCTCTCTCTCTAGCTCTTTTTTTCTCCCTTGCTTTTAAATTCCACATATGAGTGAAATCGTATGGTATTTATCTTTCTCTAACTGACTTATTTCACTTAGCATTATACTTTCTAGCTCTATTCATGTCATTACAACTGGTAAGACATCATTCTTTTTTATGGCTGAATAATATTTCATTATACACACATGTATACCACCTCTTCTTTATCCATTCAACAGTGTATGGACACTTGGACTGCTTCTGTATCTTGGCTATTCTAAATAATGCTGCTATAAACATAGGGGTGCATGTATCCACTTAGATTAATGTTTTTGTATTCTTTGGGTAAATACCCAGTAGTGCGATTTCTGGCTCATGGGGGTAGTTCCATCTTTAACTTTTTGAGGAACCTCCATACTGTTTTCCAGAGTGGCTGTACCATCTTGCATTCCCACCAACAGCGCAGAAGGGTTTCTTTTTCTCCACATCCTCACCAACACCTATTGTTTCTTGTGCTGTTGATTTTAGCCATTCTGACAGGCGTGGGGTGATAGCTCATTGTGGTTTTGATTTGCATCTCCCTGGTGATGAGCATCTTTTCATGTGACTTTCGGCCATTTGCATGGGTTTTTTTTGGAGCAATGTCTGTTCATGTCTTCCACCCATTTTTAACTAGATTATTCCTTTTTTGGGTGTTGAGTTTTATGAGTTCTTTATATATTTTGGATACCAAACCTTCATCAGATATATCAGACATGTCATTTGCAAATATCTTCTCCCTTTCTGTAGGCTGCTTTTTAGTTTCGTTGATTGTTTCTTTTGCTGTGCAGAAGCTTTTTATTTTGATGGGTCCCAATAGTTTATTTTTGTTTTTGTTTTCCTTGCCTCAGGGGACCTATCTAGAAAAAGTTTCTAAGGCCAACGTCAGAGAACTCACTTCTAGGAGTTTTATGGTTTCGGGTCTCACATTTAGGTCTTTAATCTATTTCAAATTTATTTTTATGTATGGTATAAGAAAGTGGTCTAGTTTCATTATTTGTGTGTTGCTATCTTATTTTCCCAACATCATTGTTAGAGAGACTGTCTTTTTCCCATTGGATATTCTTTCTTACTTTGTCAAAAATTAGTCAACCATACAGTTGTGGGTTTATTTCTGGGTTTTCAATTCCATTCTATGTGTCTGTTTTTGTGCCAGTACTCTACTGCTTTGATTATTACAGCTTTGCAATACAGGTTAAGTCTGGAATTGTGATGCCTCCAGCTTTTCTCTTCTTTTTGAAGATTGCTTTGCCTATTTGGGGACTTAGGTGGTTCCATACAAATTTCAGGACTCTTTGTTCTAGTTGTATGAAAAATGCTGTTGGTATTTTGATAAGGATTGTATTGAATGTGTAGATTGCTTTAGGTAGTATAGACATTTTAACAATAGATTTTCTTCCAACCCATGAGCATGGAATGTCTTTCCACTTCTTCATGTTGTCTTTAATTTCTTTCTTCAGTGTTTTATAGTTTTCAGAGTACAGGTCTTTCACCTCTTTGGTTAGATTTATTCCTACATATCATTATTTTTGGCACAATTGTAAATAGGACTGTTTTCTTAATTTCTCTTTCTGATGCTTCATTATTGATGTACATAATTCCATATTTTCATCATGTGCTGACCCAATGCAAACTTTTCAGTTTCATTTTTAAAAATAAGTGAGATAATATGTAGTAAATATTCTTGCATGAGAATGAATCCTAATTTGAATTTAAAGTAAAGGTAATGTTCATCAACAAATGTTGCGTGTTGTTTATTTAAATTTCTTTTAACATATTCCCAGGATATTCTTCTGATCCTACACAATTTACCAAGGACTTAAATATTTTGTTAGTATTTTTGAAAAATGAAATTTAAGAAATTTATCTGGAACTAAGACCAAGTAAGTAATCAGGATGACATTTATCTTATTGTGAAAGTTTGCTTATTATATAGAAATTTATGTGTGTACAAAGTTATATAAAAAAACACATTCATTATAATCATATTCATGAATTAAAAGAAAGGCAAGGGAATTCAATTTGATCTACAAATACCATTCTATGAGGATCTTATAAAATTATGCAGATACCTACCATTGTGCATATCATGGGGATTTAAAAATTACCCCTTCCTTTTGATAGTCCATGATCAGAGATCATATTGTATAAGTGTGTGTGTGCGTGTGTGTGTGTGCTGTTGTTGTTTTTGTTTGTTTGTTTTCTAGAAGCAGATATTGAGATAAAAATTTGAGTGGAAATAATTATTTTGAAGCACAAATGTCGTGGTTGAAATGTGAGAAAATGACAGGGAAGAGAAGATAGTCATAAGGGTACATTTCAGTTAGCTATTGTGGTCAGCAAATGGAGTTCAATCCACAGAGAAAACTCTAGAAAGTGGTATAAAGTTACACCTCAAAATTACCTCACTTGAGAGGCAAGGGAGCTGTATAATTATCCATCAACTCCCAGAGTGTTGTGAAGCCCTTAACATTTCCAGCACTGGAAGTTCATAGACTACAGCCTTTTGTACTTCCAGAAAAAGTCCTAAGGCACGAGGATGCAGAGATTGGCACTGGAAACTAACCATAATATACTGAACTACTTGTGTATTGGGCAGGGCATAGCAATAAAAGCTACTGTCTTCACCTTACATTATTTAGGGCCTGTGTTAAATGCCCAACCCTGTTAATTTTAACGTTCCTTAAAGGTTGGTTGCAATTTAAAACAACAACAACCAACACATTGCAAGAAGACGTAACCAATTGCTGCAGTTGGTCCTGAGGTTGGCCATAGCTGATATTCTTTATATTCTTCTTCTACTGTGCATGTTAGATTTCCCTCGACCTGAGTCAGCATTTGAGCTAGCCGAAGAGTGCTGGCAAATGTGATAAATCATACTTTCATGTCTGAGGGTTCCAATTCTTTGGTTATCATGTCTTCACCAAACTGCGTTTCCTGTGATTGCCATTTAAGATTTTGACTGAATGAAAGCATTAAGAAGTCCCCTAAGGAATTTCCTTAGCTCCAGATATACTTCTTCCTACCCACATTACATGGTAGCAACACCACCTCCTTATGATAATTGTGGTCATTTATCTCTGCCAGTATAGTGAACTTTCTTTTTGATTGTTGTTTTATTGGTATAAGGAGATCAAAATAACTAAGTTCGGTCAATAATTTTAAATTTAATGAAATCCTTCACATGTTCTCATGTAAATGCATCCCTCTTCACAGAACTAGGACTTCTAGTCCATAAGGCCAAAAGTTGCTAAATGAAGCAAAAAAAGTACTCAGTTGGTGACTGGGAACAATGGTGAGAAGGCACTCAAACAAAGGTAATCCATATATTGGGAATATTGTAGGTATTATGTTCAAAGAAATCCGTGGACATTGTGCCCATTGTTGTATCACCTTTGCCATATTGTGCATTTCTTTCCCAAGGCTCTGTTCATGATCCCATTATAATAAATCAGTGAACTTGTTGTTGAGTAAATTTGCCAAGACACCACAGAGAAGGAAAACACAAACACATAGCCACACCCATATCAAAGCAAAAATTGCACCAGATAATGCTAAACAAGCAAGAAAGACCTTATTTGAGATTATTGCAATAGGGAAGGGGATTGAATTCAAGTCCACTAAAACAAAAGGAAAGTTTTTAAGGATTGGGATGAGCTAGTGGAAAAGTACTAAAGAATAATCCAAGGGGTTGTCAGTGGTATGTGTCTAGCATGTTGAATTATTTCTGAGTTTGTAAATGTTTTTCTCTGGAATCAGGCTGTCTACATTTGCTAATTGCTGCTAATTGAATTTAGGCTCCTACCCTCTTTTAGAGACTACATAATAGAAGTGTTATCTCCTTTGATGCTTACATTTCAAAGAGATTGTTCCTCAGTCCTTGAGATAGACATTTCCTGAGTTAAAAAACTGGCAAGAATTTGGGACAAAATTTACACACATTTCCAAGGGACAAAACAAAAATTTACAATTGAAGGTTTTCTGTAGTAAATGCTATTAAAAAAAGGCAGGTCAGGGGCCTATAGTCTAGAAGAAACCTGTCTAAGCCAAACTGAGGGTTGCTTAGAAGGTAGGTCTTGATGACCTAGGACATACATCAATCCAAAATGGATGAATTAATTACTATTCAAGCGTACAAAGGATCCAATGTAATCAATCAATCTATTACAGCCTGTCACATTGGCTAACTGAACCCTTCTAAGGATGGTG
This sequence comes from Ursus maritimus, assembly GCF_017311325.1. Classification (NCBI taxonomy): domain Eukaryota; kingdom Metazoa; phylum Chordata; class Mammalia; order Carnivora; family Ursidae; genus Ursus; species Ursus maritimus. The sequence continues at coordinate 25,582,312 of NW_024423453.1, forward strand.
CCATACCTAAGGCTTACCTTAGTCTCTACTGGGAATTGGTCTAGCATTCAGCATTCAGTGGCAATGTTACAGGCTCAGTGAGAGGGAGCCCATGTTGTCAGGTCCAGGCATATTTACCAAGCCAGTTATTATGACTTTTTTTTTCATTAGGATGAAATGTAAGCAATAGGGTGACTAAGGATAGGATATTTTTTGTTGTTTTCTGTTTTTTGTTTGGTTTTTGGTTTTATTATTTTGTGTTTTGGCAAAGCAGCAATTACTAAAAATGTGACACATCTTTACTCACTTATGTAGGCCTATCTATAGGACTTTTACCTGAGTTGTTTGGTCAGTTATGTTTGTACTGATAATATTTGATACATAACTATGATCAGTTAACTCAATGAAGCTTATTTCAGGGATGGGAGATGTTTCAAAGCTGTGCTACATTCCCTTTAATGGCCATGTTTTTTTTTTTTTTTGTGCACTTTGACTCTTCGTGCATAGATCTTCCAAATTTCAACTCAATGTACAGAATCTCCCCACTTTTGCATTTCTAGAATCCTAGGATTTGTGTTAGAATTAGTAATAAGTTTTAATTAGTCAATTAAATACTATAACAACAAGAATACATGCACATGTATGAGGATTTCATATTCAAGAATGTTTTTTGATGGGGTGCCTATTGGCTCAGATGGTTAAGCATCTGCCTTTGGCTCAGGTCATGATCTCCAGGTCCTGGGATCGAACCCCACATCAGGCTCCCAACTCAGCAGGAAGTCTGCTTCTCCCTCTGTCTCTCCCCCTGCTTGTGCTCTATCTCTGTCTCTCTCTTTCAAACGAATAAATAAAATCTTAAAAAAAAAAGGAATGTTTGTTGATGTTTCGTGTTGATGTTTTTGATGTTTTGTAATTTTCTTCTTAATAGCCAAAATTCCAAATAACCCAAGTGTTCACAAGCAGTTGAAAAGATATATAAATTTTGATATATTACTATATGAGACATTATATAGTCATGAAAACACATGAACTAAAAAGAAACAACTCAGAAATGAGGATGGATCACACAAACAGCATGTCAAGTACCTGAAGTCAAATCCAAATGAATGGATACTAGATGATTCCATTTAGATAAAGTACAAAGCAGGCAAAACTACAGTATTGTGTTAGAATTCAAGATAGTGTTTACTTTGGGGAAAGAGAGGGGACTATGATTGGAAGGAACATTAAGTGACTTTTCGAATGCTGGTAAAGACCTATTCTTGACTTGTTTGTGATTACACAGGAATTTGTGTAAAAATCATGAAGCTGTATGGTTGTGGTTTATGTAGTTTAATGTATATTACAACTCACAATAAAAAACTTTTAAAAAATAAGATGTCACAGTTGCACATGCAAATCATTATATCCCAAAATATAGCGTTTTTTAGTACTTAGTAAAAATTGTTTTACTTGAAAATTTTCCCTGACATTAACTTGTATTAATTAAATATGCTTTCTGATAACATATTTGAACTTCTTCTTCTTCTTCTTCTTCTTCTTCTTCTTCTTCTTCTTCTTCTTAATTAGTCACTGAGGCCTTTTCTTTTTTTATACACAAAACCACTGGGGATCTTACCTGTAGACACTTCTGAGATTACACTGTGAATACACATAGCTCCAAAAACTTGATGAGAATCAAGGTGAGGAAAAGAGTGTTTTGAGCCAATCACATGATTACAGAGCTAGAGCTTCCAAGAGAGTTCTAGATGGTCAAGTTTGGCCCCTATAGCACTTCTAAGGAATCAGTGAGAGAACATCACATGGATGAAAGAGGGGAATTAACTACCAAAGGCCTTGCAAGTATCAATTGGGACCTTGAGCTGTCCGTGGGAACATCAGGAGCAAAGGTCTAATCATTCCAATAGTGATGGAAGGACTCAGGAGCTCACATGTTTGCATAGGGTTTCTGAAATTCCTTCCAGTAAACTTAGCCTTGCTGCCCAGTTCCTCTTTATTTCTGGGGTGCTGGCTGTACTTGGCCAAGTGCTCAGATCAGCAAGATGTACCAGTTTTGATCTACCTGGAGCAGAACCCTTCCATCAGGCCAGCAATGAATGTGTCTTCAGTTTCCCTAGAGGGATTAGACACCATGAAGTCCCATGCATTGGACTGGACCAACTTGCATGCCTGGAAAGACTTGTCTCAGAGCCAATTTGGTTCACTTTAAGCAGGAGGCAGTTGCAAAATTTTCTCACTTATGAAATCTTGGAAGTCTATTTTGAGTTGGTAACTGTTGAGACCATTCTCTACCACCTAGACTCCTGTCCTGCCTGTGAACTTTTCTGAACTTCCCAGTCACCTTGGTTAAAGGGATGTTCTATCGACACCACTGGTTAGTCCTTGAAGAATTTGCACAGATTGGTCAGCTTGTCAGGTGTGATGTACCTACTGGAGTCATCAGACAACCTGAAGTCCAGATCACACTTTCCCTGCCTGGAGGAAATCCAAGGCAGCCATGTCCATGCTCATGGCAACCTTATGGGTATAAGTGGTTGTCTTGATCTCATGCTTCAGCAGCTGCTTTTTTATTCTCTAGGATTTTAGTAGTAAACATGCTTCCATCTCCCACATTGGTGGCTTCTTTCCCATATTTCTTCTTGGTGATATTCTTCAGGTTGTGGTGAACCTCCGCTCCAATGCACATGGCTTTCTTGAGGTTTTCTGCACCAAACGGGAGGATTGTGAACTTCTGTATGGCCAGCTCATTGCCAGCACTGTTGATCATACTATGACTTCAAAATTATCAGCCAAGACAGTAATGTGGAAGTAGAGGGGCACCACATTCTCAATAGTTCCAGCCTTGCAGATGGCCAGAGAAACACCCAAGAAGGAGTTAGCATCACATTTAGATTTATTTTCCATTCTATCTGTCTTTATCCTTAGTTTCTCATTCTTTTCCTATTCAGGTTCCTGTTAATCAGAGTAGATGAAATAGTTTTATTAATGTGCTCACAGCCTTTGAGGCACCATTCACCATACAGAGTGTTTTATCATTGTCTAGGAGCTCTAGGGCCTCTTGAACACTAAATGAGTCACTTTTGAGGTACAGAGATCAAGTTAAATAGTGGGATTCCCATGAGAGTGAAAGATCTTTCTGGCATATATCTTGAGAATAGACATGGTTTATTTCTGACTGCCGGATCTCATGAGGTGGAAAGAAACAGAGGGTGCTGCAGACATCAAGGGTGACTATTAAGCTGAAGGTCTGTGTGCACAAAGTTTCCCCTGAGCTCCTCTCTGTGCTGTCTGCCCCAATGTCCTGTCCTGCTCCCAGAGACCTGATCATCTTATTTTAAAATGGAAACTTACAATATAAAGCTCTTTATACCTTGATAATAATTGTCTACTTTTTCAAGACATGTAGAATTGTTAGAACACTTGCACTTTAATAGTACATTTCGATGCAGTTTCTTCTAACAGACCAAAATACACCCAAAATCTAGTGTATGGCTCAGTTCTATTCACCTGTCTAATCATGTTCTTTTTTCTTTTCTTCTTCCTTTTTTTTTGTTTTGTTTTGTTAAAGCCTTTTTAAATTTTCATCTTTACAGTTACATTCTATCCTTTCAGTGTATTTAATTTTATTTTTGTATATATAATTTTTCTTTCTTTACAATTTTGAGATATAGTTTCCTCTAACAAACTGACCAAAATACACTGAGGAGATAGTGTATTGCTCTGTTCTGCTCACCTGTCTGTTTACATCCCTTCCTTTGTTTTTGTTGTGGTGGTGGTGGTGGTTTTTCTCTTTCTCTTGTTTTTCTTGTCTTTTAATTTTTCATTTTTACAATTACACTCTATCATTTCATTGTATTTAATTTTATTTTTGTACATATATAAGTTCTTTCTTTACAATTTTGGGATCTAGTTTTCTAAAAAACAGAGCAAAATATACACAGAATCCAGTGTATTGCTCTATTCTGATCACCTGTCTTTTTTTTTTTTTTTCTTTCCTGGTTCTGGGTCTCTTCTGATTTGTTTAGTGTATATTTCTCTGAGGTCATTGCTGCCATTTTGGTATTTTGTTCTCTCGTTCATCTTTTCTTCTCTGGACAGAATGACAAGACAGAAAAACTCACCTCAAAAAAAGAGAACAAGAGGCATTACTGAACTGCCAGGGACAAAATCAATATGAACATTAGTAAGATGTTGTAACTAGAGTTCAGAATAACAATTATAAAGATACTTGCTGGGCTTGAAAAAAGCATAGAAGACACTACAGAATCTCTTTCTGGAGAAATAAAAGAATTAAAATCTAACCAAGTCAAAATAAAAAAGGCTATTAATGAAATGCAATAAAAAATGGAGGCTCTAACTGCTAGGATAAATGAAGTGGAAGAGAGAATTCGTGATATAGAAGACCAAACAATGGAGAACAAAGAATAGACAGAAAAAGAGAGATAAACAACAACTGCATCGTGAGGGAAGAATTTGAGAGATAAGTGATACCATAAAGCAAAACAATATTAGAATAATTGGGATCCCAGAAGAAAAAGAAAGAGCAAGGAGCCAGAAGGTATATTGGAGCAAATTATAGTGGAGAACTTTCTAAACTGGGGAAGGAAACAGGCATCAAATCCAAAAGGCACAGAGAACCTCCCTCAAGATCAGTAAAAATAGGTCAACACCCAGACATACAATAATGAAACTTACAAATCTCAGCTACAAAGAGAAAAATCCTGAAAGCTGCCTGGACAAGAGGTGTGTAACTTACAAGTGGGGAAACATTAGATTGACAGCAGACTTATCCACAGTGACCTGCAGGCCAGAAAGGAAGGGCATAATATATTCAGGGTGCTAAACAAGAAAAATATGCAGTAAAGAATACTTTATCCAGCTAGGATGTCATTCAAAATTGAAGGAGTAATAAAAAGCTTCCAGGACAAACAGAAACTAAAAGAATTTGTGATCACCAAACCAGCCCTACAAGAAATATTAAAAGGGGTCCTCTAAGCAAAGAGAGAGCCCAAAGGTAACATAGACCAGAAAGGAACAGAGACAATCTACATAACAGTCACTGGCACTAAATTCATATCTTTCAACAGTTACTCTGAATGTAAATGGGCCAAATGTCCCAATCAAAAGACACAGGGTATCAGATTGGATAAAAAAACAAGATCCATAAATGTGCTGTCTGTAAAATATTTGTATTAGACCCAAAGACACCACCAGATTTAAAATGAGGGGGTGCAAAATGGCAGAGGAGTAGGTGACTCCATTTCAACTGACCCCCTGAATTTAGCTAGATATCTATCAAACCATTTTGAACACCCATGAAATCAGCCTGAGATGTAGGAATATACATCTAGATCTCTACAAGCAGAAAAGCGACTGCTTTTTGCAAGGTAGGACATGTGGAGGCATGAATCTGTGGGGAGATATCAGAAGACAAACAAGGGGGAGGGAGCCTCCATAAGCTGGCTCCTGGAAAATGATCCAACACTACAGCACAAAATCAGAACCTTTAGAAATATGCTCTAGTGAGAGACATCCCTTTCTGAAAGGGGCTCTAGAAATGAGAAGGCAGAATTCTAGGTAGGACATTGTGGTCTTGGGAAATGAAGAACCACAGAGCAAAAGGGGTTGCCTGAGCCGGTAGAGTTCCCAAGCAGTGGAGACAGGAAGCAAGTTATGGTCAGCAAGCCCAGGAAGGGACTCTCAGCTCAGATTGCCATAAACTGTGAGCTGGGCCAGTCCATAATCTCCCTGAGCAGCCTGAAAAAATCTGAAACCTGCACCAGAAACCTGGCAAAAACTCATAGGGTGGTAGCAGCCTGGAAAGGACATTAGAGTGTCACCCAGACATGATCCAGGAGCTTTGGGTGTGCACATGAGCCTGCAGATGCTCATGGTTTAGTATCACAAAGGGCAGTGGCACTCCCAGGCCCCTGGGACTACCTCTGAGAGAGTTGCTATGGGCGTGCACCATGGGCGGTTGCAGTTTTTGAGGGCACATACAGAAGTGGAGACTGTTTGTCCTGGAGGGTTTATTAAAGAGAGCAGACTGTGATTTTTCTGCCCTGGGCCAGAGTTGTGGATGCGGACATTTTGCTCTGAGCCTCAGAAGAGGCATCGAAAGCCTCCAGGGAACAAAAGCCACACAGAGGACCAGTTTCCACTGAGCCCAACCCCCTGACAGGGGGCTGGGCAACTCTGCCCAGGCAGGATCACTTAAGAAAGAGCATAGCAGGCCCTTTCCCCGGAAGACAGACTGGAAGAACAGGTGCATGACAATCCTATGGATCCCATAAGACTAAAATCCTAACACCAGGGGAAAATAGTATATTGAGGGATAGGCATGGCCTCACAACTTGTTTATTTTTCAGATAAAATTCTCTTTTTCTTTTTTTTCTTTTTCTTATGCCTTTTCTCTGTTTTTTTTTTCTTTTTACCTTTCCCTCATTTCAACTAGATGTTTATTATATCAACTTATATTTCATAGTTGCTTTTTAACTTGTTTTTTTCACACCTATATATTTTTTATAGATTCATGCTTTATTTTAGTCCTTTCTTCACTCTTCAATTTTGTCTTTATATAGTTATATAAATTTTACTTTCCTTGTAATTTTGAGATGTAGTGTCCTCTAACGCACAGACCAAAATACACCCAGGAACAACTGGAACACCCTGCTTTGTCCACACTGAGAGATTATAGTCTCCCATCCCCTCCCCCCCTTTAAAAATTTTTTTTAAAAAAATTATTCTTGTGTTTCATTTTGGTTTTGCTTTTTGGTGGTGGCTCCCGACGACTCCGTATTTTGCTAGGGTGCATCTTGCTTGGGTCATCATTGATATTTTGGACTCTTTTCATTCACTCAGTTGAGAGAATGACTAGGAGGAGGAACTCTCAACAAAGAAAAGAAACAGAGATAATGTCCTCTGCCACAGAACTAATGGATATGGATATAAGCAAGATGTCAGAGATAGAATTCAAGATAGCAATTGTACAGTCAACAGTTAGTCTTGAAAACAGCATTAGTGACAATATGGAATCTCTAAGGGCAGAAATGAGATCTAATCAGGCCAAACTAAAAAATGCTATGAATGAGATGCAGTCTAAACTGGATACTCTAACACCCAGGGTAAATGAAACAGACGAGAGAATCAGTGATCTAGAAGATAAGCTGATGGAAAGGAAGGAAGTTGAGGAAAACAGAGATAGGCTGCTAGAAGTACATGATAAAAGGATTGGAGAGATTAATGATGCCATGAAAAGTTCCAATGTCAGAATTGATGGGATCCCTGAGAGTGGAGAGAGAGAGAGAAGGATAGAAGGTACATTTCAGCAAGTCACAGCTGAGAACTTCCCTAATCTGGGGAAGGAAACAAACATTTGAGTCCAAGAGGCAGAGAAGACCCCTCCCAAAATCAATAAAAATAGATCAATACCCTGACATATAATAGTGAAGCTTGCAAATTTTACAGCCAGAGAAACTACCCTGAGAGTAGCCAGGGAAAGGAGATTCCTTACATATGGTGGAAGGAACACCAGAATAACATAAGACCTGTCCACAGAAACCTGGCAAGTCAGAAAGGTCTGACAGGACATATTCAGGGTACTAAATGAAAAGAACATTCAGCCAAGAATACTTTATGCAACAAGGCTGTCATTCAGAATGAATGGAGAGATAAAGAGCTATCAGGACAGGCAGAAACTGAAAGAATATGTGACAACCAAGCCGGCCCTATAAGAAATATTAAGGGGAATTCTGTAACTGAAGAGAAACCCCAAGAGTCACATAAACCAGAAAGAAACAGAGAAAGTCTATAGAAAATTTACAGGGACTTTAAGGGCAATAAAATGGCACTAAATTCATATCTTTCAATAGTTACTCTGAACGTCAAGGGGTTGAATGCTCCCATGAAAAGACACAGGGTTTTAGATTGGATAAAAAAACAGGACCCATCTGTATACTGTCTACAAGAGACTCATTTTGAACCTAAAGACACCTCCAGATTGAAAGTGAGGGGATGGAGAACAATTTCCCATGCTAATGGACCTCAAAAGAAAGCTGGGGTAGCAATCCTCATATCAGACAAAATAGATTTTAAACCAAAGACCTTAGTAAGAGATGTAGAGGGAAACTATATCATACTTAAAGGGTCTATCCAACAAGAACTTCTAACAAATGTAAATATCTATGCCCCTAACATGGGAGCAGCCAATTATATAAACTAATTAATAACCAAAATAAAGAAACATATTGATAGTAATACATTAATAGTAGGAGATTTCAGCACTCCACTCACAGCAATGGACAGATCATCTAAGCAGAAATTCAACAAAGAAACAGAGTTTGAATGACATATTGGACCAGATGGCCTTTGTAGATATAAACAACAGAATACTTATTCTTCTCGAGTGCACATGGAGCTTTCTCCAGTATAGACCACATTCTGGGTCACAAATCAGGTCTCAACCAGTACTAAAAGATTAGGATCATTCCCTGCATATTTTCAGGCCACAATGCTTTGAAACTGGAACTCAATCACAAGAGGAAAGTTGGAAAGAACTCAAATACATGGAGGTTAAAGAGCATCCTACTAAAGAATGAATGGGTGAACTAGGAAATTTAAGAAGAATTTTAAAAAATTCATGGAAACAAATGAAAATGAAAACAGAACTGTTCGGATCTTTGGGATGCAGCAAATGCAGTCCTATGAGGGAAGTATATAGTACTACAAGCCTTTCTTAAGAAACAAGAGTGGTCTCAAATACACAACCTAACCCTACACCTAAAGAAACTGGAGAAAGGATGGCAAATAAAGACTAAACCCAGAAGGAGAAAAGAAATAATAAAGATTAGAGAAGAAGTCAATGAAATAGAAATCAGAAAAACAATAGAACAGATCAAAGAAACTAGAAGCTGGTTCTTTGAAAGAATTAATAAGATCTATAAACCTCTGGCCAGACTTATCCAAAAGAAAAGAGAAAGACCAAAATCAATAAAATCACAAATGAAATAGGAGAGATCACAACCAACACCAAAGAAATACAAACAATTATAAGAATATGTTATGAACAACTATATACCAACAAATTAAGTAGTCTGGAAGAAATAGGTGCATTCCTGGAAACTTATAAACTACCAAGATTGAAACAGGAAGAAATAGACAATCTGAACAGACCAATAACCAGTAAGGAAATCGAAGTAGTAATCAAAAACCTCCCAAAAAAACAAGAGTCCAGGGCCAGATGACTTCCCAGGGAATTCTAACAAACATTTAAAGAAGAAATAATACCTATTCTACTGAAGCTGTTTCAAAAAAATAGAAATGGAAGGGAAAATTCCAAACTCATTCTATGAGGCCAGCATTAACCTGATCCCAAAACCAAAGACCCCATCCAAAAGGAGAATTACAGACCAATATCCCTGATGAACATGGATGCCAAAACACTCAACAAGATCCTAGTCACTAGGATCCAAGAGTACATTAAAAGGATTATTCATGATGACCAGGTGGGATTTATTCAATGTGATAGATCTCATTAAAGAAAGAAAAGACAAGAACCATATGATCCACTCAATTGATGCAGAAAAAGCATTTGATAAAATGCAGCATCCTTTCCTGATTAAAACTCTTCATAGTATGGGGATAGAGGGAACATAACTCAATATCATAAAAGCTATCTATGCAAAGCCCACAGAGGATATCATTCTCAGTGGGGAAAAATTGAGAGCTTTTCCCTTAAGGTCAGGAACACAAGAGAGATGCCCACTCTCACCATTATTGTTCAACATAGTACTAGAAGTCCTAGCCTCAACAATCAAAAAACAAAAAGAAACAAAAGGCATTCAAATTAGCAAAGAAGAAGTCAAATGCTCTCTCTTTGCAGATGACATGATACTTTATGTGGAAAACCCAAAAGACTTACCCCCGAATTCCTAGAACTCACACAGCAATTCAACAACATGGCAGGATACAAAATCAATGCACAGAAATCAGTTGCATTTCTATACACTAACAATGTAACTGAAGAAAGAGAAATTACAGAGTCAGTTCCATTTATAACTGCATCCAAAACCATAAGATACCTAGGAATAAACCTAACCAAAGAGGTAAAGGATCTATAGTCTAGAAACTACAGAACACTTATGAAAGAACTTGAGGAAGACACAAAGAGATGGAAAAATATTTCTTGATCATGGATTAGAAGAATAAACATCATTAAAATGTCTATGCTGCCCAAGCAATCTACACTTTCAGTGCAATCTCTATCAAAATACCCTTGACATTTTTTTCACAGTCCTGGAACAAATTATCCTAAAATTTGTGTGGAACCACAAAAGACCCTGAATAGCCAGGGGAATGTTGAAAAAGAAAATGAAAGCTGGGGCATCACAATGCCTGACTTCAAGCAATATTACAAAGCTGTGATCATCAAGACAACATGGTACTGGCACAAAAACAGGCACATAGATCAGTGGAACAGGATAGAGAGCCCCGGAAATGCACCCTCAACTCTATGGTCAACTAATCTTTGACAAAGCAGGAAAGAACATCCAATGGAAAAAAGACAGTCTCTTCAACAAATGGTGCCAGAAAAATTGAACAGCCATGTACAGAAGAATGAAAGTGGACCATTTCATTACACCATACATAAAAATAGACTCAAAATGATTTAAAGACCTACATGTGAGACAGGAATCCATCAAAATCCTCGAGGACAACACAGGCAGCAACCTCTTCAACTTGGCCACAGCAACTTCCTGCTAGACATGTCTCCAAAGGCAAGAGAAGCCATGGCAAAAATGAACTATTGGAACTTCATCAAGTTAAAAATCTTTTGCACATCAAAGGACACAGTCAACAAAACCAAAGGACAACCACAAAATGGGAGAAGATATTTGCAAATGACATGTCAGATAAAGGGCTAGTATCCAAAATCTATAAAGAACTTATCAAACTGAACACCGAAAGAACAAATAATCCAATCAAGAAAGGGGCAGAAGACATAAACAGACATTTCTCCAAAGAAGACATAGAAACGGCCAATAGACATAGAACAAGTGTTCAACGTCCGTCAGTGTCAGGGAAATACAAATCAAAACAACAATGAGAGACCACCTCACACAAGTCAGAAGGGCTAAAATTAACAAATCAGGAAACAATAAATGTTGGCGAGGATGTGGAGAAAGGGGAACACTCCTACACTGTTGGTGGGAATGTGAGCTAGTGCAGCTACTCTGAAAAACAGTATGGAGGTTCCTCAAAAAGTTGAAAATAGAGCTACCATACGACTCAGCAATGTTCACTACTGGGTATTTACCCCAAAGTTACAAAGGTAGTGATACGAAGGCATAAGTGCACCCCAATGTTTATAGCAACAAAGTCCACAATAGCCAAACTATGGAAAGAGCCCATATGTCCATTGACTGATGAATGGATAAAGAAGATGTGATACACACACTCACACACACACACACACACACACACACACACACACACAATGGACTATCACACAGCTATCAAAAAAATGAAGTCTTGCCATTTACAACGATGTGGATGGAACTAAAGGTTATTATGCTAAGCGGAATAAGTCAATCAGAGAAAGACAATTATCATATGGTCTCACTGATATGTGGGCTTTAAGAAACAAGGCAGAGGATCGTAGGGGAAGAGTGGAAAAAATGAAACAAGATGAAACCAGAGAGGAAACAAACCATAAGAGACTCTTAGTCATAGGAAACAAACTGAGGGCTGCTGGAGGGGTGGGGAGTGGAAGGATGGGCTAATTGGGTCATGGACATTGGGGAGAGTATGTGTTGTAATGATCACTGGGTATTACATAAGACCAATGAATCACAGACCTGTACCCTTATAACAAATAATGCATTATGTGTTAGTTCATTTAATTTAAATTAAAAAAATAATACATTTCATCATACCTTTTCAAATACATTGCCAAAATTTATTTTACTAATTGTTAATAAAGGGAATAGAATTAATAGTAGGGAAACTTGAAAAGTATAAAATTTTATCATGTATTTCTAGACTAAAATTAATAATTTACTATTTTTCCAACCAAATTTAAAATATGTGGACTTTGAAATGAGCAAAGGGATAAATTGGAGAACAGAACAGTATGTAAAACACTAAGATAATTAAAGCTTATTATAACGTAGTAAAACTCTTGTTAAGACATGTTAAGGTTTCATTAATCTTAAAAGTCATTTCAAAGAACCAACTTTTGGTTTTGTTATTACTCATTTTCTATTTTATTAATTTCAGGTTTAAGTTATTTCTATTTTATATTTTATTTTGGTTTCTTTCATATATATGAAATAATATATATGAAGTAAAATAAGTATTATATAATAATACATATTATATATATATAAATTCTAAGCACTAGTTTAGGAAAATCTCATAAGTTTTATTATGTCTGCTCCTTATTTTTATTAGTTTAAATTATTCACAAATTTCTTGTATGACCTTCCTGTGACCAATGTCTTATTTAAAACTGTATTGTTTAATTTTGTATTAAATAAGTTCTTTTATCATCATCCTTTGTTATTGATTTCTAGGTTAATTTTGTCGCCATTAGAGAACATCATCTGAATAATTATAATCTCTTGAAATTTGTTTAAATCTTGTCTTGTGGTTAATATTCTGTGTACACATGAAAGTAATGAAATCTGCTACTGTTGAATATAGTGTTTCAGACATCAGTTTTGTCAATTAGGCCAAAGATAATATTGCCTTTTAGATCTTTTATATCTTTATTGATCATTTGTCTGCTTGCTTCTTTCAAATATTGATTCTTGCCTTAATAATGAGATAGATAGCACTTTTATATTAACTTCTTAACTGTTGTCCTTCATATGCCACTAACTTGATGTAGGAATTATTTCCTAAAAATCTTCAGTAAATTAGGAACAAAGAAAATGAGACCCATAATTGCTCAAATATGGTTTACATAAAGATGATTTTATACTTTTGATACTCATTTATTCATTCATTCATTCACTCATTCACCTTTTTCATTTATTCAACTAGATTAATGTGCCTTTTTGTGTATTGTACTAAATGACTTGTAAAGGTTTGAGGAAGGGATATATTCTGTTGAGGGAGGGAGATTCTATATAAAAGTTTAGAAAATTCTTGGACGGGGGCAACTGGGTACTCAGTCAGTTAAGTGTCTGCCTTGGGCTCAGATATGGAGCTCCCCATTGAGCTCTCCTTTGCGGTCCCTGTTTGGGGGGGAGTCTGCTTCTTTCTTTCCCTCTGCCCCTCCCCACCCCTGCTCATGCTCTCTCTTTCTCTCTCAAATAAATAAAATCTTAAAAAAAAAAAAAATCCTTGGGCCAATACGAAAGATTATAGATCTTTAAGTGTTCTTTGTGTAGCTTGGTCTTCCCAAAAATCAGTTTCTAAACATTAACAATTGATGCCAAATACTACATTTTACATAATTTCTTTATGTAATCCTTGTTATAATTAGATGAGATCATTAATACCAACAATTGAATTGGCAATATTAGGGATTAAGGAGTTAATTTTTGAAATTAACTTGTATTCAAATACAGGCTGATGTTTTAAAAATGTTCAAATAAGAAGGAATATGTATATATATTTGAAGAATTTTTATTTTTATTTATTTATTTATTTTAGATTTTATGTATTTACTTGTCAGAGAGAGAGAATGGGTACAAGCGAGGGGAGGAGCAGGCAGAGGGAGAAGCAGGAAGGCGCCCCAGTGAGCAAGGAGCCTGATGCTGACCTCAATCCAAGGACCCCGAGATCATGACCTGAGCCGAAAGCAGACGCTTAACCAACAGAGCCACCCAGGTGTCCCCATTTGAGTAATTTTTAAGGGGAAATGGAAGGACTAGAAGAAGTGGTTAGGAAAATTCCCCAAATAGATATGTAAATAGAAGGAAAAAAAGCTGAGACATAACAGGTGAATTTAGGGGTTCCAGTTTTCATGTAAAAGGAGTGTTAGATTACCAAAGAGATAATAGAAGAGGGGAAAGTAAAAACCTCAGAGAACAGTTTCCAAATGCAGGAGAAAATCAATAATCTTCAGTTTCAAAGGCATAAATGAATAACAGGTAGAAGAGTAAAAGTGTCGCATATGTAGGTATGTATGAATAAACTGAGAAAACCAAGGAGAAAAAAAAAGTTATTGAAGTAAAAAAGAAGAAAGAATAATTACTTAAAAAAAACCAGAATTGAATTAATGTAGAATCTCCTCAGGACCCAAGAATACTATAAGACACTGGGGTAAAGCTATAAAATTATTGAGGGGCATATTTTGAATACACATTTTTAAAAAATATTTTATTCATTTATTTGACAGAGAGAGAGCGTGCACACAGGCAGGGGGAGCAGGGAGAGGGAGAAGCAGGCTTCCACTGAGCAGGAAGCCGGATGCGGGGCTTCATCCCAGGACCCTGCAATCATGAGCTGAACAGAAGGCAGACGCTTCACCGACTCAGCCACCCAGGTGCCCCATTTGAATACAAAATTTTAAAAATACCTAAACCATTAAAATAGAGGCATAAAAATTATTTCAGATATGAAAAGTTTAAGAGTATTTAGTTCCTATGTCTATGCCTAGGAAAATAATGAGACTATATTTCTATTTTTAAGACTCCAAGAAAAAGGGATGATATGAACTACATGAAAAAAAAAAAAGTCCTGAAAAGGTATAATCTGAATATGAATCAAATTAAATTAAATTCATTTAAGCAAGTAATAAAAGAAAACAAAATCCATTTGTTCATATACTTGAGGTATTACTTAGTAAGTGGTACAAATTTGGTTTCATAAAGTTTTCTTCTCTTTGCAAGTCCATTCACAATACTTACTTCTGCAACATCCATTAATAAATCATAGTATTGTAAATCTGTGTTTTTGGATCTTAATCTTCAGAATCTTCCTACATACCAGTAACAGTCTACTCACATTCAGCCTAGAATAGAAGTGTTCTAAATCCTGACAACTAAAAATAACAAACGATATTGTCGTTAGAAGTTGGAGTATTTATGGAGAGCAAGGTTATATGCAAAAAAACTTAGATTAGATAATTCTATATTATGTATCATGTGGAGTTAAGAGGAAAGTTCTACAATTTAAAATTATGAGCCTAACCAATGAAGAACAAAACCTTTCTGAAATATTTGAAAGAGGAAATAGAAAGTAAGTCAGGTGATTGTACAAATGTGTTAAACATTCTGTCATAGCAGCACGTCAACGGTCACCACCCCATTAGGTAAATCAAGAAACGGAGGAATGAGTTTAGGTATCTGCAAATTGTTATTACGGACTCCATGTAGCTTCTCTAAGCAGAAAATAATTCCTTAAAAAAAAATACGCATCTCACAACCTTTCCAGGAGTGTCTGATAGTTAATCTTGGCTATTTTACAACCAGGCAGAAAGCAGATTCATTGAATTCAGGAGAAAATTAACACTGTGCTGGAGTTCTCCAACTCAAACGAAACCACGTGTGTCAACTATCCCTCTGCATGTATAATTCTCAGGACTAGTGCCACAGATGTGCCACACAGCAGTCCTAGAATAACAGGCGTCCCTGTATGCTTGCTCAAATATGTAGCTGCCACTCTGTGTTGCTCATTTGTACATCCAAATCTAATAAGGAAGCATCTAATTAGTAAAAATGCCACTTACATGCCTGCATTCAGGAAGCAAGTGAGTCTCAAAAATGTAAAATAGCACCACTAATATATATCTTTTTTTTGGAGGGGAGGAGGGGCTTAAAACACAGAAATGCATTCTCTCATTGGTGCTAGAAGCCAGAAGTCGAAAATCAAGGTATCGTTTGGGCCATGCTCCTTTTCAAGGCTCTGAAGAATGATCCGTTCTTGCCTCTTCCTGCTTCTGGTGGCCCCAGGCATCTTGATTGTGACACATCACTCAAATCTCTGCCTTTGTCTTTTTTTTTTTTTTTTTGACCTTTCTAAAACTGATAGTAGAGATGTACCATGCATCTAACTGTTCCCTATTTTTTTACAGCATCATTGAGATATTGACATATAACATGTAAATTTAAGGTATACAGTGTGATGATTTGACACACATTTAATTGCAAAATGAACAGCACAATAATGTTAGTTAACAACTCTATCTTTTCACACCTTTTCTTTTAGTGTAATTCTAATAGATGGGATTATGAGTTAGTTTCTCAAATATTTACATTTTTGATATAGGCAATGAAATGAAAAATGTTTTCCTCAGTAGAATATTGTTTATTATATTTCATTATATACATAATAATACAGATTCCTAGAGTGGACTTTTTAATGAGAATAATGTATATCTATCAACATCCTAATACAATATCTTCTCTAATAATAAAAATAATTATAGTTTTAATTTTTGAATACTGATCTATGCAAAACATTTTTTTCTTTACATTCTCTTACTTAATTCTCATAGCAACTCTTGGATCTAAGCACAGTAGTATCACATTATTAAAAAAATAGAAACTCTTGACTGTTAACAGAACTTCGGTACACTCAATCAAGATAGAAAATAGCAGAACCAGGACTGGAATTTAGATTTTTAAGTTCTAATATCCAAAAGCTATAGAAAAGTTGTGATTGTATTAAAAAAAAAAGAAAAAAAAAGTAATTTCAATATGCAATTTACATAAGAGATCTACTATTTTTGGATGAAAATAAAAGATACATAGGTTGATAATAGATATTTTTAAACAAACTCTGTTAGTGAATATCAATATGATCACTACTTTTCATGAGTCTGCTAATTTAATATTGTTCAAATTTTCTTTAAAAGTAATTCTGTTAAAAATCGTCTCAAATCTCCTACTATGTATTTGCAATTGGTTTTGTTACAATAAATAAACAATCAAAATAAAATTATTTTCAAATAAATATGTAGCTGCAAATGTATATGTAATTTATTTGTACCAGTGTGCCTCACGACTTTCCTATGGCTTTTTGCATTATTATTTTTAATTAATTTTTTTTCCTTTTCACATCTTAGTTGTGATAGAGTGTTCAAAAGTATTTTTTATTTTTTTGTTAATTACTAGAGTCTGGAATGTCACTCAATAAGATATTCCAAGTTCTTGCTGACTTAGAATTATTACTTTTTAAATAGCAACCAGTAATAGCAAGATGTTTCCAAATCATTTTGTTTAAATCTAGTCTCATAAAATTTCAGCCAATATGAGAAAATTTAAAAATTCTCTTGAATAGAACAAACTAATGGTTACCAGAGGAGAGGTAGGAGGGGGATGGATAAAATAGATGATGGGGACTAAGGAGGGCACTTGTGATGAGCACTGAGTTTTGTACAGAAGTGTTGAATCACTATATTGTACACCTGTAAATAATATTACACTGTAGGTTAACTAACTGGAATTTAAATAAAACTTTAAAAAAATCCTCATGAATAAGGTTATTTTTGTATTATGTAGTTTTTAGTAATTTCTTGATCATTCCCTACATTTGAGTAAGATATATCTCAATTCCATGTAGCCTAAGAACTTCTTTTTACTTCACAAGTATATTTGAAAAATTTATAACTTTCATAATTTAATTGCAATATTTCAATTTTAACTGAATAAAAAAATACAGTGAAACAGTGAAAAGTATTTGAAGACAAGTTTCTTTGAAGAATCATAGTTCAATGTGTACAATAAAAGTTTACCAAATAACTTCTCATTCCAGAAATTATTATTCATTTTACATTACTAAAATTATGCATTAGGAGCCCAGTAACTTCATTGATTTTTGAAGTCTTTTTCAAAGTTTTTGGCAACTAAATGTTGTTGATGAATAATGCAATAATTTTCTAAAACACCTGGAGTTTTTATTTAAGTTGGCTATAAACCTGTGTTACCACTAACCCGTTAGTGTTCCATCTCTTGTACAAGCAATGTTATTGGAAAAGAGAATATTTTTTCCTATAAAATAATTTTAAAGGTTTCAAATATTGACAAGCTCTGTGTATGTTATTCTAAATGACATCTCCTCTGTTACTTTTTAAAAATTCTTTTTGAATTGTATATATGGTAACTTCAGTTTATTATATACCTCATTTTCATTTACCTGATCATTAAATCATCTAAAAACCATATCTTTGCTCAGTGGAAAGGAATAAATTGTATCACATTTGAACTACCTTCCATCATAGTACAAATATGTTCACATACAACTAGCAGGATTAATTTTTCTCTAATATTGTATGGTTTGTCATAGTTTGTATTATTTTTGCTTTTTTCTAAAAAAGATTTTATTTATTTATTTGACAGAGAGAGAGACAGCCATCAAGAAAGGGAACACAAGCAGGGGGAGTGGGAGAGGAAGAAGCTTACCAGCAGAGCAGGGAGCCTGATGTGGGGCTTGATCCCAGGACCCTGGGATCACGCCCTGAGCCGAAGGCAGACACTTAATGACTGAGACACCAAGGCACCCCTATTTTTTCTTATTATAGGAAAGAAAAGAAACCTTGATAGCTATGGATTTAAGAGTTTTTAAACATTCTGCTGAAAAAAATAACACTTTTCAAAATTTATTTAAACTTCAGAATTGTGTGGTTATTGTGTTTTTTTAACTTGTATTTATTCTCAACATTTTTGTTGCTTAATTAAGAAAAATATGTTATTTAATTAAATATAACCATGATGATCATTTTGGGATGAAGTGACAAAACCCAACAATAAATATTCAACCGAGTAATATAGACATTTTTCTCTCTATATGAAACACTTTAAAATAAAATCTAAAATTACCTTTATTGTATAAATATCATCACATACAAGTATATCAGTGTAGGGTGTGTCGACAACTCATACACTACCAGTGGTACTGCCATGGAAAAATGATTTTCCAAAATGTTGAGCTACTTTTGGTTAAGTTCGAAACAAATCAAAGTATCATCTCCCCAAAATGTACCCAGTAGCTCCAGTTGATATACATAGAAGTTGTATAAAATCTATTTTTTATTTATGTGTAAAATGAAAGGCAACTCTAGGTTTTATTTTAAGAAGCACTTTGAGACGCTCAGGTGGCTCAGTCGGTTAAGCCACTGACTCTTGGTTTCAGCTCAGGTCATGATCTCAGGTCCTGAGCCCCTCATCCAGTACTGGGCTCAGTGAAGAGTTTCTGCTTGAAGATTCTTTCCCTCTGCTCCTCCCGCCCTCACACACACTCTCTCTCTCCTGCTCTCTCTTTCTTTCTCTCTCAAATAAAAAAAACAAACAAAACAAAACAAAACAAAAAAGCAGGGGTGCCTGGGTGGCTCAGTCAGTTAAGCATCTACCTTCTGCTCAGGTCATGATCCTGGGGTGCTGGGATTGAGTCCTACATTGGGCTCCCTGATCCATGGGGCCTGCTTCTTCTTCCTCCACCTTCCGCTCTCCCTGCTTGTGCTCTCTCTCTTTCAAATATATAAATAAATAAAATCTAAAAAAAAAAAAAAAAAAAAAAGCAGATGCCTTATCCCAGTCTCCTTCTATCAAATAACCCTGTTTATTTCTTCTATATCACTTTATAAATTCTGATAATATATTATTTTTGTCCCTCTAGTCATTATCCATTTCCTCCCCCCCCACACACACATCCAAACACATTTACACACAGAGCACTCACCCATTTCACACACATTGTGAACTTCTTGAGAATGGGAAACTTGTCTGCCTTCCTCATTGCTCCATCACCAAGACTGAGCCTGACACCTTTAGGCACTCAATAAATACCTGGTAAATAAATAAAATAACTTATATTTTGAGCTTTTATTTCAACTAAATGTATTGCCCTTCTCAGTGAATTCTATGTAATAGGCTTAAGACACAAAGTAATTAAGACAAGATTAGAACAATTCAAGCTGAACACTGCAGCGTCATCCGTAGTAGCAATGACTTACATGGTTATTTTAATGTTAACTACCAAAAAAGACAGCTTTCACATAAAAAAATAAGTATTTTTATAATTTGCATTTCTAAACTAAAAGTCAAATGAGTTTATTCTAATAATTGTACAATGTGTTATCCGATCACAAACTTTAAAACATTGACATTTTTAGTCTCTGGTGTAAGAAACAACATAAGAAACATATTCATTCAGAATGACCCAAGGTACCGGTTAGAAGAAATGTTGAATTGCAGTTTGCCTAAGGAATACCAGGATTGCTCACGTTTGCATATTTAGATTAATAGTACATTTCTACAAGGTTTGTGCTGTAATTGGAACTTAAGTAACATTTGTAAAGTGTTATCTGTCAGAGCCTGAAGAGACCCAAAGAGAATGTATGTCATTATGCAAAATTACTAATTAAGTACAAGTAATTTAGCAGATAATTTACATGTTCATTTTATAATAGAAATTATTTAGTTTTAGGGTTCTCTTTGTATTTCTAAAGTAATCTTGACCCAAGGGATCACAGACTGTTAAGAAGAAGTATAAATTATGGAATGAGACATATGTTTAACTGATTCATACAGCTTTTGTTGTGGCTAATGATTCCTCTAACAGTAATTGCATAAGGGAAAACATTTTCTTTTTAAGTAAATAATGTTCATTACCTCTTAAATCTACTGTCACTTGACAACACTAATGTGGAAAAATTTCTACCTTCTTGATTAGCTCTCCAAGGATATCCAGCAGCTTTAAATTAATATTGATCAAACAGAAACCATCATATCTATCAAAATGTTCTTATGAATGTGGATGCACGGGAAAAAAAATTTCAATAGGTTCTGGAAAGAGAAACACTCTACTGAAATATACTGTAAATATATTGTAAATTATTAGTATGATATGGAATGTGGGATTTATTTTGTGGTGATTGATAAATACCATGTCCATTGAAAAATCTTAAATATTTCAATATTAAAGATTTGTATTTATACAGTCAAATTGTGGCCATATTGCATTAATAATCACTATCTTAACACTACAACTTTAGGGAGAAAAGAAAACAGCATGCATTCCAAAACTGACCTTTTTTATCCAAATCATTTATAAAAGGGTAGGAACTCTATTCTCTGCTTTACTACCAATAGCTTAAAACAGTGCTGAGGCACACTTTAATTTAGGTGATAACTCCCTCAAGTTCTTCTATTTTCTTTTGGTGTAATTTATTGTAGGCTTTTAAATAACTTTTTAAACGTTTAGTGTTTAATTACTTTATTTTTCTAATTGTTATTGATGCATATATTTAATGTATATATTTAATGCTATCAAATTTCACCTCATAAATCCTTTAGCTGTAGCCCAGATTCTGATATGTCTTGTTTACATTTTGAGAAGTGTTGCAGTCTGACATACATTTCCAGGTTCATCCAAGAGTTATTTAACACTATGTGTTTAATTTCTAAGTAGAACATTTTGTTTTTCTATTTTGTTATGAATTCCTAGTTTTATTGCAAAGAGTTCAGAGAATGCTCTTTGTCTTTTTCTAAATTTAATTTAATTTATTTTTATTATGTTCTTAAATTTAAATTCAATAAATTAACATATAATGTATTATTGGTTTCAGAGATATAGGTCTGTGATTCATCAGTCTTATATAACACCCGGGGCTCATTACATCACATGCCCTCCTTAATGTCCATCACCCAGTTACCCCATCCCTCCATGCCTTTGTCTTACTACTATTTTTTAGAATGTATTAAGGTTTCCTTTGTGGCATTAAAAAAGAGTCAATTCTCATGAACATTTTCTGTGCATTTAAGAGAAGTGTAGTATCTTTATCTGGGTTAAAATTTCAATATGTAAAGTCTAAATTATTGATAACAAATATTCAATACTTCAGTGTGTTTTCAAAATTTTTGTTCATTTGATCTGTCTTGGATCTAGAGACGTGTCAAATTTTATTTTTATTAATTGTTCTTGTCTATTTTTCTCTGTGCCTGCTGTAGTTCCTGTTGAGTGAAAATAATTGCACTGCTTGCATAAAAATTCATGACCATTATAGTTTCACAGAGAAATATTTTTTAACTTTATAAAATTATAAAATTATAATTTCATCATTTTATACTCTCTTTGGTCTAAGCTTTGTCTTTTCAAATATCAAGATTTTAGTCTGTACTTTCTTTTCCATTGCATCTGAATAGAATGTATTGGTGCATCTTTTTAGTTTTTACCACTTCTTAAGGTTGGTTTATTTTTTGACATAATTTTTAACTAATAAGAGAATACGTTTTTCTACTGGTAATTTAAGCCCATTTAATTGTTGCTACAATTGCTATATTTAGCCTCCAATTTCTTTTATTTTTAAGGATTTATTAACATAGAGGCATATCAATATGTGATCATTTATTCTCTCATCATATATTTTGGTATTTTAAAGATTTGTAGTTTTAAATTAATAGTAACTTTTATACTAATAATTTTTAGAATATTCTCAGTCTTCTCATTTTTTTTTGTTTCTGTCCATTATTCCCTTCTATTAGCAATATTGAAATTAACTAGAAACTTTTTCTTCCTCATCTCACTTTCCCTCCAAATCCAATTTGAAGTAATGTCTCTTACTCCCAGTTAATACTTACATAAGGCAATTAGTGAACTCATTTTACTTTCCACATACTCTTTCAGTTTTCCAAATTACTTTTAATTGTGTTACTTTATTTAAAACATCAGACCAGATAACCAAGGCGTGCTTTATAGGTGTTCCTTATGTTTATCACTTTTTACAAATAAATATATATTCAAAGTTTATCACCAGTGTTAAGCTGATATCTTTAATTATTTTCATTTTCAAACTATAATCTTCTAGTAAATTTATTTAGGAAGGACTTATGGGAACAATATTCCCTGAGTTCTCTCATATTCTTAAAGTTTGTCCAGGATCTTCAGACTAGAAGGTCAATTTAGATAGTATATCTTTTGATCCTACTTATTTCCCTTAGAATCTTAAATGAATCACATGGTTTTCAGGCACAAAACATTGCTGTTGAAAATTCTAATGTCAATCTGATTTTTTTGCCTTTATAAGTCAGTAAATTTGAATATCTAATTGGCTTTATTCAACAATTCATGAATTTCATCTAACAAGGAGAAAAAAGCTCCAAAGAGTTGTACAAAATAGAAGGCTTTTAGAAGCAGAAAGGGGGCAAGACAAGGAAAATAGTGTATTGTTTGGGGCATCGTCACCTTCCTTTTGGGGATGCAAAGGTTTATCAGGTGGATAGCCTCATTAATGCTGACTTGGTAATTCCAGATCAGCTGGTTAAGGCTACAATCCTGGGAGAGGCTGAAATTCCAGTTAGGTTAGGCATTAAGTCTTGGTTTACTGATGTTGGGCTTAGCACAAATGACTCAATTTGGGGCCTGTTGTCTCTTGTTTAGCAATTTCCCTCTTTTGATCAGACTCTTCTCCTGAGATGTGATCAAAATTTAAGGCAGTAGCACCACTCTCAGCTATTGCTTTATAGGTCTTGCTGCTTTTACTGATCTTCCATGTGATATTCATAAGTCATGATGTTCTCTGCTGACTCTCTGTGGTATTCACCGGCCATGGCTTCAGGCTCCTAATTTTTAGTGGGTTATTTTCTTCATTCCTTTTTTGGCATTCCACTCGTAGGGAGATCGGTTGCTTGATGGTTAGTGGCTGTGAGCATGCATTCAAAACTCTTGAGAGAATACAATGTCTTCAGGAGATTCTATCATTATTACAAGTACGATAATTCTCACTGTCTGAAGTGCACTCTGGAGCCACAGATGCTCAAGACCCAAACCAATGAAAATCAAGTCAGTAAGAAAAACCCCCTGAAGGAGTTACCTTTTTAAGCCAAGTGGCTTGCTCAGTGATCTCATATAACCGAATTTCTACCACCTCAAAAGTGTTACTCCAGGTGCAGCAGGTAGAGTTGGCCACAGCACAGATACCTCAGTGCTCAGCTAAAAGATAATCAAAAGCTATCCCATCATCAAGAACCTTAGCCAGAGAGTCTAAGGACTTTTATTTGGCACCAATTATTCTAGCAGCAGATTCTGCCATATTTTCAAGAGTTAAGGAGGGGTTCCTGATCATAGTCCATTTACAGTTACACCTAACCAGGAAAGTAGGGCCCTGCCAAAGGAAGTGAATCTTGAATTATGAAAGCCTCCTGGTTAAGTCCTGTCTAACCTGATGATGTAAATTTCGGGGAGTTGACCAATGAGTTGTCTTAGTTCACTTGTGAACTGCTAGGGGCATAGCTGGATGTCCTGAGGCATTGCCTGGTCATGCACCAGATACCTAGGCATTCACAGGTCCAAGGAAAATGATAATCACCACAAACATAAATGCTATCAGTGCACAAACCATTCCTATTAATGTGGAACTATTAATGGATTCATTCACAGGGATTATTGCACTTGCCTGTTCAAGCCAGGGGTCAGTTAGGTTTTCAGCACATTCAGAAAGTAAGTCTCCCAAGCTGAAATAAAGAGTTATTCTAAATACTTCGCAAAGATGGGTGCTGCAGTTGAGATGTTTTTGTGATTGGGGGAAGATTTGATTTAGATAAGCATGGGAATGTGGGGGTGCAACTCTACTAAGATTTACATAGGTATTTGTGTTGAGTTGAGCAAGAATAGATATAATTGGAGAAATGATAAAAAGGTGCTGGTTGTTCTGGTCATAAGAGTTGAACTTGGAGAAGAAACTTCTAAGGACTCTCAATCAGAGTTTACGGTGACACTGGGAATTGAAGACAAATTGGTCAGAGGAAGGTTGAGGAAGTCTCTAGCATCATAGATAGATTGGAATCTTTGATGACAGATCAAGCAGTCTATAAGGTTACCTCCCTTAGCAATGGCCTGGAAGACACAGATGAGGGGCTCATCTTTCCAGGCCAATGCCAGAGTAAAGGGAAGAAAGAGAAGAAAGGGTTTTATGTTTAGTAAAATAATTAAGTTTTGATCCAGCAACTTGAGTGGAAGCATTCTATATGGTTTTCAACTACTTCTCTTCCTTATCATTTTGATTTGGAAGTCTCCAGTGTCGGTATAGGACTATATGTCATATGGAGCCTTCTTTACCTGTGAGATGTGTACCCAAGGCTCAATGCCTTCTAGTTTTTCAGCAGTGTCAGTGGTCAGGAACACTTGGAAAGGTCCCTTCCAGCAGGGCTCCAGGGCTCTCTTCTTCTGGTATGGTTTCCGGAATACCCAGTCACCAGGTTCCAGACTATGACCCACAGGATCCCTTGAATTGGATTCCAGCAAGGTTTCTTCAATCAGTCGATGATATGCTTTGGCATAAGGCATTAAAGACTTAGAGCAGCTGGTCATATCAGCATGACACAATAAAGGATCAGCAGAAAGTTGTATTCCAATAGACATTGGCCTACTGGTGACTACCTCATGTGGAGTGAGTTTATGTTTCCCAAAGGGGGTCTCTGAACTGTCAGCAAGGCCAGAGGCAATACCTTAGACCAAGGGAGTCCAGTAGTTTCAGCAAGTTTAGAGACTGAGTTTGATGGTCCCATTAGTTCTCTCAACCTTGCCTGATAATTGAGGGTGATAGACATAATGATAATTCCAAGAAGTTTGCAAGGTTTTTTGCTAAGGCTCCTATGATTTGTCCACTAAAGTAGGTGCCTTGATCACTGGAAATTGTGGGAGGTATACCGAGTGGGAAACACATTTTCTAACAGTTTCTTTGCCACTGCGAGGGCATTGCCCTTGCAGCAGGGGAAGGCTTCAGCCTATCCAGAATGCATACATATAATAACAAGACTATGTTAATAACCCATACTAGGTGGCAGTTGAATGAGGGCCAACTGTAGGTGTTCAAAGGGTTCAGAGGGAGAAGGTTTGACACTTCTGGGGACAAAAATAGTTTTTCCAGGTTTATGGACCTGACAGACCAGACATTGGTGGTAAACTGTTTTTACATTTTTGAAGGAGTCTCCCCACCAATGTTTATTCATAATTTGAGTCATCTTAAATGCACCACAGTGGATGAAGGAATGTAAACACAGAAAAATGGCGTTTGCCAAGGATCTGGGAAAAACCAAGCCATCTCAGGTTTCCTATAGCTCTGATTGTTCATTGAACTTTAACCATTGTTATGCTTTTCTTAATTCCTCTGATTCAGGAGTAGACTGTTGCCATGTTGAGAGAACATTAAGATGGCAAAAGTCTGGCAACATGAGGTTTTTGTTTTTTTGTTTTCTTTCTTTCTTTCTTTCTTTCTTTCTTTCTTTCTTTCTTTCTTTCTTTCTTTCTTTCTTTCGCAAAAGCAGAAAGGAATTCAATTACATTTGCCACAACCTTCATAGATTCTATTGCTGCTGTCTTTGCATGAAAGTCAGCTAGGACATTCTCCTGATACTCAGGTTTGGTCTTTTGCTTCAATTTTGATGACAGCAATTTCAGAAGATAAGAGAATAACACTAAGAAGGTTGTTTACTTGTCTATTTTTGGTTGGGGTACCAGTGGGCATAAGAAAACCTCTTTGTTTCTACATCTTCCCCAAGTCATAGATGACTCCAAAGATATATCAGTATAAATATTAACAGTTTGTCCTTTTGATAATTGGCATGTTCTGGTAAGGGCCTGGGGCTCTGTTTGTTGGACTGATTTAGCTTTTGGGAAATTTCCCCTTTCAAGTAGTTCATATTGGGTAGTAACAGCATACTAGCAATTTTCCAAGTTTCATCTTGGAAATCCCCGTTTTCATTTTTATAATGTGATCCACCAACATAAACGATTAGATCAAGATTATCAAAGACATGTCTTGTAACTCAAAATGTGGTGTCATGAAATGGGATATTATTACCTCATGGTCATGGGGGTGGCCTCCGTCAGACAAAGTCATAATGTAACAGGATTTTAGAATGTGCAACGTTAAGGATTTAGATTAAGTGGTGAAAGCAGAAGGATCTCATAGGAAGTTAGTCTGCTTGCAGAAAAATGTTGAGTCAAT
The DNA here is from genome assembly GCF_017311325.1 of Ursus maritimus. Taxonomy (NCBI): domain Eukaryota; kingdom Metazoa; phylum Chordata; class Mammalia; order Carnivora; family Ursidae; genus Ursus; species Ursus maritimus. The sequence continues at coordinate 25,609,187 of NW_024423453.1, forward strand.
TCAGAGTTAAGAAGACTTTGGGACAGCATGTGGAGTTTATAAGTAAATGTCATTTCCTAGGGTTAAATCCGCTGAGGCTTCTACTAATTTTGCAGCTGGAGCTCCATGGCCTTAAGGCAGTTCGGATATGCACAGACAACTGAATCAAGCTGTATACTATAATAGGCAATAGGGCTATGTTTTTTACCATGTTCTTGCATGAGCATTCCCAGGGGTTGGTTATCTCCTTCACGCACAAATAAGGTGAAAGGTTTGGAATGGTTAAGTAACCCTTGGACAGGCAGTTCTTGTAATACTGGTTTTAGTCTTATAAAGGTCTGCTTACATTTCTGTTCCCAAGTAAGAGGTTCAGGGACTGAAGTAAGTTCACAGAGTGAAGCAAAAAAGAAAAATTAGGAACCCATGGTCTGCAACAGCTAGCAAAACCTAGAAATCCACGAAGTTGTTGCTTAGTTGCGGGCCTGGGAAATTCTTGGATGAGCTTAATTCTTACTGGAGATAGCTGGAATCCTTCAACACTTAGATTATAACCTAGGTAATAAACAGTGTTTCCAAATACTTGTAAGTTCTCTTTCGATACGTTGTCTCTCTTTACAATTAACTGTTGTAAGCAAATGAATGGGATCCTTTATGGTTCAGTAACTGAGCATAGCAAGAGATTGTCTACATATCGTAAAAGGGATATTTTTCTTTAAATCTTGTAGAGTACTTGAGAAAAATAAGAAGGGGGTCTCAGTGAACCTTTGAGTCATGACTGTCTAGATATATTGCCTTAGTAAAAGCAAATGGATATTGCCTGTTAGGGTCCTCAGGGATGCTGACAAAGGCTGAACAAAGGTCTGTAACAGTGAACTATTTTGAGTCTGGTGGGACTTATAACAAAAAGCTTTTCAAATTTGGAACAACTGGGAAATAAGGGAATAACTATCTTATTAAAAGATCTCAGGTCCTGCACAAATCACCATCTCCATGCATTAGGTTTTGGGCTGGGAAGATTGGTGTTAGAGGGGCTAGTGCAGGAAATGTGAACCCCTGGGCAATCTGGTCTTCTATAATTGGTGTGGATCCCTGTATATCCTCAGGCTTTAATGGATATTGAGGTAACTTGGGAAGAGGTTTAGTTATGTCTATCTAAGTTTTTCTAGGTTCTGCATTTTTATTCTCCCAATATCAGTATTAAAAGTAGCACAGTTTTTCGGGCACCTTGATTAAATTAGGGAACTTTTGTTGGAATTCTTCCTCTTCTATCAAGGACAGATTATAAGGAACATGAAAGTTTAGGTTCAGACTGGTCAGGAAACTCTAAGGTAAGTTCTCCATTGGAGGCAAAATGTATTAGCCCTTTTAATTTAGAAAGAAAATCTGTACCTTATAGATTGACTGGGGTTCTATCACATAGCAAAAACAAATATTTTCCAGTGAGACGTATCAGAGTCACTTGTACTGGTTGAGACAGAAATTCTCTCAAAATTTTACTAGATACCCTCATTATGGAAACATTTTCACTCTGAAGGATTTTTTTTTCCCCTGAAGTATTTGTTGATCTGTTGCCCTATGAGAATGGGGTTTAAAGTAGCAAGTGTGGCTCTAATAACTACTAGAATTAGGCGAGTTTTCCCATTAATTTTAATTTTAGTTTCCCCTTTGCTGCTTATGGGAATTATTGGTACCAGTTTACAGAAGAACCCCCTCCGAGTCCCAAAACCTCTGGGAAGGACTCATGAGGGGGGCTTTTCTTTGGGGATAGATACAAGGGCATTCAATCTGTATGAACCGAAGAATTTACACAGGACCTTTGAGAACAGTCTTTTTCCCAGTGTACAGGTTGATTACAAATCAGACATCAATCTGTGGGCCAGTGTTTTGATGATGGACCCTTAGGGGGAGCAGTGTGAGAGGCCCAGTGTTAACTAAGGTCTCTGGCCTTGGAGCTGTTGTAGTTGTAGGGCCAATAGTTTTGTGAACTTGGTTTATGATCTTGTTCCAAGGTCCTTTCAAAGTGTTCAACTATGGTCATAAGTTCAGTCAGACTGGTGGTCTCTCATCCTATTTTCTGCCTTTTTATAAACCCAATAATCTCAGGAGATAATCCATTTATAAATAAGGCAGATACCATAGGGAATCTGGAATGCCATAAGAAGACAGCTTCCAAATGGGCTTAAAGTCTGCCACAGATTCATCTTTCAAATTGAGACCTGCACCTGTCCCCAGAAGTTCACAATATGGAATTTGGGGAAGGATTCCAAACAAATGGGGAATCGTAGACTAAATTGCTAGCACTTCCCAACATGGAATCTGGGTATAGAAGCAAGGACTAGGGTTCCAATCAAATAGTGAATTGCTGTCTGAAGTACTAACAGTTCCCAGTAAGGAACAGGACTTCCAAATGGGGACCTTCCTGGAAACCAATTAGACTGGGAGCTCAATAGAAAGAGAGCAGAGGTCAGAACCAAGAGGAACTTATCAATGGTCCTTGGAAACATCAAGAAAGACACAGAACTCGAAAGGGTTTGTGGGTACCATGACCGTGTTTCTGATTGTCTCCAAAGCTGTGGGAAGTCTCCTTCTGTCCTGATGCTGCCACCAAATCTGTTAAAAAACAAAATTCAACTAAGTAAATTTGAATATCTAATTGGCTTTATGCAACAACTCATAAATCAGGCAGCATCTCATCTAACAAACAGAAAGGAGCTCTGAAGAGCTCTACAAAATTGAAGGCTTTTAAAAGCAGAAAGGGGGCAAGACAAGGAAAATAGTATATTGTTTCAGGCAAGGTCACCTTCCTTTTGGGGATGGAAGGGGGTCTATCAGGTGGATTACCTCACTAGTCCTGAGAGGGATTATTCCAGATCAACTGGTTAAAGGCTACAATCCTGGGAGAGGCTGAAACTCCAGTTAGGTTAAGTATTAAGTCTTGGTTTGCTGATGTACAGCTTAGCACTAGTGGCACCATTTTGATCCTGTTATCTCTTTTCTAGGAACACTAAATCCAAAGCAAGCAGAAGAAAGGAAATAAGAAAGATTAAAACAGAAATAAACAAAACACGAGAAGAAAAAAAAGAGAGAAATAATGGAGAAAACTAAGGAAACCAAAAGTTCATTCTTTTAAGAGGTAAACAAAATCTATAAAGAAAAAGAGAATATACCTTTGTCTGTGAATATACCCAAGAGAATTGAAAATACATATTCACAGAAAAGTTTGCACACAAATGTCACAACAATATTATTAACAACAGCCAGGAAGTAGAAACAACACAAGTGTTTAAGAAATGATGAAAGTGTAAACAATGTGGAATGTTATGCTTCCATAAAAAGCAATTAAGTACTGATGTATGCTGCAACATGGATGGAACTTTAAAATATTGGGCTAGGTGAAAGAAGCCAGAGACAAAAGCTCACATATGATATCATTTATATGAAATGTTCCGAACAAGCAAATCCTTATCTACATAAATTAGATTACGGTTGCCAGATGCTAGGGGGAGGAGAGAATGGGGAATGACTGTTAATGGATGCATGGGGTTTCTTTTTGAATGATAAGTTTCTGGAATTGTGTAATGCTGATGTTGTACAACTTTGTGAGTACACTAAAAAACACTGAATTGCGCATTTGATAATTGTTAATTTCATGGTATATGAACTGCAGCTCAAAAAAAAAAAAAGACATCTATGATAATTTCATAGCTGCATTATTCACTATAGTCCCCAAATGGAAGCAGCCCACATGTCTATTCATGGCAAAAGAATAAATAATTTGTAGTATAGCCATACAACAGAATAGTATATGACAATAACAATGAACACACTACCATTACACCAAGTAGTATACATGAATCTTACTAAAACATCTTGACTCAGAGTGACACAAAAGGATGCATGTTCTATGAATTAATCTGAGTACAGTTCAAGGTAACTAAAATTATCTTTAGAGTTTAACAGCAAGACAGAAATTACACTCGAATAAGTGTGATAGAAAGTGATCGGGAGGGAATTAGAGAGTGTAGGCAATGTCTTGTTTCTTGGCTTGAGTGGTATTACATAAATATACTTATTTTTGTGTTATTCATCAAGTTATATGCTTAAAATTTCTACATTTTTCTATGCACACATTATATTTTAATAAAAACTAAAATAATTTTTAAAACTAACTAAATAAATATCCTTCATCAATATGTAGATTTTCCCCAAGTTTTTTCACCCGTACCTTCTCAGGAATATGCCACTCTTACATGCGTACTTCCTAAGCCAATACACAACAACGAATTTGGTAAGATGTGATGACTTGTGGCTGTTATTTCTCTACGCCAAAACCCCATATGTCATCTTCTTAAGGACTTAGGACCTGCTTTACTTTTTTTGGCAGCACAGTTTCCATCTCGGTTTCCTTCTAGAATATGATCAGATCTCCCACAAAGAAACATATCCATTCTACATCCTAAAACATGAAAAAGCATAGGTAGGGAAGATAATGAGCTTTGGTTTAAAAAAATAATAAAATATTTAAAATAACATTCTAAATGCTTGAAGGTGAGCTTCTCTGACCTTTTCAAAAGAATTTGCTTTTTTTCTCCCTGCAACACTATACCATGTGGTATAATTTCAAAAAGGTACTGCTGCCTCTGTAGTGTAACATCCTATAGGGAGTCTTCCTTGACCCTTGGGAAGGAAAAAAGAAAAAAGAAAAGAAAAATACTTCCATTTTGAAAAGAAGATCTCTTACTTTGATCTGGCAACAAATCCCCCTCATCATTTTTTTTCATAAACCAGTTGGAAGACTCCTTTTACCCCTTGCAATAGACAGCACACTATCTGATAAAAAGCTAAAGTTCTAAATGAGGCAGGGATTAACTTGATACTTGATACTTGAAATGAAACCAATCTATTTCCAGCATGTCAACTAAGGGGGAAATAGTAGCATAAGAAAAGGATTGAAAAATACACAGGGACCAAAGAATGCAAGGTCTCCTCTGGTAAAGATTTACACCTGAGTTTAAGAGTAATGGAAGGCCATGACAGGTTCTTAAGCAGAATGGCATGATCAAATTTGCATTTGACAGTTTCATTTTGGTTAAAATCAAAACAAATATTCAAATAAAATAAGATTACCACATAACCTCAGCGCCAATTGCTTTTTACCAATTGTAATCTATACAATATAAATGTCGTTCGTATAAATACTATGTGTAAAATATTAGTGAATAGAGTGGTGAATAATACTAGATTATCATTTCTAACACCTCCCTTGGTATTTCAGTAAAATAATGATGTGTCAAAGTAGTCTAGTTATAATTCTAATATTTGGCTTGCATTCAAATTGAGGTACTTCTTTGATTAACAAAGATTTGCTGGAATTACTATTATAAAGCCTTACTTTAATTTCAAGGAACTAGGATTGGCAATATGTCAAAACTGTGGTGCCCTGGTATGCCACTGGCACATGTACAAAGATAAAATGGAATGTAAATCAAAATTGTGATTCACTATAGACTACCAGATATGGTTTCCTGAGATAAGAAAGTCCCAATGGAAATACCAAACTAAACACATACACACCTACACACACACACACCACAATGAATCATGATCAATATTCACGCTATGAAAAAAAATTAAAATAAAATAAAGTTATAACAACATCCACCATTTCAGTGGCATTGCCTTTGGAACTCAAATGTGCTATTAGTATTTGGCAGAACTTCAAGCTGAGAGTATTTTTAATATCTAAGTGATGTAAATATAAATGGGTTAACAAAATCTGATGCAATATCATTGTACAAACTGCCAATATCTATCAGAAGCTAAGCATTTTCTTTACTATGGCAAAGAACGCCACTAATAAAATCATTTTTTCTTCTCTTGTTTGATGGATTCAATTGTTTCATTCAGGGAACTTCAATATAGTTAAGAGCATTCTGTGAACACTAAGATAAGACATGGCCATGAGACAAAACCAACACATAGTTATAAATATTTCCTCTGAGCAAACTTGCAGAATAATCTGACCTTAGATTCAAATCTAAATGTAATCGTAACTCAGGATTTAGCACATCTGTATTTCTTTAAATATAGGTTGCATGGTTAAAGTTTGTGAGGATTATATCACATGTGTGTATACAGAAAGAAATAAATTAAAAAGCTTTAGGTAAGTCCAATTTTGTTAATTCTTATCATTTAAGTGTACTAATGGACCTAATAACAAATATTTTAGGAAAGAAAATTAGCACCTATTAATTTATCTTTGTGGTTAAGTTAGTTTTATATATTGGAGCCATTTTATAGGCATATAACATTTTAGATTTTTCTCAAGATTTATTCATTACACTGTCAGTAGGAACTTTCTTTTAAAATTCTTTATAGAGAATATCACAATAGTTGGTGATATAGGAATACCTCAGACATGTTGTGGGTTTGGTTCTAGACCACTGCAATAAAGTGGATGTCATAATAAAAGGAGTCAAATGACTTTTTTGGTTTTCCAGTGCATATTAAAGTTATGTCTATAATATACTGTAGTCTATTAAATGTGCAATAGCATCATATCTAAATGCAATATACATACCTTAATTTAAAAATCCTTTATTGTTAAAAAATGCTAATCATCACTGGAGTTTTTAGCAAGTCATAAACAGTGATCACAGACCACCATAAAATATATACTAATAATGAAAAAGTTGAAGAATTGAAAGAATTACCAAAATATGACAAGAGATACCAACCGAGTGGATCCTGTTGGAAAAAGTGGTGCCAGTAGACTTGCTCGATGCAGGGTTGTCAGGAGCCTTGAATTTGTAAAAAACACAGTATCTGTGAAGCACAATAAAATGAGGTATGCCTGTATACACAGTAAATTAAGAGTCTCTTCCCTCTGGTGGTACGATTCTAAAATGTTAGCATGCCTGAAAACATATTTAGCTTAGACTACCTTATAGTAAAACTCAAGAAACCAATACCTATTAAATGTAGATTTATTTTCAAATATTACCGTAAGAAACCATTTGTAATCTATTGACAATTATTTTTGGTGGAAATTCATTTGGGTGACTAAATTGAATCTAACCTTTTCAGTTAAAATTTTCAGCAGATGCTTAATTTAGACCTAATAGAGTATGATATGTAAAAACACAAGTCCTGTTATCAAACAAAAATGAGTTTAATCTTATACAGAATACATTGCATAATCTGTTCCTTAAGATTGTACAATTTGAGGTAGAAGAGAAAAATCACCTTTTTGACTCATGTCAAAACTACTTGTAGGGAGAAAATGGAATTTTAAGAATTGTTTGGAAGCAAAAGTTAAAAAGAAGAAAAAAATATCAAATAAGTACTGAAATTCAAAATTAGATATACATAAAAAATACCCAGGGGTTAGCAGATGCATACTCCAACATCCATTTCTACTCTCCTATCTTCCTGTCATAAGTGCCTTCTGCACAAAACTTAGAAAGTTGATTACTTCTTCAATTCTAGTGGCAGATCTTGTTTAATCTATATACCAATAATGGACAATAAGAACTGAGGCAGAAAGTTGTTAAAAGTTTTCTAGGAAAGACATTACCTTCTGAATGTTGCTGTGTCTCAGTATCATGACAGGAATTCCTACAGTCATCTTGCCATTTCCCTGATGATAAAGCTGAGACGGGGAGGGGAGAAGAACCAATAGCCTCCAAAGTGGTACAGAAGTCTTAGAATACTATGCCTGAAGACATTTAAACTCTGAATATTTTGTTACATAAAATTTTCTTTTCTAGTGGGAACTGGAATTTTCTTTTCTTTTCTTTTTTTTTTTTTTTTTAAGATTTTATTTATTTATTCGACAGAGAAAGACAGCCAGTGAGAGAGGGAACACAAGCAGGGGGAGTGGGAGAGGAAGAAGCAGGCTCATAGCGGAAGAGCCTGATGTGGGACTCGATCCCGTAATGCCGGGATCACGCCCTGAGCCGAAGGCAGACGATTAACCGCTGTGCCACCCAGGCGCCCCGGGAACTGGAATTTTCTATCAGCCAAAGGTATCATGAGGACATTTAATTTGTTCACTCTTTAAAATGTAGATTAAAAAAATCTTTTTTTATCTACTGTTTTATCTGTTTAAAAAATATATATTAGAAAGCATATTTTCTAAATACAAGTAAGCTAATTCTAAATCCTCAACATGTTAGCTGAATTTTACTTTAACAATTAAATGCAGAAATGTTTTAAAAATAGTCACTTATTGGGGTGCCTGGGTGGCTCCGTCAGTTGGGCATTGCCTTGGGCTTGGGTCATGATCCCAGGGGATCGAGCCCCGGCAGGGAGCCTTCTTCTCCCTCTCCCGTTCCCCTGCTTGTGCTCGCTCTCTCTCTCTCTCTCTCTCTGTCAAGTAAATAAATCAAATCTTTTAAAAAATTAGTCAATTATTCCTCATGAAAACTTGATCTACATTAGTGGCTCTTTTCAATCATGGTCCCATAATTATGAGTAACTATAAAAGAAATATTAGTTCTTAAGGAAGTTGGTGTTTTAAAACATGAACTATGAGTATCTTCATTTAAAAATGCAAGTTGTTTTCAGTTTACTCCTAGGACAAACCAATCTTTAGAAAATTAGAAATACTTAAAAATTAAATAAAAAATCATTTTTAGACATGTCTTTACCATTGAAAGATTAAACCTTATTTGATCTTTTCTCAATGGATTTATAAAAAATATTAAGAACATGAAATTACCAATTTTAAACCACTTTAAAATGTTTATTTTTACTAACTAAAGATTTTCATTTAAAAATTTAAAAATATTCAGAAATTTTATATTTTTAAGTAAATGTTAGAAGGCACATTTATTGAATTGGCAATGCATGCCAGCAGGCATCTACAACAAACTTGGCAATGTTTGTAGGTAGAGGAAGGCAAGAATAGAAGCAGTGGCTCAAGGCACCTATGTAAATTAGCTCTTAGTGGAATGCTTATCAGAAAAGTAAAGATTCTTCTTATTTATCAAGGCACTTGGGCATCATGATTAAATTTTCTTCAAAGAATGAACTTGTACTGCCAACTAGGATGACTTGATATTATCACACACACACACAAAATTGAAAATGAGCAAAATTCAAATAAATTAATCAAGAAAATCCACAGGATTATGTATTTTTGTAAACTAACCTTGTCATTTCTTACAGTAAATATTAAAAATAAGCAATTTCTACTAAAATGGTAGAATACTGTGTCATGAAGCTACAGCTACAATTCATCTAGACATCTGATATTATGTCCTATTAATTCCTTGTGCACATAGAGAGAACTCAGTTCCCTGATATCATCTTAACAATCCATTTACAAGCATTATGACATATTGTTCAAATATTTGAATACTTTGATAGACTGGATTATCCAGAAAGAGATGTCAAGGCTTGACACACCTACAACACTTCCCAGTCTTATTGCCCAGTCTTCTTAAAAACTCTCTTTTTTTGAGGTAAATACTTCTCAACACAGTGATTCAGAGGCCCAATGAATTCGAGTTTGCATATGAGTCTCACAAGGATTCTTACAGTAGGTAGGTATTTACCAAACATATTAATAAAGCTTGAAAAGCAAGATATTTTAAGAGGTCTACCATAGGCTGTGGCTAAGATACTCCATAGATAAAAGTTTTGCTTAGAAATTACCGAGAATATAAACCTCTGAATGTAATAGAGGATGATACAGATTAATTGTGTGTGTGTGTATTTGAGTTGTTCAAAGTGTTTTGAATTATAACATCAAAGCCATCTAAGTAAAAGACTGAAAATTCTGAGTTTAAATTTAACTTTGGAATGACCCTCAAAACTATAAACAAAGTGAGAATATTGGGGAAAAAAGTCTAAACTTTTGTTCTTAATACATAAAGAAATGTAACAAATCTATACAAATAATAATAATAATAAAAAAAAACCCAAAAGGAAAAGAGATGAAGATCATGAAACATTAGGTCACAATTATGAAAACACAGATGGCCAACAAATACAAGAAATCCTATTTAACTTTCGTAGTAATAAAAAAAAAAAGTAACCATGAAATATTTTGCTTTACATATCATTTTGAATTGGCTAACAACTTAAACACTCTTGTTCTTGGAATATATGGAAATGGGCAGCCCTCCACACTGATAATGGAAATGTAAATGGCACAAGTTTTCTGGAGAGCATTTGGGCAATATTTATCAAAGTTATTTTAAAAATTATTGCCCTTTTCAACATTAATTCCAATGAATCACACATTTTTCTTAAGAAAATAATTGGATATATCAGCATACACAAGTTTGCAAGGATGTTTATCTCAAAGTTATCTATGACAGAAGAAAAAAAAGGGTGGGGGTAGGAAACAATCTAATAACCTTTATCTGTATCAAGAGGAAATTCATTGTATTATAATACAAACATTTAAGGAATAAAACTCATTAAAATTCTAATGCAAATAATTATTTGTGGATATGGAAGTTGAGTATGGCATATTGTAAAATTAAAAAAGTACTTTGTAATAAGGTTATAATGATTCTACTTTTGTTAAATTATCTATGTGTATATGTATACAAAATTGGGAGGATATGCAACAAATTTTAACAGATTTGTCTGCATAATAGTATTATATGTTGCTGTAAGTTTTTCATTGTCCATAATTTTTTCATTGTCCAAAAGGGACTTTTAATTTAGAAAATGTGCCATGAACAGACACATAGTATATACAAAAATAAATAGAAACAGATTTTCTCATTCTTTCATAGCTAAACTATTGCCAAAGAAAATCTTTTAATATATCTTTTGTACTGGTAATATAAGAAACAGAAGATTTGAGTATATGGTTACAGGAAACCTCTAAGCAGAGTTAAAAAAAAAAAAACAACAACAAGAACAAAAAGCTATTCTCCAGACACCTTTGGTAAAACAGAATTTTAGAAGTAATTATTTAAATATAAATAAATAGCTCTTGTCTCTGTTTCCAAGGTGGATTTCAAATAGCACATAATAAAAATCAATATAATAAAACCCTTTTTAAAAGTATAAAACAAAGCTGAGTAATATTGATCAAGAGTAGGAGAGAGAGAGGTCTGGAAATGGGACTAAAAATCATTCTAGAAAATAGGCGAATTGATGTAATTCCAATTTATCAGAAAATTAGTGAGTTTCTGATAAATTGAGGCCAAAACTGAATCTTAATGGGTTATGTATCTCTAATGTTCTAATAGAAAGAGACATGAGTTCACAAAAATAAAAAACAAACATACTCTTCTAAACCCTGAGATAGTATCATTACATCGAACAATATAAAATAGAGATTGAAAAAGAATTGTTAAACAGAATTTCTATATTCTCTATATATGACTTTTATAATATCAGTGTCTGGTAAAAACTTAAGGCATAATACTAACCTGTATAGGTATGATGAGAATTAAGACCAAGCTAACTTTTTGTCACCTTAATTGATAAAAGTTTATAACTTAAGGAATGTAGAAGTTAAAGTTTTTACTATTCAAGTCCCAATTTTGATAACTAGTAAGCGCAAGAATTACATATAGTCTACCAATGGAAAGAATAGAAAAATATCCTATAAATCAGGTTTGTAGGCAACATTAGAAACCTCCACCGTTAATTTCAGCCATCAGAAAAACAATCATATGTCAGGATAGAAATTCAAAAGAAATTCAGCTATTTCCTAGTACTTTAAGCATTAATTCAAAATGAAATTAGATATTGAGTTTATACTAGCAATTCTTAAACTTTTGGTTTCTTTAAAAAGCTTAGATGAGAAATTAGAAAATTTCTGTTTGTAAAAATAAATTACTTTGTGATCCTTAGGTATAAGAACTATTTTTAGCATATTTTCATAGAAGAAATTAAAGCTAGCAAATTATTAAAATAATAAAGAAAATATGAAATAAACTCAAATAATTACCTCACTTCAGATGGTTTAAAATATAATAAAAATATATCTAATTATACTTATTGCTATGAATACTAAATCAAAATCAGAGAAATATACAATATTGTAATTAGAAGATGTGCCTCTGTAAAATGAATCAAGCTTCCAAGATTCATTTATTTTTCCACACAAGAAAAAAATAGCTTCGTATACAAAACCTTTTATCACAAAGTTTACTAAATTAAGCAGCCATCAGATGGGATTCGGAATTTTCTAAGGATAATTCAGGCAGAGATCACTACCATTCCCAGGCCTGCGGCAAACACTGGCTGGTGCAGGAAGTTTTTTCTCTCCTAGGGCCTCTGGGCCAGGGCGATGTAGAGTGGCTTGGAGCCCAAGATTCGGCCATTCATCTCAGCCATCGCTTTAGTGGCCTCCTCAGGAGAGGAGAAGCAGATCAAGCCGAACCCTTTGCTTCGCCCTTCTTCCCGCATTATCTTGACTCTGCTAATTGATCCAAATGAAGAAAATTCCCTCCACAGTTTTTCATCATCAATGGTATCATCGAGGTTCTTAATATAGAGCTTCATGCCCTGGCATCTCCGAAATCTCTCCTGTTTCAGCTGCTCAAACATTTGCTTTAACTCAGCCTGTCGCTCTGATTTCTTTTGCGCCCGGCCTACAAAAAGCAGCTGTCCGTTTACGTCCTTTCCATTCATTTCTTCCACAGCCTTTTTGGCAGCCTCATGGCTATCAAAACTCACAAAGCCAAAGCCTTTGGATTTCCCACTGGAATCTGTCATCACCTTAACACTCAGGGTTTTGCCATATTTACTAAAAACTTCCTTCAGTCTCTCATCATCCATGTCGTCTCCAAAGTTTTTGATGTAAACATTGGTGAATTCATTGACCTTGTTTTGGAGCTCGGCTTCCCGATCTTTACGGTTTTTGAACCTGCCAACAAACAGCCTGCAGTCCTTAAGCAGGGCCCCGTTCATCTCCTCGATGGCCCTGTCGGCCGCGATCTGGTTCTGAAAGTGCACAAACGCATAGCCCCTAGAGCCTTGATCATCACTCATCACCTTGGAGGACAGGATCTTCCCAAAAGCTGAAAAATGTTCGTAAAGGGTTTTGTTATCAATAGATTTGTCCAGATTCTTGATGAACACGTTCCCAATGCCAGATTTCCTTAAGTAGGCATCACGTTGAGACCACATGAGACGGATGGGTTTGCCTTTTATCATGTCAAAGTTCATTGTGTCCAGGGCCTTCTGGGCGTCAGCCAGCTTCAGGAAGTTCACGTAGGCATAGCCCAGAGAGCGGCGGGTGACCAGGTCCCTGCAGATGCGGATGGACAGCACAGGCCCCACAGCGCTGAACTTTTTGAACAGCAGGTCCTCGGTGACATCTGCACTGAGGTCACCCACATACAGGGATGCCTGGCGGTACTTGGCTTCTATATTCATCTCTTTGCTCCTCCCCACCGTGAGCCTGTCCCTAGCAGCTCTTGGAACGATTCCAGCAGGAAGGTGACCAGGCCACGGTCTGGGCCCGGCTCATGCGTGATGGCCTCAGGATCAGGGCTTAGAGGCCGGAGGTGGGGTTCAGGGTCAGCTCCAACCAGGTCAGGGCAACAGCCTCATCGAAAAGCTCCCCGCCCCCGCAAGCAACTAATTCCGCTCTAATTGTATGCTGGCAGCAGAATTCTGAAATCTCAACGAGAGGCTAGGAGGGCAAGACGTTCCTTCCCCACCGATCTGTGAGAAACCTTCAAGTGGTGGGCTGGCCCTCAATCTGAGCGTTCTCTACAGACACTCTGGTTGCTGGTTTCTGAATAAAAATAGGCCTCTCTCAGGCTGGTGTAAAGTTACAGCCGCCGGGGGAAGAACTCCACAAGTGGCGTTTGAGGCGGCTGCTCCGGACGCGCGGTGTGGGCGGAGGGCGCAGGGCCCCGTCGAGACCCGAACCCGCCCGGGGCCGAGTTGTGCAAGCGCCGCCGCCGAGGCGCGGCCGGGGCCAAGGCGGGCTGCGGGCGCCCTGGCAAACCCCGGCCGCTCGCGGCACCGCCGAGCGCGCGCGGCGCCGGGGGATGCACGGGTGGGGGAGGGGAAGCGGACCGACCGACGGACGCGGCCCAGCAGGCTGCGGCCGAGCTGGGGCTGGGGGGCTCACCCGGGCTGCGGCCGGCGGGGGGCGGGCTGGCGGCTGGCGGGAAACCCGGAACTCGCGCGCTGAACTTCCCGCGCACCCGCTGCCAAGTGGGATGTTTTCTTTTTAATATTTTTTTGAGAATGTTTTTCTTCCCCCCGCCCCTCTCACACATTTCCCACCTCCCTCAGACAGTTACGCCGAGAAGCAGGAGGCGGTGACTTGGGTGGAGAAAGGCTGACTAGGGGAGTGGCCCTAATAAACCCACCCGCCCGCAGGGCTTTGCACCGGTCTCACTGAAGGATTTTTTCCAAACGTGGATGAGGGCTTGTCACTTCCTTGCTTATAATCCTCCAATGGCTTCCTTTGACTCGGGGATGAGGCTCAACATCCTCACCTTGGGCTACGAAGTTCTGCAGTATTCCTGCCAAGTTCAAGTCTCCACTCGCTGCTAGGTTCCCCTTACTCAAATCCATGGCAAACTCACTTATTTTTTTCAGGGCCACCTTTTCAAAAATGTACTTTTCAGAAATCGGTTTAAATACTCTATCCAAATAGAGTTTTCCCTAAGGAACCTTCCCTAAGGAAAGTTTAAATTTCCCTCTTAGAAACTTACACTACACTTGTAGTTCCATGACAGTAACGGCCATGCCCATTTTATTTCTAGGCCTAAACCAGGGACTTTCAGAAATGGGTTGCTCAATATTTATTCAATTTATTGACTGTGGAGTAGATGTGGTATTTAACCTGAAGCTGTTTTTCATGCCCAGAAACATGAAGAAAGTGTCCTTTATCTCGGAGAGTATTGTAAGGTTTAAATGAATTAACAGATCTGGAAATGCCTATCACAGTATCTGACAGTCTTGGGTTTTCAGTAATAATGATTTTATTTCCCCCAGCATTGAATAAAGTCCTTAACATCAGTCTCATAAAACCTTAAAATGTATATAATAACTCATCTTCAGGATTGTTACCTGCAAAATGGAATTGGGTGGATCAGTTTATATAAGGCTAATTTAGAGCTTTTCAAACTTGAATGGACATAGGAATCACCTGGGGATTTGTCTGAAAGCAGATCCTGATTCAGAAACTTGGAATGGACTGGAAATTCCATTTCTAAAAAGCTCCTGATTGATGCGAATTCTGTTGTTCTGTGAACTATGCTAAATAAAGAGACTTAAAGCTAAATTAGTGAGTCCCCATAGTGGCATCTTTTCTAATGTAAGAACCAGAAAAAATATATTTCTCCTTCGTAATATAACGATACTTTAGCAATTAGTAATACATAAAAAAACCCACTAAAACCAGTGCGTGATTTTCATTGTAAAATCCAAATTGCTTTTAGCATATCTAAAATTGAATAATGGGTCCGTGATTCCTCCCAAATTTCTGATTAATGGCTTCTGTTTGTGAAATTTATTGTTACGTGTTGCTCCTGTAAAATCATTAGTTCAAATAAATAATCTTTTCTTCAGCCATGTCTTCAAGGCTTCAATTTAAAAAAGGAAGAAAGATGGGTGCTTGGGTGGCTCAGTCAGTTAAGTGTCTACCTTTGGCTCTTGTCATGATCCCAGGGTCCTGGGATTGAGTCCACGTGGGGCTCCCTGCTCAGCCGAGGTCTGCTTCTCCCTCTCCCCCGTCTCCCCCCTGCTCACTCACTCTCTCTTTCTCAAATAAGTAAAACCTTTAAAAAAAAATTTAAAAAACTAAAGAAGGAAGAAAGACCAGTCATGTAGTTAGTAGATACATCAATGGATATCAGCAACATTCCAGCACATGCTTTAAAAATTCAGACACTACTTGGCATTGTTTAAATAAAATTATCGTCATACTCAATATTATAGATTTTAAAAAATCGATTTTTTAAACTATATTTTTCCTGAGAATTTTGTCTCAAGACTTTTTGTTTCTTGGAAAAATTCCTAAGACCTCATTAGGTCTTCGTACAATAGTAATTCAGGTATAACAAGATACCAAAATAATTCAAGAACTCATGGGTTTTCCATTTTACTTATGTGATCTTTACTCAACATATTGTGAAAAATGAGGAAGAGTTTCCAAATTCAGAATTTAGTACTATGTTTTTTGTCTCTAATTTACTTATGTGCAATAGATACAAACCTGAATTTGTTAAATTACCACCAATCATTCTCTTTCTTGTCTATTCTACTTATTACACTATTTTTATTTTTATGTTTTAACAAAGCAAGTGCTTTTAAACATCTGTGATACTTCCCTCTTTTTAATTCTCTAAATCTCATCTTTTTCTTTTGTCAGTTGTGTTCATTCACTAATTTAATTTGGGTAGCCTTTCCATTCACCCTGTTTTTCCATTCCAGTTGCACTGTCTTTGCCTCATTTCCTTCTGTATCATTGCATGAGTTTTATTCATTCATCTTCTTTTGCCCGTCTGCCAGTCTGTCTATATGCCAGTCTGTCCATCTAGTGTTTTGCTGCCAAAATTAATTTTGCTAATCTTTCTTCCATAAGATTTTAGTGAAAAATAACAAATGGCTTCCAAAACTTTGCAAACTCAATCCCGTCACAGGTACATGTATCTTCTGTCAAGCCAGTCCTTCATTCGTTGCAGATGCACATGCCGTTCTTTGATTATCCAGATTCTGTCATCCTTCAGCTCCATTGGTGCCAACATTTTTTTCTCTCAATAGTTCAGCTGACTGCACTGATTACTTCTCCTTTTCTGAAACAATTTATTTAACATATCCACTGTATATATGATACCAATTTTGGCATGAGTTCATTGGCTTTGATGAACCTTGACTTAAAATTATCACCTATGATATTGTCTTATGCTTTCCTTAGCTCATTGGTACAGCTATGTATATTGCTGACTTGAATGTTTTCTTACTCCCTCAACTACTCTGAACATATTTCAGTTAAGGGCCACTATTTTGCCTCATTTTGAAGTAAGTTGTAATTTTGTCTACCTTATGTTTCTCTCAGCTCCATTGTCCCTTCAATGTACAGATTTGTTATGTGGGTGGGTCACAGAATTAAGAGGGAATAAAGGGTCGCTTTGTTTAAATGACAGGAAAACTGTCAGTGTTCCTATTCACTGATATTGATGTCAATGCAGGTCATTGCTTACTTTGGTATTTATTTTGGAGAAATGAATAAATAGCTACTTTGAGTATGAAAATGCGTTTCAGAATAAAAGCCGTTGTACTAATTAGACCAAAGTAGTTTCCGACATCTACTTGAATCATTGCTCTGATGTAGTCAACTATTAATAAAATTTTTCTTATTTTTGCTCACAATGATCTTTAGTGTCTTAATTGAAAGTAATTACATGAATAAAACTTGCTTTTATTGTATTTGAAAGTGCCATGTTTAATATTTACTCTAAAGTATATTGTCTCTTTCAGATTATTTGGGTCCCATTTCATTTGACAATTATGGTCTTTTTTCAGTTTTAATTGCTTTCTGATATTTTTTTACCCAAAGGTAGTGTTAACTTCTTTAGCATGAGGAATGTGATTTACATATCAGAGTTAGCTTTCTCCATATGGGCATATCGAACCATCACACACAATAAGTTACATTTGATTACTAGTAGATCTTGACCAAAGTTCAGTTCAATCCAAAATATCATTTACTAGTAAAAATAGCAGGTATCATTGCAGTAAAACTGAATAAGACATCATTTTTCAGCAAAAGTCTCACAGCTCTTATTAGAAAAAAAAAAAACTAAACTAAAACGATGTAAAATCAATAATCTGAAATAGGTAATATAGAAATGTAGCACAGGAGATATTTGAAGAATTCTTTCTATGAAGGTTAAGAAAGTCTTTGTAGAGAAGATGGTGCTAAAGAAAATTTGGGTGTCTTTTTGTGAACTCCAGGAAAATCTAGGGATAAATTAGTAGCAATCAGTATACATTTAATATTGCTGAAATACAAAGTGTGAAGAAGGAAGTGGCAGGAATTGAGGCAAGAGAAGACAAGGGGCAATAAGCCAGAGTACCTCACTTGCTAGGCTATGGTACAGACTTCATTCTAAATGAGAACTATTGGAATAACTGATCGAAATGACATGTTTATACTATATTTCAGAAAGGTAATGTGAAGATAATATGAAAGTCATGGAGTCATGGAAACAGGAAGCAGGAATAATGTAAAGATGCGTAATCATGAACCACTTTGCATTTTAAAATAAAATTCTCTTATACTAATTAGACCAAAGCACTTTCTGAAGTCTTCTTGAATCATTGCCTGAGGTAGTTAACCACTGGTAGAATAGTTCTAGAAACTGAGAATATGGTGGCAATTAAGACACCACTGGTGGGAAAAACATTTAAAGTTGCAATCTGACTGCCCTCAGATGGGTGCCAAAGCCTTTAACTTTGTCACTGTGCCTTCCCCACTTCACTTGTACCTTCTCCCTTTGCTCAAGAACTCTGACTTCATCTTACATTTGCGACACATTGCCAAAGCCCAGAAAACTGTTCACTCTGCATTCTCAGATTCTTCAGAGATCCTTTCTACAAAGCAATAAGACTTTTCTAGCATTAGTGTTGATCACTCCTCATAACACCAATCCATTGTATCATTATGCCAAAATCTTCTCAATCTCACCAGGGGTAAAGTTAAGGAAGAACAGAAGGAACAAAGAGTCAGAAAATTTGGCTCTCTCTCTCTCTTTTTTTTTTTTTTTAATAATTTTTATTTTGTTATATTAGTCACCATACAGTACATCCCCAGTTTTTTTAAATGTTTTTTTAATTATATTATGTTAGTCACCATACAGTACATCCCTGGTTTTTGATGTAAAGTTCGATGATTCATTAGTTGCATGTAACACCCAGCGCACCATGCAATATGTGCTCTCCTTACTACCCATCACCGGCCTATCCCAATCCCCCACCTCCTTCCCCTCCGAAGCCCTCAATTTGTTTCCCAGAGTCCACAGTCTCCCATGGTTCATTCCGCCTTCTGTTTACCCCTCCTTCATTCTTCCCTTCTTTCTCTTAACTGATCTTCCTATTTCTTATGTTCCATAAACGAGTGAAACCATATGATAATTGTCTTTCTCTGCTTGACTTATTTCAAAATGTTCAAAATCACTCTCTTTTCTTAATGGAATCCATGTGCCATTGCAAAGGAGAGTCTTTTGTGCTTTAACCTTGATGAAGAGAGAGGGATTGAAAGCTACTATCTTACTCTTCATATCAGGGAAGATCTAGCATCTTCCATAGAGAGGTTTATGTCATTACTGGTCATTCACACAGGGATGATTTTCTGACACCGGTTGTGGGGAACCGTCATCTACTCTGGACAGAGATCTTTCCTGATCATCATTCTAGTCTTTGTCTACACTGCAGTCCTTGGCATTAGTCAGTCAAATTCCTACCAAGAAAACAGTGTCCCAGTTTCTGTGTGCTTAAGCCCAAAGGTCTCTGCATTAAGATCTATAGAAGTCAGTGCAGGAGAAGATACAGGATTGACAGGGTTCCTGGGAATTGATCCTTAGGCGTTACTGATTTTTCCTTCTCATTCTCCTTCACTCCTTCATGCATATCCCTGAAGGGGTGCCATATTAAGTAATGTGAGCAGGCTGTTACTAGTTTAGAGTGGATGATTATCATCCCCCCCTCCCCCGCCCTGTGCCAGACCTATTTCTGTAATCAGGTAAAAACATTTTATGATGCAACAACTTTTCTGCCTGGTCGAAGTTTCTGGCTGCAACTGGCAAACTCAAATACTCAAAAAAAATCTTGAAGTTATAAAGTCTCTTTCCTGCAGTTTGCTAAAAACTTCTGTTTTTAGCAAAATCTTTTCCTCAGGTAGCAATTCCTGCGATCTTACCTGGGTGTGTTACTGCATTTTCTAATATTTGCTGTTATGTCAAACTGTCAGAACTAAACAATTGGCTTAGGAACTGTCCTCTCTAGCTACTTGCTATGTGATATCCTCTTTAATAGTCCCATCACCCCGTACATAACTCATGCAGACTCGTTTGGTATTTTTAATTTTCTGTCACTGCCCCCCAGTGCACACACACAGCACACCACCACCACCACCATCTCTAAAATGTAAATTCCATGAAGGCGAAAATTGTGTCTTAGTCGCCACCATATTCTAAATGGCTAGAATAAGAGCTAGCATGCAATAGGTTCTCAAAGCATATGCTTTGAGTGTTGGTACACAATTACTGTTTATAGATCGCTTACATTTCTGCACAGCTTGTCAATTAAGGCACTATAGTTTAAGTGATGATTCAAACAGCTTTGAAAGATAGAGGTAGTGCTCCCTCTCTGAAGCAAAGTGCAGGTTTATTCACAGCCTAGCAAGATAGAGATACTATCTCTCTTTGGAGCATAGAACAGGCATGCTTCCTCTCCATTATAAAATATTCAGGTTTTCTGAGCACTGGGTTACTCTCCTCTTAGGAAGCCCACTGTGGGTGTCCGTGTCACCCAGATGTTCACACAACACCATATGGGAAAATTTGGGCTTGCAGAACTGTTATATACACACATACACACACGCACGCGCACGCGCGCACACACACACACACACACCACTGTTGTGTATTTGCTACTGTTGTTACTACGAGTAATAAAGTCTTTGTCTCTCACCCAGGAGCATTGTTTATTTTACCAGTACCCATAAAAATGTGGCAAGCTAAACTTGTAGCTTACAAGTAAAGGTGAAATCTCAGACTCTTCATAGTTCTTGACAGTTTTAGTGATGAGGATGCAATACTGACATAGCCATAGCTTTATGGAAAGGAAGGTTAAGGTCCTCATAAGTAAGTTAATGGGATTTCAGGGAAGACTATGAGATTCAGCAGCAAAAATCATTGACCAGCATTGACAAAATAATATCATCTATAGGACAAAAAAAATGGCTTTTCAGTTTCTTGACTGTTAATCTGGAGGAATTGGGCAGGTCGCTTCAGGGTAACAATAGGGAAATAGATACAAAGTCAGCCGCCCAAATGGTGCCCTGACTGTTAACTTCTTGGGGAGGTGATTTCCTCACTAATCTGGTAGTCAGCCATGGGTCCATCCCTTTGAAACCACTAATACTAAAATTAATCCAGGGTTGGCACACTGTTCTGAGGTTTCTCAGACAACAGTTGCAGAAACTTGTACCTCCGCTGAATGTGGAAAGAAGGAAATTCATGAACACTGTAGGCATTAACAACCAACAGAACTCTGGCTGATTCTCACGGTAGATGAGGATGCTTGGGACATGTAAGGCTTGTTAAGGAGGAACGGCAACAGCATGCCATCTCCTGCCTCAGCTGCTCTTGTAGTCTATTCCATCAGCCTCAGATCCATTTGAAGATAAGAGTAAAGGTCTCCAGATTTGTGTTGCTTTGTTTTTCAGCAGGTACTGACTACTAGAAAGCAGCTTTGGCCCACCAGATTTTCCTGAGACAGAAGAACTCTTGTGGGAACCTACAGATGAGTAATTGACCAGTATTCATGCTCTTACTGTCCTGATGGGATTTGAGGCAGGTGAGCCACTGAAGAATAAATCACTGATTAAATGAAATGTATACAAAATCTTGTAGTAAACCCCTTTCTACTCCTCTGGAAAAGTCCCGTAGCTCCTATATTAAAACAAAGTGAAGACTTAAGAGATATTATTATAACAATAGAGCAACAAATACCTCAGAATTGTTCCTTTAAGAAGCTACTACCCCATGAGGCAAGCCCAAATTGGCTAAAGCACACAAACCCAGCAGCCCCAACTGCAAGTGGCTGTTCAATAGACTCTCCCCAAGACTGAAAGAGATGGTGCCAGTCATTAAGAACATACTGCGTAATAAAGATCTTTGAGCAGGGTAAAAATACTGGAAATTCATTTAGTTGAATCCCAACCTACTATCACACCACTTGAACCTGATAATAAATGTGACGCCTTATTTTATGACAAGGTGCAGCTTTCCTTATTTGCAAACCCCGATCCTTTTCTCCACCTCTACCCCCACCTCAATCACTTTAATAAGAAAGATAATTGGTGAGTGGCCCAAGTCTCGCCTGTCCCCAAAGGGAAACCAGATGTCAAACAGAACCATTCAAGCATGTTGAGGTATTTTAGGGGAAGGGAGAAAGTCAGACTTCCATGGCTTTGTTGGCTATTGATGCCCAAGTCACAATCCTACCTGTTTCCTTGGAAGGAGGGAGTGCCCCACTGAAGGGTTTGGGCATTATTTATAGTAGGGAAGAAAAGCTGAATGGACCTTGTGGATCATTTAAGAACACAAATATACTGTTTCTGTTGATTGTACAACTGGATTTATATTAGTAACTTAGGTGCTAGATGGACATTCTTACAAATTTGGCAGATTAAAGACAATTCCCTTCGGGAGCACTGAACTTTGGACATATATAGCTGTTCCTTACTGGAATGTCCATGTTGAGGGTCATTCACTCAGGAGACTGACAGCAACCAAGCAGATGATTAAACTCTTAATTAGCAGATTGCCGCCAATGCTGCTGAGTCCATCATTATATTTTACATTTCATGACTACATTTCTGAAGTGAGAAAGGTCACACTACTTTGAGTTCTGCCCACTCCTGGAAAGCTCTAATGGGGTTACCCCCTCCTGGAGCAGCACCATACCACTGACACATTTATCAGGTTATAGTGTCACTGTTCAAGTTCCGTCTGCACCATTGTGATTGCACCATTGTAGCCTCTGAAGCTAAAATGTCATATGTTTGTGTTTTTTTATACCAAGAATATTTAGTTTGACAATGGAATACTTTTTTTCACAAAGCCACTAAGCAATATGTTGATATTCATGATATTTAATAGATTTTCCATATTCTGCACTACCTAAGGATATCTGGTAGATGGAGAATTAGAATGTCCTTCCCAAAAATTAACTGAAAATGATTCTGACTCTACTTTCTTGAACTTCTCTTGGTCCAGATTTTTCAGTCAGAGATTTTAATCACTGAGTATGGCTGTCCACAGCAAGTGATCATCTCATTTGGCCACTTCTCGAGTAATGATCAGGATCAAGCCACGGATTTTTTGACCTATTATGAATAGTTGGCATTCTACTCTGCCCATTCATGACCATGCTGGTGTTTCTTTCCCCTTATGTCATCACCAGGCTAGATCAGTTAATATAACCTCCAAGTAGTAGCCTGGCCGAAAGGAGTTCAAGTGATTCAAACTCTCTTCTAATGCAGCTACCTGGATACCTTTTTTTCGACTGGCATATTTCTAGACCATAAGAGTAATGACCATTTATCAGTTGTACCTTATACTACTCCTACTAGTATTCAGCCGTACGCTACTCACCAGTCCCTTTATTGTGGTCTGTGCCAACCAAAATAGGGAATGTGTGCTCTCAGGTAGCTGGCCTTTATGGATGAAAGGTCTGGGTGCAAGTAGAAGATGATTCGATAATGGGTGAAGTTATATATCCAGAAATGGGACACAGCAATTATGTGGCAAAAAGAAGGTGAGCACCAATCTGTGTACCCAGGGAATATTTTAGACTCCAGGAGGTATGGTGAAAGGAGGAACATCAATGATCTCTGTTTTTCAGAATCATGCCAGACACTTGCTCATGAAGAAAAAAAGACGCTGGTGTGCTGCTCTCAACCTGTGGCAAGCACTTTAAATTAAATTGACTACTTTGTCTTCCATCTCTTATCACATTGCTCTGACTGTAATTCAAATGCCATTACCCTTAAACTCATTGTAAAGACTATTGAAAACAGCAAGAGATGGTCTTGGGTCCTGCACTTCCTGTCAACATCTTAGATGTTTTCCCTGCTCCTTTTTCGTGACTATTATTCAGTCATTCCATTCAATAGATGAATGCCACCTAGATATTGGCACAGACTGAAAAAATAGGTTGGACTGGCTCTTGCCTGACAGTTCCTCAGAAACAAAACAAAACAAACAAAAAAAACCCTGCTTATTTGAATTAAACTAAGAATGCTAAGATGAACCAGCTAGAGAGGAGGAACACATCAGAGGCCCTACCAAACTGACTGATGTAGGACCCACATAAGGGCACAAAAAACTATAAAGAGACTTTCTTTCTAGGGGAGTTATGTGGATCTGTGGGATTGTACTTCTGTTTAGAAGCTTGGCATTCACTTGCCTCTCGCCTGAAAACATGGTAGCTTGCACCTTAGAAATGGCCATAAGAGACCTTCAGGTGTGTAAGGAAATACCATGTATACATCATGTAGCTGTCAAAGGCTGTGGAGAGGTCTGCAAAATGACGAAATTTGTGGATAATCTTCCCAGAGCGGTAAATGATTTGTAATTTATGTGCAACCTATGGACAATTATCCCCGTAATATAAGTCACCCAGTTAGAATTGGTGGTACGACATTTGTTCCTGACTTTATCTAAAGTGATTAATAACAGTATTTTGGCCCTGAAAGACATTCAGGTCAGCTTCAATTCACTGTCCAAGTTTGTTATTGATAATAGAATTATCCAGACTTTATCCTTGCAAGCCAAGGCAGTTTCTGTACAATCACATATATATCCAACCATACCAGGATTAGTACCTCAGGCCAGATGGAAAGGTCAATGGAGAAAAATAAGAAGAAAGTCATTCTCCATCTAAAGTAGAGCCTGATGGTCTATAGGAATTTTTCAGTTGGTTGGGTCTAGAAGTGTGGTATAAATGGTTGAAAGTAATATTACAAGTTTGTCTCAACCCGTTGCTTGGAGTCCTCTTGGTAATAGTCTTAATATTGACAATAAATATGAGATAAATTGAGTGGATCTGTTCCCAGCTGCTGTTGGTTAGAGTGACCA
This sequence comes from Ursus maritimus, assembly GCF_017311325.1. Taxonomy (NCBI): domain Eukaryota; kingdom Metazoa; phylum Chordata; class Mammalia; order Carnivora; family Ursidae; genus Ursus; species Ursus maritimus. The sequence continues at coordinate 25,633,978 of NW_024423453.1, forward strand.
ACAAAATTGTATACTCATGGGAACGTTTGCCAGAAGACAAGATGGTATAGAAGAGATGGATATTGATAAGGAATGATTGTCCACAGGTCTTTTGTGTCTCTGCATGAATTGTGAGAAGCAGCAAGGACTACCATTTTTCCAGACTTTTCTAGGATGTTTATATAGTGAACAGTCTCGGAAGATAGAGATAGTGTCTCTATCCAAAGCAAAAACAAGCATTCTTACAATCCTTTCTAAAAGATAGCAGTTCCCTAAGCTCAAGTTCCCCTCCATTAATGAAACCTACTCAATATTTAGGGATTACCTGACTCTTTTCATATAACCCTTTGGCAATTGTGTTTGGGGAACTGGCAAAAGAAGATGTCTATACCCCAGCTGCTGCTACTACAGTGAGTGATGAAGTTCTTGGCATCTGATTCAGGAATTTTATATCTTCTGCCCAGATCCACAGCACTGGGATGCTAACTTGGTAGTGGAATACTTTGCAGGTAGGGTAAAATCAAAGCCTTCACAGTTGTTGACACTAAACAAATAATTGAACATGTTAAGGATAACCTCTGCCATATATGGAGCAGAATTCTCATGACTTTGAAGGAAGATAACACTTACCTCACTGGCATTCTTTTTTCTCTCTTCTCTATTACCAGTATAACCCTGCACTCAGCACCACTTCTTCATCTCCACTGGCCAAACTATGATGCACGTAAGTGCAATCAGTAAGGTTGCAAGCTGCCTGGCATGTGGCTTTAGTCCCTCTCTTTTGTAAGTTCTCTATTTTGAGTTTCAGTGGTTTTCCTTAGCCCCCTTTGTTTCTAATGCCCTTTGCAAAATTAGCATTAGCCTCACAACAAAATTGAAAGCAACTTGGATTTCTATTTTTGGCATTTTCTACTCCATCAAAAATTTACCGGGGAGTATTTTTAGCCTGTCCACCACCACCTGAGCAAAAAGCCTCTAAAGTCTCCATAATCTTGTTTTTCAGGCTCTGGAACATTTCAGTTTGGTCTTCGAACTCAAGCATCATTACATGTGCCCTACAAAAATCCTGGACTTTTGCAATATGAAGATATTGAGGAGCATCTGGATTGCTTATATTATTTCCTTTCTAAGACTAAAAGCTCATGGTTCCTTGGTGGGTGGGGTACAATTCAGAATTTACTGGAATTCTTCAATTAACTCTACCATCGCCTACTTGCCACTTTATTTCTTCAGGAATGAGACATTGAAATATTAATGCCTGGCATCTTAGCATTAGTCATCATGGGCTTCCTTTCCTAATATTTCATGAAGAAAATTCTCAGTATGGATCATCCTAATAAACATAAATAAAAGAAGGCATAGTCTTGGCTGACTTTCTAGTTAGAAATTCTCTGTTTTAAATCTATAGTCCACAGCTGTCCTACTGCTAAGATATCTATCTCCTTTGGATTCCTCTCCCCCAAAGAGGGTCATAGGATTATAACTTTCAAGTTTATATCACAACTAATCCTACACACAATTCTTCCAACAGTTTCTAATAACTGTAATTTGATTCAGGGTAATCAGTTACTGCACCAGAGTTCAATAATCCTGAGGGAGAGACCCCACAAATGCAAACCTGCCATTGTGCCCCACAAAGACGACAACCATGAGCAAGTCCGGTACACTGATCAGGAAAAATTCAGCTTTGTCTACAGCCAATCATAATCACCTTCAGACGCATAGAGTCAGTCTCAAAGGGCAAACCACAATTTCTTTTTCATTGCTATCTCTTTTTTATTTCATATCTAGTTCTGTTCTGTATTTCCTCAGGATTCCTAGCTTATCTTGTATCACTTCTTATGGTCAAGGCCAGCAAAATTCACTGATCATGAATCCTGATATTTTTCCAAGAGGAGTACATACAAAACCTTTTTTATCATTATCAAATAAATGTTATTTCCATTACTGTTAACTTTGATTACCTCTTTATCTCATAATGTATTTTTTAAGTTTTTATTTAAATTCCAGTTAGTTAACATACTCATATTAGTTTCAGGTGTACAATATAGTGATTCAGTACTTCCATACAACACCCAGGGCTCATCACAGCAAGTACATTGCTTAATGCCATCACGTAGTTTACCCATCCCCCCCTCCCCGTCCCCTCTGGTAACCATCAGTTTGTTCTCTATAGCTAAGAGTCTGTTTCTTGGTTTGCTTCTCTCTCTCTTTTTTTTTTTCCCCTTTTGCTAGTTTGTTTTGTTTCTTAAATTCCACATAGGAGTAAAATCATATGGTATTTATCTTTTGCTGCTGACTTATTTTGCTTAGCATAATACTCATTAGTTCCATCCATGTCATTGAAAATAGCCAAATTATGGAAACAGCCCAAGTATCCATTGACTGATGACTGGATAAAGAAGATATATACTTTACTGGAATATTACTTGGCTATAAAAAAGAATGAAATAATGAAATCCAGATATTTGTCATAATATTTTTTAAAGTAACATAATGTTTCTTTAATGTTTCATTCTTAAAGGAACTGCTCCACCAGCGATGAGGATGGGAAGAACAAGGGCTTAAAGTGACAGAGAGTCTAGATAGCCACACAGTCATTTGGATAATTACTTATAATGACCTGGGTTAAGACAGTGGTATTGGGAGTTAAAATAGCTTAAAGTTGTTATATATACAAGAGATCAAACTGGTATGTAATCTGAATTATAATTTTTTCCTAAAATTAGTCTAATAAAATTTAGTATTTAACTAATAAAAGCAACTATGATGTTACACATCATCTATGTCCCCTAAACTGTACATTTGTATATAAAGTATTAAGCACAGAATAAAAGCTTAACCAACAGTTACAATTTTTTAAAAATTATTGTTTTATTATTACCAGTTTTATATATTCTTGCCTTTTCATTTCTGACAAGAGTCCTAAAGGGGAGATATATTTCCCATTGTTTTAGATTTGGATATCAGATACAAGAACACTACATAAGTTGTCCAGTACAATAGTCCCTTCTTATCAGTGGTTTCACTTTCTTGGGTTTCAGTTACCTGCCATCAACCACAGTTTAGAGGCAGGTGATCCTTCTTCCGACTTATCCTCAGAAGGTCAATAGTAATCAAACATTACATCACAATGTCTACGTCATTCACTTCACTTCCTCTCATCATGGAGGCATTTTATTAGCTCACATCATCACAAGAAGAAGGGTGAGTGCAGTATAATAAGATATTTTGACAGAAAGAAAAGCCTCATTCATTTAATTTTTATTACAATATATTGTTATAATTGTTATAATTATTTCATTATTATTTTTTCTGAAATTGATTTTTCCATTTGTGAAGGAGAAATTATGACATATGTATGAATGCAAAATTATCTGATATAATAATGAAAGCCAACACTTACTGAGTGCTTACTATGAGCCGTATTCTATTGCAAGTGTGAATTATCCCATTTAATTTTTGTAAGGCAGTATGTGGTGGATCCTATTAATAGCTCCATTTACAGATGAAGATGATGAGGAACAATAACTTTCAATAACTTGCCTAAGGTCATATGGATACAAATCTAGACTGCCTGACTCTATGGTCAGTTTTTGGCTTCATTGATGAGAAATGTTGTAGAAATACACCTTTTACTTCAGATACTGTTGAATGGCCATTCTGAGGCTGTTTCTGGAAAGGTAGTGGGGTAAGAGTGTCTCTGTCTCTGCTTTCTCTGGTAGCTCTCCTTTACATTGTAGCCAGTATTAGTCAGTAGGATCTGACTCAAGCACTCATTTAGTTTACCTATTTGCCTACAACCCTCTTTATGGTTCTTTAATACTTTTGAATCCTCTGGCCCCCATTAATTGACTGGGGTCTTACTCCATACACTGGTGAGCCGCTGAAGGATTTCCCTTGCTGAGGACATCACTTTCTACCCACCTCATTCTCTCTAGCCCAAAATACTTTGCACAGCATTCCTTTAGTTTCAATCTTACCAGCATCTTCATCCCCATTCTACATATAACATGCAAATGAGGCAAGGGCAGACATTCAGCCCCTCTTACACTGCAGGAGAACAGGGTGCTTAGAAGACTTAGATACACAATTTCTGTTGGCAGACCTTCTAAGCTATGACAACTTTTATTGAAATGGAGTTTTCATTTATTTTTTTTAAGTCATGTGAATTTTAAAATGTCCTCAACAACCCTCTATTTTTTTTCTCTCACCAATATAATTTGTCTTTAAAAACATTTCAACCTTTTACTTTTTCTCTAGTAAACCACAATTTATTTTGTCTTCCTTTATTGATTATTAGTAAGTACTTTTTGTTTTATTGATACTTTAATCCTTTTATGGCCATTAGCGTATTCATTTTGAATGGTGTTTATTTCCACTCTCTTCACACAGACACACACAAAATCCATTTCTTGATCATAGACTTACCTCATCCTGTATACTGCAGTGCCATTTGTGGTGAAGATGTAGAACTCAGTAATTTAACTCCCAAGGAAAAATTCTTGGTGCTTCCTATCATATTTCTCTTTCTCTAACAACCTTAACATTACCTCTCTTTCTTCTGCCTGCGAGCCATATTTTATGTTTCATCTAAGTGATATTAAGTGTTTCTGTAATAACATTTCATGTGGCTCTTGTGAAGCTCAAAGTGCTACCAAAAAAGTGCTGTTTTGGAATTCACAATCTAATTATTATAGTTGATATTTGCCCTTTGTTTAACGCTAAATAGTGACAAAATTGCTTTTTATTTAAGAAACATTAGTCTTCATGACTTATTTATAAGTAAGAGTAGAACAAGCTAAAAATAGGGTTTATCGTAAGACCTATTTCGAGGAACAAGGAAATTTATCTTGGAAAACAAGACGTTCACGGAGAATTTCACAATTATTTTGAGAAACTGAGTTCCAGCTTACTCTGTTTATGTTAAAGGGCAGGACTAGTAAAGTTATTTAAGGAGCAATTTAGCATAATTTGGGGATTCATTAAAAATTACAGGAGTTTAAAAATGAAAATTAGAGGTTTTTGTAGTAACAAGTTTAAGTATTCAAGCAGAAGCTATATGAATACACAGCAGAAGTGTGATAAGGGGCATTATTTCATGGGAGGCTGGAATAGATGATCTTCAAGATTTATTCCTACTTTATTATTTATGGTATACTTAATAATTTTATGGAGACAAGACATTAAAAAATTAGAATCAGTGCTCAAAATATGCAAAAGTTTAAACTATATATAGGACTGTTTCATGTCGGTTGGTTGGTTGAGTAATTACAGTAGAAAGATATTTTAAAGAGAGTATTAGGTAATCAGTGCATATTGTTGTTTATTGTTAATTCTTGATATATTTTCTTTATGTCCATTGTCTTTTCAGTAAACTACAGATGCATATTCATAGAAATATTTTCTTTAAAGGTTGATAAAAGCAATGACATTAATAACTATCATTAAAATTAAAATACAGCAGCAAAATTTTATTTCTACTGTTTTCTTCACTTTCACATATACCAGGGAGGAATGCCAATATCTATAATTCTCAGAACCTACATTTAAATATCTTCAGATTACTTGAGTAAATATTCTGCTTGATTTTTGCAAGGGCAATTAGTATAATTCTTCTCTCAAGTATAAACTCTGGGTTTAGAAGACTAAAACTCTTTACAAATGTATATGCATATATTTTTATGCACAGATGTTTATGGATTATATATAGCTAAATGTTTGTGTGTATATTTTTTATGCTGAAGGGAGTAAAAAGATGTGGGAAATGTACAAGTGTATCTGAATGTCAAATCCTCCTTTATTTGAGGATGTGCTATTTCAGGTGACTTTTAATACGTATGTAAAACGGTGGTAATCAAATCAGACATGCTTTCAACAAATATTTGCTTGGTATTTGCCAAGCATTGTATTAAATGCTGGGAGGGGGGGAATGATGCTAGATACAGTTCTTATCTACAGGTGCATATAGCATAGGAGGGTAAGGAGGGTAACAGGCATATAAATACCTAAATAAATAAGTTTCAATAAAATATTAATGCATATTTCTTATTACTACTTATCACCCATTCCCAAATGGTAACAGAAACTTCAAAATCTATCAAAATAAATAAAGACATAGTTTTGATCGGTTAATGTATTACAAATCTGTTGGTAAGAAGAGGTTTCTGAAGCGTAACACGGAGATTTTGCATGTACGAATATCTACTCTAAAATACTAAGTCCATAAACTATGGTATATTATAAGCTGAAAAGAATTGTGAGCAACTTGTTTCACATAAATAAGAAAATGAGAGTTTCTTACCTGTAACAAAGACGCGTAAATGTATTTGGCTTATTGACTTACAGAAATTAACACTGGCTAGGAAAGAAATTATAAATTCCAAATATTATTTCTCTTAATGCTGTAGAAATCTCTTCTTCTCCAGCATTCTTCCCAACCCACTCTGCTGAAATTGTTTCTTCTTAGCCATCTGATATTTACTTAATGAAGATATTAAGGGCCCAAAGACTAAATGAAACATAAAAAGTTAGAAGTAATTTATTTGGGAGGGTGATGAAACTGTGGCAATTAAAATCTATGATTTCCCAAAGAATTAAAAATGTTTTTTTTTTCCCTAAATTATAAAGTTTTGGTTCAAATAACCAGGTTTAAAATGTCCATGGAATACCAGGGATAGGTAAAGTAATTCTGTTTTTCCCAACCACTGACTCCTTGGAGCTCTGAAAGTCCTTAGTTTGCATTTCTTTCTTCATGTCTCTCTTTCTTAATTTGTAACACTGAGCTGCTGCTAGCATTTCCCAATTCATACAATATGGTCGGCATATAAGAAACATTCAATATATCTATATATTTCTTTTAAAAAGTATTTCCTCTCTTTACATGCTCTCACTGAAGATCTAGCCATGTGGCAGTTGAATACAATATCTAACAACCTGCCAAGTGACTGGTAGGCAGAGCAGAAGGAGTAGGGGTTCTTTACTGAAAATTACAGTGAGCTAATTTCATCAATATGTCTACCTGTCCTGCTACACTTCTAATTAGTGAGTGAGGATTTGAATTTCATGGGAGAGGGAGAAACTGGGTGGGGAAAACAATGTCAGGGTGCAGCTGAAATGACCTTGAGGGACCAAGGTAATCTACGGAGATTTCATCAAAGCTACAACTCTTGGGACATGGTCAGGAGACCAAGGAAATAAGAGAACTGAGTGTTTGGGAAAGACTGGGTTTGTTGGGAAAGACTAGTGTACCATTATTCATCCTTTTAGTCTTAGAAGAATTTTAGTTCAGACACCTATCTCACAGAATATATAAAGTCTTTTATTTCCTCCTGCTTTATGAAAATGGTAAGAGAATGTAGGCATTGAGTTTTGTCTGTGGTCATCTAGCATTGATTATTCTAATAATCACTAGAAAATGCTCTTATGTGACCAAGATATTCTTGAAAAACTTAAGTTACACAGACAATATTGTATATTAGAATGGTATGACAGTCAAAAGAGCACCATCTTTATCTTCAGTCATATTAAGGGTCCTCATTTTAAAAGAGAAACTAAGGTTAAAGGTAAACCTACCAAATACAAACACAAAGAACACAAACATATCAATTTATCCATCACTCAAACCAGGATTTTCAGATAGGAAGTAGGCCTATTATACAAGACTTTGGAGAAAGAAGGTCAAATTTAACATGAAGCCCATTCCCCTTCTCTTTCTTCCAGAAAAAAAGTATTCTCAGGGTCTGGCTGGATTTGTCTTGGAAAAGTTGTCATGGCATTTATGCCCAGAATAATCTGACTATGGCTTGTCACCTCCAAATCTCCAGATCAAATGGAGTTAGATTTCAGAGCATCTTAGAAAAGCAGAATGCATTATATCCACCATAATGGCCACACTATGTGACTACAGTTCAATGAACTCAATACGCCCTTCCCCTGCACATGATGTAAGAAGTGGGGTCTGTTTCACATCAGTCCCATGCTCTATGATTTTCCATCACAAGCAGGAGTTTTAATTAATATTGAATCAAAAGCTTTATATTTTATAAGATGCCAGAAATCATTAATTAATTAAAATTTTCTTACAGTAACATTTCACACACTATCTACCATTCTTCTTATCCCAGTCTCTTTGTTGTATAGAATTCTGAGAGTAGAGATCTAGAAAGAAGACAGTTTCATTTTTATTTTATATCTTTCTTAATTCTTGGAAAAAATTAAGAAAAAAAGTTAAAACATGAACAAGTACTGTTATCAAGTATTGTTTTTTTTTAATAATCAAAATAATCAAGACACATCTGTGAGCCCACATATTGAAATTGGAGATGACTTTGGAGATCATCTTCAACTCATTATATTTTTAAATGTAAAACAAAGCAAAATGACAATTACAATAAAACTCAAGTACAAATACTTATATGCCTTATATCACCTAGTTTAGCCAGATTTTTACAGAACCAGGATAAGAACACATGCCCCAGGATGTCCATGCTTATCTTGTTCCATGGTAAGTCCCACCTGTATGTTATCTAACTTCAAGATTAACTACGAAATGAAGTTCAAGATAGAACACTTTGTCCACAACACTTAAAAAAATTGATATTCTGTTTTGGAGGAGGACTGCTAAAATAAACAATTTTTGTCACAATATCATATTTTAGAGTCTCTACTTAATAATCAAGTGAAACTTTATTTTTAAGTTGAGTGCCATTGGCTTTATTTGAAATAAGTAAAGGTTAAATGTGTTTTAAAAATATTTTCCCCAAATGCTTCAGAATATGACATATACATAACAACAAAAGGAATTTAAAATATCATTGCCCCATTCCAACAAGCATAATATACGTAATTGATGAGAGCATCATGCTGTTGTGTGTGAAGGTAAGAGTGGAAAACAATTATTGCCTCCATCTTTCATTATTTTAGAGAGTAGGGGGCTTAGATTCCATTCCTCAGGAGAGTTCATATCAGCCTAGATACATTCTATTCCTCTTCTCCCCACTTCCTTGTTCCCTCTTATGGAAGGAGAAATTCTTGATCTGATTGTGAAATTGGTGAGAAACTGACATCCACTGACACATAATCCGGATAGTGTGTCTAGAAAGTGATTTGTAATAAATCTAAATAGCTGAAACAGGCCAGACTCTTTCTTTCCTTCCAGGGCCACCAGAAATCCTTTGTATCTGATTCTGTGAAGCTTGTTAGGATTCTGACAGGCCCAACCTCTTTTCCTCTTTTGTACTTTCTGCTCTGCTAATTTTATTAGCTGTTTCAATCCCCCACGCAGCTGTCCAGATAAGTGTCTTCTACTCAGACACAATTTTTGCAACAAGAGAATCCTATAATTTAGACTCCATTGGCTTTGGTGGTTGGATGGTGCAGGGGGGCAAATACAGGGAAGCTCCATTTTTGTGTGGAATCCAAACTGCATTCTCCATTCTCCCTATAATAGGCAACTCTGTACTCTTGAGTGTTATTGTGCTTTTTTAAAATTTTATGTTAATAACGTTGATACTCTATTTTGTTCAACAACTTCATACATCTGAATCTCCACCTTCTTTTCTCCCTCTCTATCCTAAATATTAAAAAAAAACCCACAAGTTTTAGGACATAATATTTACTAATTGAATGAAGAATATAACATTGAGAGAGTGATTTTTGTATTTTTTATTCTTAAAAGTTTAAAAACGTGTTCTAAAGATGCATTTTCATGTGTTGGAGTGAGGGAGGGGATGGGAGGAAGGTACTATTCAAATATATCCTGGATAATATTCAAGTATGAATCTTCATTTTCAGACTTTTCCCTTGGGTTCACTTATGTCCAAAGAGAAAAAGACAAGCCAGAAAATAGGATAACTTAATAATTTTAACTGCAAATATTTACATAATCTAATTTATCTACACTAGCTTAAAATCTAGACGATCTTCTAAAACACCAAACGGTTATTGGTTTTGCTCCTTTTATGCTAGGTAACTGTCTAAAATATAAGAGGTGAAAGTAGCAAATGAGAAGTGTAGGGTGGGTATAGCCGTTTCAGGTAACACGCTTTTCAGATTCATCGGAGTCTAGAGTTGCTATCCTCAGACTATACTAGACAGAAGGGAAGGCTCAAGGAATCATAACACTGAAGCCAATAACTGACCTGTCTCTGGCAAACCATATAGGACGAAATGCCACGGATTCTTAGGTGTTAACCTAATCCTTAGTTTTACCAGATTTCTCTATATTCTTTCAACTGAAATTCCTTTATATTTTAATGTTTCTTTAAAAATATTTTATGCATTTTTTAAACCCCATCATATCTTTTGTGAAATGACATAAAGTATAGTTGATGAAATGTGTTCTTTCTAGTTTTAAAGAGTTTAGCTTGCTCTTAGATGAGCTTTTATGCTTTCTACACCCAAACTAATACTTCAAAATTCGATCAACTTTACTTTGCAAAACTATGTACTTACTGTTGAAACATTTTTTTCCTAAAATTGATTATGCTATAGGTGCCTACATTTGACATATTCAGCAGTACAGATGGAATTTTGGAGAGGTGTAGAAATATTTACTTTAGTATGTAAACAGTGCCAGTCTGTATGTTAAGTAATAGTATACTTATTTTCTATTTTTAAAGTGGTTTTAGTGATTTTTTTTTCACTTAAGATTTTATTTGGCAATATTTTCACAGAAAGAGGAACAGAATAAAATAGATTAAATATCACCAAACTATGCTTGCTTCTGTGTAAAATGACTTATTTGCAGAGCAATCCACTCAAAATGATACATAAATATCCTTGTTGCAAGATAGTTGATAGGGAATTATAGTAGATAAAAGAAGCCAGAGAGAATGCTGCTTTATAAGAAGTTTGTTATAAATTTCCTTTGTTCCTGGAAGTTTCTAAACTCTAGTTTCAGAAACATAACTCTCTTATTTTTTCATTTATCTTCCACAGAAATACTTTAATATGTGAATTTTCAAGACGCCCCAGAATGAAGTAGATCAACATTTAAACCACTGTTGCTACAGATTTAATACAAATTCAATTTGATATTTGACCTTTGTTGTTATGACTGAAATATTTGTCTCCATGCAATCTCTTGCCTTTGAGTAACTGGTTTTATTTTATTTTATTTTTTTTAAGATTTTTTATTTTATTTATTTGACAGAGATAGAGACAGCCAGCGAGAGAGGGAACACAAGCAGGGGGAGTGGGAGAGGAAGAAGCAGGCTCATAGAGGAGGAGCCTGACGTGGGGCTCGAACCCCGAACGCCGGGATCACGCCCTGAGCCGAAGGCAGACGCTTTAACCGCTGTGCCACCCAGGCGCCCCCTGAGTAACTGGTTTTAAAGTCTTTAAACTGAGTTAAATATCTCACACGGAGCCAAACTACTCTCAAAAAATTTAGAATTGCTAAGGTGATACTGTTACTGAGTCATTAATATTTTTAAAAATCTCCACAATGTAAAAATTTTGAAAAAAAAATCATCATTAAGTATTGCTGTTTGAATAATTTTACACAAATGCAGTAATAATTCTTTGGCGAAGAGTTCCCACGGAGTTGAGGCTCGGAGTTCTGAAAGTACGGTACTAACCTACTGTTGGTTAAGTGGGAATTCTTATAAGTGCAAATATGATACTTCAGTTTTCTCTTTTAGTTATCACTGTACTATTAATTGCCTACCCCTCCACTTTTTATTCTTGGCACACTTTGTTATTCTTATTATTCTTGTTTGTTTTAATGGTTATCTTTATCGGTTTAAGTGAAATTGTTTACATGAAATTATTTTACATCCATGAAAGACTGAGAAAACATGATGAGGCTGATTCAAGGAATAACAAAATAAGTTCAATGGTGCATCCTGACTGTTACTGCTGGGACAACAGAAGAGGAACAGCAGATGCTGTTCATGCTTTCATTTTCTGAGAGGCTCATATTAGCAAAATCTAACAGAAAGTCATGCTCTGGCATAACCCAGCAAAGAGAAACAATGCTACAGAACTGACCCAGGCCGTCCCCCTGATGTTCAGTATCCACAGGCATCCACACGAGCATATTCATACTCCCACCTACTAACAACTGAGTTCTGATAAGATGCAATGATCCTCTGAATAAGGATCTTTCACCTTCAAAATTTATAAAGGTATCCATCTCTGCATGATGTTAATTTGGTCATAATCCCAAGAGACCTCTACTAGACACTTGGATGAATGCCACGAGCTCTCACATTAAACCCGTATTGAAGTTTAACAGCTTAGTGAAACTGTGGTGAACCACTGGACATAGAGATCCATGTGTAATAGCTATTTATCTACCTATCTATGTATTCGCACCGTTTGCCCTTACTCTTGCTCTCCGTTGCCTTCTCGCTGTTTAACTTTCTCACTATCTGGCTTTTTGTTTTATTTGAAAATCTTAATGACTTTGGAAGTTGATAAAAACAATTTGAGGGAAGAATAGATATAGTCCATGTCTATATCAGCTAACGGAAAAAAAAAGTTCACAAAGTCTATTGATTCATTAGGAAAATTAGACCCAGTGTCAGGAATTCACAATAAATTCTTTGGCATTTTAGATATCTTGCAGGTATTTGACTTTCCCCCTTTATTTTTCATTAAGAAATATATTAAATGAATATATTTCTAATTACATTATCATTTTCTTTCTTGATTATCAAGTAGGGCATAATTGATGAAAGTGTTAAAGTTATAAAGGCAAAATAGGAATTATTTTGTAAATAATATCACAGTATAAGCTTCCACTTCTTTATAGTTGAATCATTGAGTTTTTGAGAAAAATAACATAATGTATATACAGAGTGATTATGGTTCAAACCAGCAGAATCCTTACATATAACTACTCTACTCTTAAGAGGTCATATGGAAGTAATAGAAAATATATAAAGAAGAAATAAGTAAATAAAATAATAAAACCATGAGGCATAGAAAAATAAGAACATACAAAAAAGCTTGGAAAAACTCCCAGGAGAAAGCAGATGGCAGTTGATCCAATTACATTAATTAGTTTTTATGATGAATAATGTTTATATAATCATACTACTATAAATGCCACTTATCAATGTTTAATTTTTAGAGGTAACACATAGAACAATCCTGATAAACTGAATTATAGCTACAGAACAGAATGTAAATGTGACCTAAACTAAAAAGGTAAAAAAAAAAAAAAAAGAATAATACAACTAACACACAGAGAGAAAAAAGGAATACTAATTATCCAAATGCCCTCCTCTTTTATACTTGAGAATTAATATTGTCTAACATTTACATAAATCAAAACAGGAATATAAAAGAATTGTATTTAAACTTATAAAGATGACCATTAAAAGAAATAAGAATAACAAAGTGTGCCAAAATAAAAAAGTGAGAGAAGGAAGTAGTCAATAATATATGGATAAGTAAAGGGAAAACTGAAGTAACATATTTACCCTTTTAAGAATTACTACTTAATTAATAGTAAGTCTTTAATCTGGAACAATTTGCTACCTATTCTTTGTCTTCGTGACTTTGACATGTTTGACAGACACAGCAAATTTTTAGGCAGAATGCTTCTCAATTTGGGTTTGTTTGATGTATCCTCATATTCAGATTCAGGCTGCATTTCTGGCAGCATTTCCAAGAAATGATAACACATCATTATTTCAGGAAGCACATCGTGTCAGGTTAGTGCGCAGCTTGTTGTACTATTAGTGATGTTAATTTGAATCACTTCTTTAGGGTAGTTCATGCCAGGTTTCTCCACTGTCAAGTTGCTCTTTCCCCATCGCAATTAATTAGTAATTTGTGAGGGGTACTTTGGGAATATGCACTGTGGATTAGATAATATTATATTGATTTTAAATTTCTGGACGTTTATCATGTATTGTATCTGTGTATGAGAATCTGCTTGTTCTTATAAAATACATGTGAAGTACTGAGAAGTAAAGGAGTGTAAGATTCCCAACTTAATCCCAAATAGTTAAGAAAAAAATAAAATGTGTATGTGTAAATATATACATAGAGACAAAGAAGAAATTAATGCTGCAAAGCATGAGAATTAATGAATCTGAGTAAAGGGTATCTGGAAGCTCCTTATACTATTCTTGCATTTTCTTTGAACATTTGAAAACAAAACAAAATAAAAAAAATATTAAAATAAAAGGAGGGCATGTGGGTGGCTCAGTTGGTAAAGCAGATGCCTTCGGCTCAGGTCATGATCTCCGGGTCCTGGGATTGAGCCCCACATTGGACTTCCTGCTCAACAAGGAGTCTGCTTCTTTCTCTCTCTCTTTCTGCCCCTCCCCACTGCTCGTTCTCTCTCTCTCTAATAGATAAATAAAAATCTTAAAAAAAATAAAATGAAATGAAATTGTTTAAGGTTTGGCCCATCCATTGAGTATGGTAACAGGAAGATCACTACAAGTGAAACTCGGTATTCATTTGGAATTATTTATCACTTGTTTTGTTGAATGTAAAAAGAAAAGTAATAAAAAGAAAGGAAAATATGTCTAAAAAGAACAGAAAATGTGTAAAAAATAAGAACGCTTCATACATAAGCATAAGTAAACAAAATTTTATTGCCTTCTTCAGAAACCTCTAATAATTATGTGTAGATATTGTCTACTTCAGTGTGTGGTCTGAGAAGCTTTTCCCTTGTCCATGGTAATACTTCCAGGGTTCAAAGCACCTTAAAAACTTTTTTAGGAATGTTTTCAGGCTATAGCATTTAACATTTGTAGCTTTTGAGTGTTTTTTTGAATTTTGTAAATAGTACCAATGTACAAAAAGTTAAATTTAGTGACTACAGTATGAATAAGACAGAGAATAAAAGTAGGTAACATAATTCAAGATAATAAAACATTGTGTAAATATGCAGTGTCAAGATGATTTCCTTGTTTAACTTATCAATTGAGACTAAAAAAAGAAAGTGCTAATTGATTTTTAAAATAAGTACTTTGGAATGAAGGCATTTTATTGCAAGGCACTGCGCTAAATTAAGGGGCTCAATAGAATATACAGTATAAGTCAGTGTATGTTTGAACAAACTACTTTGGCATTTTGTGGCCATCCTATTATACATTCAACCATCATAAATTACATACCTGCACACACCAGACCCTGTACTAGTGGTGATTAATTTTTATCTATTGCTTTTTACTGTATGTCAGACACTGTTTGGGGAACCTGTTTCTTTACATACATGGAAACAGAAATTTAGTTAGGTCACCCAAGGTCACACAGCTAGAAGTGGCATAAGACAGATTTGAACCTATGCGGTTAGATTCCAGAGTTAACTGCATATAAACACTATGCTATACTTCTTAGGATTTGATTTATTCCCTCAAAAAACTCACTGTACTGTGACAGAGATTAGAATTATAAACAGACAATCCTGAAAATAAACAGGATTTGTACTAATGAGCAAATGTGAACAGATTTTTTTTTTTTTTCCAGAAGCACAAAGAAAGAAAGAAAGAGCTTAAGGAACAGAGTAGTGTAGGAGTAAAGAGTACTCACGGAGTCATACATGAATTCAATCCTGGATCTATCACTTACTTGATGAGAAATTTCAGGCAAGTTACTTAACATTCCTAAGATTCAGTTTCATTATTTCTAGAATGGGAATATTAATAATAATCTTTACCAAATGGAACTGTTTTGGAGATTAAGTAAAATAATGCATGAAACCAAAGCAATAGTAGGTACAATGGCCCTTCTCTCCTCCTGAGTTCTGAACCAACTGAAAGAGGCAAAGAAAGCAGATGGACAAGAAAATGACAGTTCTGTTAGCAATAAATCTGCTACTGGAGAATATGGCTTCTCCTGGAAGCCAGCAGATCCCTAATACTGAACTCCACAACAGAACAGTCTTTACTATTCATGTCAGAGACAGGACTGCATACCCTCAGGTCTTCCTATCTGAGGAGTCTCCCTATAAAACAGCGGGAAAGAATGCAGGACACTTGCTTTCTATGGACAGGTAGTTCACAAGGAAGGAATGAGAGAGTACTACAAGTATATTTGCTTTATTCCTAATAAATTAACCGTTCGGTTAAGTTACTCACCTCCACTCAGTAAGAGTGAGTGAGGAAATGGAAAAGAGCTAGAAATATAATGCTCAGAGTGGTCAGTTAACATGGAAATTAGAAGCGACATGAGTAGAAATGTTCAAGGTATAACTATTCCGATTATTATTTTCTGAAAAACTCAAGGGAAAAATCATAGAATCACAGAAGATAAATGGAGTTCAGGTGAGTACTGAAGGAGGAGCAGATTTTAATGGCTATGAAAAGAGAAAAAAAAATACTGCCATTAAAGACAATCTGTGCTAAGACACTCAGCAGGAAGGGGATTTGGTCTATTTCAGAATGGTCAGAAGTTTAAAGTGGTTTGTGGTAAAAGGTGGTTATGAGGAGAAGAAATAGAAGATAATGTAGAAGAGGAAGAGAGGGGGCAGATGTTGAAGGAAATTTCATGCCATTTCAACGCATTTGGACATGACCAGGTATGAAAAAGGAATCTTTACGAGAGCAAAAAAAATGATTTAGTTTTTATTGCTGTTTATTTGTCTTCCAAAAATAGTGCCTAGAGAACTGTAGGATGGAAAGATAGAATAGCATGGGCTGTTTTAACACTCCACGTGAAAGATGAGAGTAACTCTGCGGATAAATAAGATTTAGGGCAGACTTTTTTTTTTTTTTGAAAATAATGTAGTATCTGGAATTTGATTGGATTGAGAGACAGACAGACAGTGTTAGTTCAATTATTGTTCCCTGGCTTATGGATCCAAATATGAAAAATATTAGAAAGAGGAGAACAAAATCAAGTATAGGAAGAAATATAGTAAAATTAGCATTGTAGATTTAAAACAACAAGACTTTAAGAATTACAAAAATGAGTTTAAATCCCAATGCTATCCCTTATCTGTGTAATCTTGGGTAAATTAATCAAATTCTCTGATCCACAGTTTTAACATCTATATTAAAAATGTTAAAAGAATTACCATTCAGAATATGTTAAAGGATTAGAAACATCACTAGTACCAGGACTCCCTGTTCTGGGTCCTTGGTATCTTGGCATGATTTAAGACCTGTTGAGTGTACGGCTCTCTGCTAGAGAGCCTCCCCACTCTGCAGCTCAGGCAGCCCAAAAGCAAAGGCTTATTGCATGACACATCAGAAGACAGATTTCGGGGCTGGAAGATCAGATGGAAAGATAGAGAATCCTTTAAAAGAGGGAGCCCCCACATCTGCATCTGAAATTTTCCTCAGTAGTGGGATGCCTACTAAAACATGCATTGGGAAGACCTGGTGTGCCAGTGCTACCCTATTTCAACTTGGTCTGTGGCCTGGTTTGTGAATCTCTATTCTCTGCATCCACAGGGGTCCCCTATCCTCCAACTCCATGAAATTGAGTTTAGCCAGATGAAAAGGAGGGAAGGGTGGGAAGCAGGAAAGGTATTAAGTTATTTTCCTAGCTCAGCATCGTCTTCCAGGCCTTAAGTTAGCAGAGACTGCATTCCATAACTAAGGTGAGAGCTGCTGCTAAAGGGCCCTCTCCTGTACTTACCACCCATCTCTTAGTTAGTTCAGGTAATTCTGACCTCCTCTTGCCCTCAGAGGCCTGTGAAGGATGAGGACTCTCCACCATAGGCTTCTCAGCCCTTCTTGCTTTCTTTTAACCCTGTCTAAACCTTTGCAAATAATCCCTTTATTAAAATATTCTAAATTACTCTGACTGTGCCATTTTTTTTAATTAACTGAAATAATCTCACCACTTCTTCTTGTTTATAATTCAGGGATAATTTTAAAAAGAATGGCTTGGTGAGACATTTAAAAACTTTTTTGTTACTGTGATATTCAAATATGGAAAGGTAATTTACATTACTTTTTTATATGCTATGTAAAGACTTTCAAGTAATGTATTTTATCAAAATACATTATTTGCCAAGGAAATGTTCTTAGCAAGATATATACAAGTAACTTATTAAACAATCAAGTATTCAAAATTAAAAACTTTCTAGGCATTGCACTAGACAAGTATACAACGAGTGAATTTCAACTATGTGTGAGAGTTTTAACTTTAGCAATAGTTTCTTCATAACACTATAAAATAATTTTATGTATAATGACCATCCTTAAATACTATTTTGGTTTTTGCTTCTTTTAGAATTGTTGTAAGAGCTGTTTACAGGCCATATAAAAATTCATCTCATTCCTCAAAACTGAGGTTTTAAACAGCTAAACTATTGCCAAGCATGAATATCCATGTTTTTCACCAGATGTAATTTTAAATTACATTTGGCTCTTTCCAAGTAGCAAAAGCATCCTCAAAAAAAAGAAAAAAAAGTTGTCAACGATGATAATATATGGAAAATGTGCCCTAGGTTTGTATAAAAGACATAATAGCTTCATAATTAAATACCCAGAGGCTGGAGCTAGATATCATGAAGTAAATCCCAGCTCTGCCACTTAGCAGTCAAATGACCTTGGCCAAGGTATGTATCCTTTCTGTGACTTGGTCTCTTCTTCTATAAAATGTAGATAATAATAATACCTAAATCATAGGCTTTTTATAAAAACTGAATGAATTTATATTCATAAACACTTAGAACAACACCTAGAACATTCTAAATACTAGATAAATGTTAGCTGAGGGGATTTAAAAAGGAGTGCTTCTAAAGAGTTTAACAATGACAGACATAATATAGTCAAATATAGCAACAGAATATATACTTTTACAGGGAGACTATTCGTTTTGAAGTATTGATTCTGATTTATTATTATTGTTATTATTTTTGTCATGTGAGTTTAGCAAAAACTCACAACTCATATGTTGAGAATCCTCTGTTTTGATTTTTGTTTTGTTTATAGTGTGGTAGATACTACTGGGGATTTTTCTTGTCTGAACATATTATTCCTGCCTTTAAATGAATCGAAATAACATAAAAGACAAAGCAAACACACAGGAAGTTTTACTATATACTTATATGCTATGTATGTATTATTTATGTATATATATGCTATATACTGTTGATTATTAGAGCAAATACCTTATTTGGCTGTATAATCTATTAATAACATAAATTATAAAAAAATGAATAATACTTGAAAACCTCTCTTACCCGATATTATGGAAAAGCTTTTTTATAGAAGAATTGTGTTGAATATTTTAAAAAAACCCATATGTTCCTCTAGATGATTAAAAAAAAAAAATCTCTGGATTGTTGACCCATATGAGAGCAGTGGATTTATTTTAGGTATTTTTTGAGAATATTGTACAGGACTACATGCCATATGCTTATTAAGAAAAAAGAAAAAATAGAGAAATATCTCAAGTTTAGTATGAGACATAGATATTCTTCTGTCTTTCGCACTTGGTTTGTTTCCTTTTCTTTTCTTTTCTTTTTTTTTTTTTGAAGATTTTATTTATTTATTCTGTCAGAGAGAGAGAGCACAAGCAGGGGGAGCAGCGGGCAGAGGGAGAAGCAGGTTCCCCGCTGAACAAGGAGCCTGATGAGGGACTTGATCCCAAGACCTGGGATTATGACCTGAGCCGAAGGCAAACGCTTAACCAACTGAGCCACCCAGGTGACCCACTTTTTCTTTTTCTTAAAAAAATTTTTATTTATTTATTTATTTATTTTAGAGAGACAGAGTGCATGTGCAAGGGGAGGAACAGATGGAGGAGGGAGGGGAAAGAATCTCAAGCAGACTCCATGCTGAGTGCAGAGCCCGATGCAGGGCTTGATCTCATGACCTTGAGATTATGACCTGCACTGAAACCAAGAGTCAGAAGCTTAACTGACTGAGCCACCCAGGCACCCCTTGGTTTGTGTCTTATAGATGTCCTGTAACCATTAGAGATCAGATTATTTTTACTGATAAGATTTATTTTTTTAAGTTTTTATTTAAATTCCAGTTAGTTAACATACAGTGTAATATTAGTTTCAGGTGTACAGCACTGATTCAGCACTTCCATACACCTGGTGCTCAGCATAACAAGTCCGCTCTGTAATCCCCTTCACCTATCTTAACCATCCTCTCACCAACCTCCATCTGGTAACCATCAGTTTGTTCTTTACAGTTAACAGTCTGTTTCTTAGTTTGCCCTCCCTCTCTGTTTTCCCTTTGCTCCGCTGATTTGTTTCTTAAATTCCACACATGAGTGAAATCATATAGTATTTGTCTTTCTCTGACTTATTTTACTTAGTATAATACTCTCTAGCTCCATCCATGTTGTTGCAAATGTCATGATTTCATTCTTTTCTATGGTTGAGTAGTATTCCAGTATATTATCAACTTTATCTGTTCATCAGTCAGTGGACACTTGGGCTGTTTCCATAATTTGGCTACTGCAGATAATCCTGCTGTAAATATCAGAGTACATGTATCCCTTTGAATTAATATTTTTGTATTTTTTGGGTAAATACCTAGTAGTGCAATTGCTGGGTCATAGGATAGTTCTATTTTTAACTTTTTGAGGAACCTCCCTACTGTTTTCCACAGTGGCGGCATCAATTTGCATGCCCACTAACAGTGCAAGAGGGTTCCCCTTTCTCCACATCCTTGCCTACACCTGTTTATTCTTGTATTTTATTTTAGCCATTCTGACAGGTGTGAGGTGATATCTCGTTGTTTTGATTTGTATTTCCCTGATGATTGATGTTGAGCATCTTTTCATGTGTCTGTTGGCTATCTGTATGTCTTCTTTGGAAAAATGTCTATTCATGTCTTCTGCCCATTTCTTAACTGAATGATTTGGTTTTTTTGGATGTTGAGTTTGATAAATTCTTTATAGATTTTGGATACTAACCCTTTATCAGATATATCATTTGCAAAAATCTTCTCCCATTCTGTAGGTTGCCTTTTAGTTTTGTTGACTGTTTCCTTCACTGTATGGAAGATTTTTATTTTGATGAAGTCCCAATAGTTTATTTTTGCTTTTGTGTCCCTTGCCTTCAGAGACATATCTAGAAAGCAATTGCTAAGACTAATGTCAAAGATGTTACTGCCTGTGTTCTCTTCTAGAATTTTTATGGTTTCAGGGCTCACATTTAGGTATTTCATCCATTTTGAATTTATTTTTGTGTACAGTGTAAGAGAGTGGTCCAGTTTCATTCTTTTGCATGTTGCTGTCCATTTTTCCCCACGCCATTTATTCAAGAGACTGTCTTCGTTCCATTGGCTCTTCTTTCCTGCTTTGTCAAAGATTAATTGACCGTATAGTTGTGGGCTCATTTCTGGGTTTTCTATCCCATTCTATTGATCTATGTATCTATTTTTGTGCCAGTACCATACAGTTTTGATTCTTAGAGCTTTGTAATATAACTTGAAATCCAGACTTTGATGTCGGAAGCTATTCTTTTCTTTTTCAAGGTTGCTTTGGTTATTTGGGGTCTTTTATGGTTCCATACAGATTTTAGGATTATTTGTTCTAGGTCTGTGAATAATGCTGTCGGTATTTTGAAGGGGATTGCATTAAATGTGTAGATTGCTTTGGGTAGTATGGACACTTTAACAATATTTGCTCTTCCAATCCATGAGTGTGGAATATTTTTCCATTTCTTTGTGTCATCTTCAATTTCTTTCATCAATGTTTTATAGTTTCTTGAGTACAGACCTTTTACCTCTTTGGTTAGGTTTCTTCCTAGGTATCTTATGGTTTGGGGTGCAATTGTAAATCAGATTGCTTCCTTAATTTCTGTTTCTGCTGCTTCATTATTGGTGTGTAGAAATGCATCCTGTGATTTTACTGAATTCATATATCCGTTCTAGCAATTTTTTGGTGGAGTCTTTCAGGTTTTCTACATAGAGTTATCATGTCATCTGCAAATAGCAAAAATTTGATTTCTTCCTTGCTGATTTGGATGCCTTTTATCTCTTTTTGTTGTCTGATTGCAGAAGCTAAGACTTGAATTGGGACATGAAGACAATATTTTAAGAGGTGACATGGTTTCTCTCTTCTGTGCTAATTCTTTTAAGTTGCAGCTTGCTGTATTCCTCACAGAAGGTACATAAAGGTAATGTTAAAAGACGCATACCTAAAAGAAACTTCTTTAAAATCAAAACATATTAACTTGAAAGAAAGTATGTAAAAAGTTACAACAATGTTTTTATCAATGTTGAGTGTGCTATATTTTATGTCCCAAAATACAAAAGAGGGAACACGAAGTATTGCAAAAAAAAAAAAATCTGAGGAGATTGATATACACAATTCTTTATGGGGAGGGATAGAAGGAGAATGAACTCTTCTAGACTTTTAAGAGTTAAATGAAAAAGTATACTTTTCTAGGTAATTAATTCCTGATATAATTACCAGGAAAGAGATTTATAACTTTTTTCTCCAGAAAACTCATTCTCTTATCTTCCCCAAATGAGAAGAAATTCTACATGTTTCAAATATCTTGATACATTTTCATAGCATTTATTTTTTCCCTCAAAATATTATTCAACCCATTCACAATATCAGCCTAAAAATCACAAACATTTACCAATTTGTCATTCTGGTAATGTGTATTGCTGATGGTTTAAAGTTAACATTCAGAAATTTAAATAAATAAAGCTTGTATTTTTGTGAAGTGTAGAATTCACAAATATATTTCTCTGAACATATGTTTTACTTATTCCAAGTTATTTTTTAAAAAATAAAATGAAAAGCATATAACAAAGAAATAATCAACTACAAAAGTTATTATATTACTTAGTTATTTCTCTATATATGTATCTGTGAACCAGCATCAGGTCTATCATATGTTTTCTTATTGTCACAAATAGTGTATATGTTAAAAACTTTGCCAATATCTTAGGCCAAAAATGGCATCTTATTAAGTTTCCATTTCTACTACAGTGAAGCATGAATCCTTATGCTGATGCTTACTGGTCCTTTATGTTTCTTCATTTAATTGTGCATTCATATTGCTTATCTACTTTTATATTTGTGTTTAAAGGCTTTTTATTTGTAAAAGTGCTGTAGTAAAACCAAGGATATTAATATCAAAGATTAACCCTTGTAAATAATAACTAAAATTTATTAAAATTTTACATATTTTTTCTGTACTATTTGTCTACCATCTATATCAAATTACTCCTAAAACTTAGTGACTTAAAACTGTCCTTTTATTTTTTTCATAATATTGTAAGGCAGGAATTTAAGAAGGCTTGACTGTGTGTTCACCTCTGATCCACATGGAATTGGCATGGTACCTGAGGGTGGAGACCTTCTGCAAAGCTGGCTTCACTCACAGCCCTGGCAGAGGCTTTCATTTCTTGGTTGTGATATCTCCTTCTCCGTGGGCTTGGGCTTTTTTACAGCATGGAAGTTTCAGGGTCGTTATTTATGATGACTGACTTTCCCCAGAGCTAACATTTAAAAGCAACTAAACTCGACGGTAACTGGGTCACTCATATATTGTTGGTGGGAACATAAAATGGTATAACCACTCTGAAAAACAACTTGGCTGCTTTTGTTTTTGTTTTTGTTTTTTTTTATAAAACCAAACATGCAATTATCATATGACATAGCACTTGAATTCTTAAGCATTTAATCCAGAGAAATGGAAATTTCTGTTCACATGAAAACCTGTGTAAAAATGTTCATTGTAGCTTTATTCATAATAATCAAATATGGGAAATAACCCAGCCACACTGTGGTATATCCATACCATAGAATGCTTCAGTCATAAAAAGGAATAAACTATTGAAACATGACGTAAAACTTAGAAGAAACTTTAGAGAATTATGTTGTGTGAAAAAAAGGTGATATCAAAAGGTCCCATAGTATATTATTTCAATATAACATTCTTAGAATGTCAAATTATAGAAACAGAGAACATATTTGTAATTGCCAGAGATTAGGGACAAAAGGAAGAAATAAAGAGGGTGAATGTGGTTGGGATATCACAGTGGTAATGGAACTGTTCTGCATCTTGACTATTATACCTTGCAGGTATAATAAAATAACATAGAACAAAAGCATACAATGCAAACAAAGGAGTACATGCAATACTGGGGAAAGCTAGATCAGCAGATTGTATCAATGTCAATATCCTGGTTGTGATACCATATTATAAGACATTGCCATTGGAAGAGACTTTTCTGAAAAATCCAAGAGCCCTTTTGCTCTGCAAATGAAATAACAAAGCCTAGATACAACACATCTGTTTATAACATGGTTTATTAAATATTTTAAGCTCACTGTTGAAACCTATTGTGCAGAAAAAAAAAAAAAAGGTTCCTTTCAAAATACAGCTGCTCATTGACAATTCATGTTGTCACCCAAGAGGTCTGACAGAGATGGGCAATGAGATTGTTGTTTTCAAGCTTGCTAACACAACCTCCATTCTGGATCAGCAGTCCATGAATCAAGGAATAATTTTGACTTTCAAATCTAATTATTAAAAAAAAATACATTTCCTAAGGTTATAGCTGCCATAGACAGTGATTCCTGTGATGGATCTAGACAAAGTAAATTAAAAACCTTCTGGAAAGTATTCACCATCCTAGATGCAATTAAGAATGTATGTGAATGATGGGAAAAGGTCAAAATATCAACATTAATGGGAGTTTGGAAGAAGTGGAGTCCAACCTTCATGGATGATTTTTGAGGGGCTCAAGATTTTAGTGGAGGAAGTAACTGCAGATGTGGTGGAAATAGCAAAAGAACTAGAATTAGAAGTAGATGCAAAGATGAGAATGAATTCCTGCAATTTCATGATAAAACTTTAATAGAATAAAAGTTGCTTCTTATGGATGAGCAAGCAAAGTGGTCTCTTGAGGTGGAAACTACTCCTGGTGAAGATGCCCTGAAGATAGTGGAAATGACAATAAAGGACTAGTTCGCACTCGTTGATAAAATTTTCTCTGTTTTGTTTCAATTGTAAGAGTGGTACTACTAGAATTCTAATATATATCTATAGGGATGCAGAGTCAAAAGTGAATATTTCCCTCCTCAGCCTCTTTCTATCTACCACATTATCACTACTCAGAGTTTGTTCTTGTTACCATCTTATTATATAGGACTGTTGCATAAATTTTCCGTACATATAAAGGCATTTTGCAAGGTTTTGCTTTAAATATGTATCTTTATATGCATTTGTATTAGTGTTTATAATCTCAGCTTTTAACAGGTGCTGAATATTACATCATTTAATGAAACAGAAGTTTGTCATCATCCTGTATACTTCCCCATCCTTGTTCTCTCCATTTTACTATCTCATTATGTGGCAAAATTCTGTGAATGTCTGGGGGATTTTCTTTTTTTTTATGGGGGAGACATTTAGGTGATGATAGTTTGAGGTAGATATTGCAGGGTCAGAATGCTTATTATATACACAACAAACTATATCTATGAATATAATTGCTTACCATGAGAGAAAAAACATTGCAATTCCTGATCATTTCTCTGAAAGTCTCACTTTACTTCGGAACATTCTACCCTCACCTTGTCACATAAGGCCAGCACTCAAACTTTTGAGTTCCAGACTATTTCCCCCACTCCCCCACAAACTGAAAAGAAAATATTTGGATGGAAAGAAGGGTGTAGGAGGCTTAGTCAATTAAGTGTCTGACCCTTGGTTTTGCCTTAGGTCACAATCTCATGGGTCGTGAGTTCATGGGTCATGTGATCAAGCCTGGCGTCAGACTCCACACTCAGGGGAGTCTGCTTAAATGTTCTCTCCCTCTGCCCCTCCCCCCAATCATGCAAGTGCGCAAATACTAATTCAGTGGAACATACTGGAGAACTTCATATGTGTGTGTCTCTCTGAAATAAATAAATAAATAAATAAATAAATAAATAAATAAATAAATAAATAAATAATAAAAAATAAATTAATAAATATATTTGTTTAAAGAAAGAAAATATTTGGATGGAAAAAGTAAGGAAATAGACGAGAGAATAAACATTGAGTTCTGCTATGCACTAAACTTTGAACACATTATATTATTCAACCCTTACAACACCCTATAATATAGGTAGATGTGTCTCCAATATATCCAGGTGGGAAACTGAAAGAGTTTAAACAACTTCCTCAAAGTCTCTTGTGCTCTTTCTGCTACATTGTACCACTGTCTTCCAAAAGACAAGCAAACGTCCCCTTAAAGTTATGACCTAAAATATGCTAAGATTGTCAGACTGTGTGGCCTTCCATTCTGCTAGCTGAACAACTCATCGTTGACGAGATCATTGGAATGAGCCACGTAGATAACTTGAAGGGTGCTAGTCATGAGACAGCCAAGAAATTGACCCTATTAACTTATTCAAAGATACTTCTGATTTCATTTGAGACAGGGAGTGAGGGTTCGTGATGGAATTTTATACCAGGAAGTATCTTATAAAGAAGGCTGTTAATTTTATAGACAGGGAAACTGAGTCTCAGAGGTATTAAGTGGCATTTGTCTTGTAACAGAGAAAGTTTACAGCAAAACTCCCAATTCTGTGATCTGTTGATTACTTCCTTTGACTACAATGTGCTGGTGAACTACAGCATCCACAAATAACTGTGTACTTCATGGGATAAATTCCTTAGAAACAGTGGACTGTGTCAAACAATAGTCAAAGATGGAGCTAAATCAGAATGAACCCCAAGAAGACCAAGGAAAGTCGTCAGCCATGCTCTCCAGAGTTTACTGCTAAAGGATTAAACTGAAAGGCCTATCAAATGCAAAGGGCTTTTTTCAGGTTTACTAGTCTGTTCTCAGTTGCTCAGATTTAGTTGTTCTGCTGAAAGATTTTGTGTCTCACAGATGCAACTCAACTAGAAGCAAGAACTAGTGGCAATTGTTTACCAGACTCCAATTGCAAGTCCCTCACTAAGTCACAAACAAAACGACTTTGGGCAAGGAAATGAAATAAGCCTACTTCATTCCACCATTAGATTAAATAAGATAATAATGAAACCCCCTAGCATAATACTTTGTGCATTACCATCATGATTACATTTACTTTTATACAATATTCAGGTGCTCAGCAAATTTAAGAATTACCTCCTACATTTGATGTAATAAATGAAGTGAAGGAGGAAACAAACAAAAAATAAACCAAAGATATGTTCCATTTTGAAAAATAACCTTAACTATTGTATTACAAAAATAAAGGACGCTTAGAAAAGGAACTTTCTATCATAATTTGCATGTATGACCTAGTTTTATTACTATGTTATTGTAATTGAAGTTCTAACTTAAAGTAATTTAACTTAAAGTGACTAATATAAAGTGTGGTACAACATGTCATTTTTTCCATACCCTCTATCTCTGTCAATGTATTTCCAACAATTTTAAAGTAGTGGATACGGTTTATGGATATGATGGCTTTCAGGCTACGTCATATGTTTTCTCTAACGAAATCTTCCCATAATGCCATAGTAGGCCAGCTTTCTGATCGGTTTCATTCTCAGCACATGCAGTGTTTTTATGCTACAGATCAAAAGCAAGAGAAAGCGTAGTAGAATTATTTTCCAAGGTATTAGCACAGGGTTATTTCCTCATAAGAATGGAGTTCAGGTAGCTAGCAGAAACGTTATAAAATGTCAGCTCTCCAATGTAGTTAGGCAGTTTAAATTCAGGAGCATTTCACGTCTCTGCCAGGCAGCTCTATGGTAGCAGAGGTGGAATCCAGACCACACTTTGTGTTAGAATGGCATTAAAAGTAAAATGAGAGAACTCTTCACCTACTCGCTGATGTTCTTTCTGCTCTACACAGAAGCAACAAACTCAGGTTCAAGATGCTGAAAACAAACAATTAGAAATCAAATCAAAGCCTGTTTGGCTTCACAAATGAATGCCGAGATGCAATAGGAATCGTAACAATGCAAAGTAATAGCCTGCCGAATTCAATGAATACAGCTTAAGAACTCTGGGCCATAGCAAGACTTGGGTAAAATTAAAAAGTAATGTAAAGCTTCTTGAGTATGTTCCGCTGAATTAGTATTCTGAGGCATGTGCCTACACACCATCCCTTATGAGAACTGCTGGTTTCATTTACAGACACTGCCTATATTAGCTAGCGCTAATGTGTAAAAACGTAATGTGTGCTGGGCTCTAAAGGCACACCAAATTTTCATTATGTTTCAGTCAAAAAGTGCTTGTTTTGCAGGATGGAGTCCATGTCAATAAAATGGATTGTATGTCACTTAAACCAAGCGACATGCTAATCTTCTAGAGGCCTCTGTCCTTAATCTCTACAGGACATGAGTCAGTTTAGAAGTGTGAGCTGTTCCCGCAGGTAGCAACTATTGAGCTCTTTAATATAAATTCAAAAGCAAAGCTTATCAGTGTGTTTCAGAAATTGCTTCAATGTGGTTTCTGTCTATGAAAAAAAAAATCCCCCTTCTTCTCCCAAATCCATGGGCAACTTCCAAGTTTTTACAGCGCCTGGGAGCACCTTTTAATTATAAATAAATTGGTTTTGGTGATAGCTGCCCTGTGACCAATTGGATTAGAGGCATTTCTTCTGGCTATTACGAAGCTAACTTGCCTATTGCCCTCGTGTAGTTAGGCATGATGAAAATATTAAGTAAAACAGGGTCTCAAACTTCAAGACCCAGTAACCTACTCTTTAAAAGTAGTGCCATAAATAGCTATTTTATAGCAAAAGAGCAGAATAATGGGATTGGAATCAAGAATTCTTTGGTCTGTGAAGGGAGTTACAAAGCTTATGGAAAATGATTTGGATTACTTTTCTTATATTTTAAAATCATACTCACTATATCATGGAAAAACTGGAAAAGCTCAAATACAATCCTCAAAACTTCCCTTGGATCTAAGAACAAAATGGGTTTACAATAAAGTCTTTAAAACAAGAAATTAAATAGAAGTCTCCATCTTGTGACCTTTATATTTTAATTTCTAAACACCAAGAAGTATAGATTCTCTCTTTACTTGTTTTAAATAGAGTAAAATGCAATCATTACAGCAAGTAGTGATCTGTATTCCACACAAAAAATTAAAGGGTCATATCTGTTTCTATTATGATGTCTGGTATTAAGTGACACTTTATTGATAAAGACAAACATGAACTTCTGAAGTCAAATTAGTATTGCTCACATAAAAAGAAATCAGCAACAACATAAAGTGATAAAATATTCTGTCATCTCGGAGATCAAAACAATAGAAAATAGGGGCGCCTGGGTGGCACAGCGGTTAAGCGTGTGCCTTCGGCTCAGGGCGTGATCCCGGCGTTATGGGATCGAGCCCCACATCAGGCTCCTCCGCTATGAGCCTGCTTCTTCCTCTCCCACTCCCCCTGCTTGTGTTCCCTCTCTCGCTGGCTGTCTCTATCTCTGTCGAATAAATAAATAAAATCTTAAAAAAAAAAATAGAAAATAAGTTGTGGAATTAAGGTGTATGTTTGTATAAAGGAATATTTTCTTTGATTCAAAATCTTAAAAAGTAATTTTATCATTTAAACTTTCTTCTTAAAAGTTTGTGTAAAATATAAGTTCACTTTTTGGAAATAAATTATGCTGAATCAAATTTTATTTTTATTGATGATTTCAGATCTGTCACTAACTTGTATTGTTTATAGGATAACTTCTCTTAATTATTTACATATAAATACTGAAGCATATTGAGTAATATATATAACGATTCCAGAATAAAACACCAACATTTGTCTTTTTAAGGTACTTTTATATAATTTTGTGTTATTCCCACATTTATAGAGTAAATAATGTATGTGTTGTTGAATGACCAATGAATATTGTGACCTCTGGTTAAGAAAAATTACATTTACAACAATAAATCACTTTGTAGGAAACAATAGGATACAACTTACTGTACTTTACTGGAAAAAAACGTCCAGCTAAAATTTTGGAACAATTGCCAAGGAATTACATTATCGTATCCAAAAAGCAATTGCATCTAATGACACATTTAGGGAGGAATTTTTAAAAAAATGATTTTGGAAATGACATTTCATACTGTTATGAAGAATGTTGATTTTGTTACTAGAATGACATTTAAGGAATATCTAAATACATAGGTCATCATGTCATTTTTTGAAGTATAATAGACATAGACATACGATATTATATTAATTTTAGGTATACAACATGATTCAATATTTGTATATATTGAGAAATAATCACCACCATAAGTCTAGTTACCATCTGTCACCATATAAAATTACAATTCTTTTTTTTTTTTTTTAAGATTTTTATTTATTTATTTGACAGAGATAGAGACAGCCAGCGAGAGAGGGAACACAAGCAGGGGGAGTGGGAGAGGAAGAAGCAGGCTCCTAACAGAGGAGCCTGATGTGGGGCTCGATCCCACAACGCCGGGATCATGCCCTGAGCCAAAGGCAGACGCTTAACTGCTGTGCCACCCAGGCGCCCCTAAAATTACAATTCTTTTTCCTATGATGGAACTTTTAAGATTTACTTTCTTAGCATCTTTTAAATTTGCAACACATTATTATTAACTATAGTCATCAAGCTGGCATGACTTATTTATTTTATAGTTGGAAGTTTGCACCTTTTGATACCCTTCACACATTTTGCCCATCCCCCAACACCCTTCCCTTTGACAACTACCAATCTGTTCTCCGTATCTTTGAGTTTTGGATTTTAGATCTCATGTATAAGTGAAATCATATGGTATTTGTTTTTGTCTTCCGCTTTCTGACTTATTTCACTTAACGTAATATCTTCAAGGTCCACCTGTGTTGTCTCAAATTGCAATATTTTGTTCTTTTTATGACTGAGTAGTATTTCATTTTCTATCTATCCCATCATCCATCAACAGACACAGGCTGTTTCCATACCCTGGCTACTGTAAATAATCCTGCAATGAACATAGAGGTGCATATATCTTTTCAAATTAGTGTTTTGTTTTCTTTGGGAAAATACCCAGAAGGGGAATAGCTGGATCATGTGATAGTTCTATTTTTAAATTTTGGAGAATCCCCTATACAGTTTTCCACAGTGGCTGTACCAATTTACATTCCCAACAGTGTATGAGTGTTCCTTTTTCTTCACATTCTCTCCAACACTTGTTTCTTGTCTTTCTGAGAATTGGCATTATGACAGGTGTGAGGCGATGTGGTTTTGATTATATTTCCCTGATGATTAGTGATATTGAGGGTTTTTTTGTTTTTGTTTTTTTGTTGTTGTGTTTTGTTTTTTTGTTTTTGTTTTTTGGGGTTTTTGTGTGTGTGTGTGTGCCTCATGGCCATCTAGGTCTTCCTTGGAAAATTTTCTATTCAGATCCTCTGCTCATTTTTAAAATGGATTGTTTGTTGTTGAGCTGGATAAGTTCTGTAAATATTTTGATTATTGACACCTTATCAGATACATGATTTACAAATACAGTTACCTTTGAATAACATGGGTTTGAACTGTGCAAGTCCACTTATGTGAATACTTTTGATAAATGTAACACAGTATTATAAATGTATTTTCTCTTCCTTCCTTATTTTTGACCTTTTCCTTTCTCTAGCTTACTTTATCATAAGAATGCAGTATGTAATACATACAGCATACAAAATATGTGTTAATCAACTGTTTGGTAAGGTTTCTGGTCAACAGTAGGCTATTAGTACCTAAGGTCTGGGGGAATGAAAAGTTATTTCTAGATTTTTGACTGTGTGGGTGGTCAGTGCCCCTAACACACACGTTGTTCAAGGGTCAATTGTATCTTCTCCCATTCAAGGTTGCCTTTTATTTTTATGGTTTCTTCACTGTGAAGAGGTTTTTAGTTTGATGTAGTCCTGTTTGTTTATAGTTGCTTATGTTGCCATTGCCTTTAAAGTCAGATCCAGAAAAATATCATGAAGTCTTAATGTCATGGACCTTACCATGTACGTTTTTTTTTTTTCCTAGGAGTTCTATGGTTTCAGGTGTCACATTCAAGTCTAATCCATTTCAAGTTAATTTTTGTGTATGATGTAAAATAATGACCCAGTTTCATTCTTTTTCACGTGGCTGTCCAGTTTTTACAGTTAAAGACATTGTCCTTGCCCCATTGTACATTCTTGCCTAATTTTTATAAACTAATCGACCATATATGCATGGGTTTCCTTCCGGGCCCTCTGTTTCATTGATCTATATGTCTGTTTCAATGCTAATACCATATTGTATCTATTACTATAGCTTTGTAATACAGTTTAAAATCAGGAAACATGATGCCTTCAGCTTTGTTCTTTCTTAAGATTGCTTTAGCCATTTGGAATGTTTCATGACTCCATAAAAATTTTAGGGTTGTTTGTTCTAATTCTCTGAAAAATGCCATTGAAATTTTGATAGGGATCACTCTAAATCTACAGATTGCTTTGGACAGTTGAACAATATTAATTCTTCCAAACCATGTACATGGAATATCTTCCATTTGTGTCATCTTCAATCTCTTTCAGCAATGCCTTATAGTTTTTAGTGTACAGATCTTTTACTTCATTGATTAAATTTATTACTAGGCATTTTATTCTTTTTGATGCAATTGCAAATGGGATTGTTTTCTTAATTTCTTTTTCTGATATTTTGTTGTTAAGGTATATGACAAAACAGATTTTTGTATATTGATTTTGTACCCTGCAAATTTATTTTGTTCATTTATTAGTTCTAACAGGTGTTTGTTTTGTGGACTTCTTAGGGTTTTCTATATATAAAATCATGGTGTCCACAAATACTGACAGTTTTATGTCTTCCTTTTCAAATTAGATGCCTTTTATTTCTTTCTCCTGCTTAATTGTTCTGGCTAGGACTTCAAATAGTATGTTGAATAAAAGTGGTGTGAGTTGGCAGCCTTGTCTTATTTTTGATCTTAAAGGGAAAGCTTTAGTTTTCTTGCCATTGAGTATAATGTTGTTAGCTGTGAGTCTAGGCACTTTCCAAACTGCTGTTTTGGTGTTGGGTTCAGGAAAAGTGAGTATGTACATGAGCCCTTTAGTAGCAAAATCTCCATTTCCTACAGTCATATGGTTTTCCTGGATGTAAGACCCATTGGTTTTCAAAGCCAGACATCTTGGGGACTTGTCTCTTTGGTGCAGGTCCCAGGAACTGAGGTGTTTAATGTGGGGCACAAATCCTGTGCTCCTCAGGGAGAAAGTCTATGTTTATAAAATACCTCTCAGTTGTGGATTGCTGCAGTGGCAATGGGATTTGGAGGAGACCACGTTTCTGTCTCTCCTACTCATCTCGATGTGGTCCTTTTATCCTTTTTTGTGGAAAAGCTGTTCTGCTAGCTATCAGGTCTTTTGTCAGAGGGATTTACTTCATATGTAGCTGTAGATTTGTTGTTTCTATGGGAGGAGGTGAGCTCAGGATCGTCCTATGTTGCCATCTTGAACCACCTTCTTGGTCACTACGTCTAAATGTAATAAAAACTTGAGTATGTGTAGAACTGTTATTAGATTTGAACACTGCACATAATAGATATTGTTACAGATATTCTTAAATATGAAAATGGACATCCATCCTACGATCTTATGGATTACAAAGGACACATGTGAAAAGCCATCTGAAAGGATTCTAGAATAATATTGGACCTTCTATGAATGAGCTCTTTCACTTTTTTTTTGAATGAACTCTTTTACTAAATGATCTCTTACTATTTTATATTTAATCTCTGACTCTGTGAATTTATACTTTTTAAATAAATAGATCAAATTTGTATGTGATGTAGAAAATTTGGAGTCATTTCACGTTGTATTACAAGGGAATATTACATAGAATAAAAGTACTTTGTCGATACTGAAAATAGAAAACAGCTATTCTTCATTATTTTAACTTACAACATGCTAGTTTTCTTTATATGCCTCCAAGTTATGTAATATATAAAACTATGGTAGGTTTAACAGAACGTGAGATGAGGGGGTGCCTGCGTGGCACAGCGGTTAAGCGTCTGCCTTCGGCTCAGGGCGTGATCCCAGTGTTATGGGATTGAGCCCCACATCAGGCTCTTCCGCTATGAGCCTGCTTCTTCCTCTCCCACTCCCCCTGCTTGTGTTCCCTCTCTCGCTGGCTGTCTCTATCTCTGTCGAAGAAATAAATAAAATCTTTAAAAAAAAAAAGAACGTGAGATGAGAACATTTTTCTCTAAGGAAAAAACATAAGAGAAAGCAGAGCATTATTCCCCATACTCTTTCTGAGTGAGGTGAAGAGACCCTGAGTACAAAAACCTTTTGCCTCTTGATGTGATAGCAATTATTTACACTATGTGGGCTGGAAAAATGGACACCTGTTAGAACAGAAGTAGAGAATAATTATCCCTTCCTTTATACAGCTTCAGAAAGTAAATTAATGTACTAGCTTATTAGAAAGAAAGAGCTAAGCTGAATATGACTAACCATATCAATAATATAAAGAAAAGAAAATGTTACATTAGCATTCAAAATTCATTTAGAATATCAGGTGAAAAGCGTTTTGGGGCAGATTTTATTGTATTTTTTGCAATTGAATCTTTGATGATAAGAGTTGATTGGGTCATGCATATAGACAAAAGGTTCATCTTATTTTAGGGTATCTCATTATATAATGCTTTGGATGTAAATTAAATGTTATAATTATTTTAAAATCCTTAATGATATATTTAATCCTTTTAGGAAGTGACACATAAGTTTACTTTGATTTACATAGCTGAGGAGCACCAATTTGTTCGATAGCTTTGAGCAAAAATCAAATATGGCATATATTACTGAAAAAATACCTAAAATATATTGAAAGCTTACTACTGGTCCAAAAAGTATGGAAGACATGTACATAATCTCATTGTAAGTCTTGGAATAATCATATGAGAGATATACTAATACATTGAATATTCCAGAATAGAGCATCAGATAAATTAGGAAATTGGCCAAAATCCATACACGTGTGCCTCAGTTATAATTTGAATACATACTTCTGTCCGTAATACATATTTTTAACCTGACTTTAGTGTTTCATATTCGTTTCAAACCTAAAAGTTAATGTTATAACATGAAGAACTAATGGGATATATTAGATGTTAATATCAGAGTTTCATATGAAGTTTTTATTTCTATTTCTAAACATTTTATTTTCTATTATTTACTTTGGTACTATAACATATCTTTAAAATAACTTGCAGTAAATTTCTTTTTTCTTTTCAGGTTTAAATATATGTTTAAGCAGTTGTAATTTAAAACATGTATTAGAATTGTTTTATGTAAATACATTCACTTTTCCCCCTATTTTTAAACTGTTTGAAACTCCAAATACATGCTCTTTGCTATGATTTTTTTCTTGAGCAGCTTTTTTTTTTCCCCCGAATTAAACAGAAAAGTATTTTTGAAGTGTGACTTAGAATACAATTTGGACAACATAAGGAGTTTATTTTTAGTTACATTTAAAATTGTATTTCTTTCAGAATGTATTGGTGATGATGACTTCTTTGAGGGAAAAAAATATACTCTTTTTAACATGTAATCCACGAATCTGGAATATCTAAAGAGAAAATTTTAGATAAATTTTTAGATTTAACATTGTTATTTTGCTCTAAGTCATTAAACATTAACGAAACAGCAAGTTGTTCCTATTAAGGTTACAATAAAATTCTTCCTTGTCAAATTAGAAAATATTGCTTCCTTTAAGTAGTTAAAATCTTAGTTTGCCAACGAATATATAAAAAATTATGAAGTTTAACAAGTTTTGTAATGTTGGTGTTGATTTTTCTTTTTAGGCAAAAACTCTGAGCTCTTTTAAAAATCATTTCTATATTAAAACTTCTGGCTAAATACATATAAAACATCGATTGGTGTTGGCTTTTTTTTTGTTTAAGGGAGAAGAAAGTGGTAGAGAGAATTGTTTGTTTTTCCAACGAAAAAACTTGGCATCGACACTTGTCTCTAAAATATATGATGTTCACGTGATTCCTCAGATGTCTTCAAACTGGTGTCCAGCTGTTGGAAAATGTTCTTGGTTTTGTGTGGCATTTGCTCACAGATGCTGCCGCTAGATTCTTCCACACCTGTTTTCTCCACTGAGTGTGCCAATCTGAAGGAATCAGAGCATGTGGTGTGTGGATGTCTAGATGTAATTGCTTAAATTGCAAAAAAGAAAGAAGAGGATAAAAGTACTGTGAAATAAAGCATATCCTTGCTTTAAATATTCTGTGTTTGGAGTTTAAGGGACATTTAAAATGTGTGAGCACAAAGGAATTGTATTTAAAAAAATAAGAAAGAAAAGCAAAAAACAAGTTTTGAGTGCTCAATTATAATTCCAAAGATGGGATTTTTTTTTAATTACTTAAAGGAAAAGGTGCTGTTGTTGTTGTTTTTTTTTTCCTTTCTATAAACAAACACCGCCTTGGGAAATAAAGAAAAATATAATACCATGTAATTAACAAAAAGCTCAGTTCCCACAATACAGTACTGAAGAATGATGCATCTGTGTTATGATAATGTGAGGTGTGTATATATTTCTTTTCCCTCATAATATGACAGTCTTATTCAGGAAGCTACTATGGTAATTTAGAAAACTATCACTCTGTATCAGTACCATCAAAAGTACCACCTTCCTGGTTTGGGTTCTGGGACAGAAAAATAAATTTAGTGGAAAAGGCAGAGAAATTCTAATAAAGTCTGAAGTTTATTTCATGGTGGTATAGCAACACTGCTTTTCTTAACTAGACAAAGTACCATGGCAATACAAGATGTTAGCACAAGAGGAAATTGGGAGAGGACTATATGAGAATTCTTCGTAAATCTACAAGTATCCCAAAACAAAATGTTTATTTAAAAAATCGTATTGTATCAGATATGCAAGTTTTATGCATTCATTTAGCAGAGATTTACTCAGTGGCTGTTGGTGCTTGGCACAAAGTGGGAGGTGGAAAACCCAAAACAAACAATATAACTCAAAATACAGAAACCAAGGCTCCCACTCTCATGGAACTTGAAGGCTAATACAAAAAAAGATTTATTAATAAAAGGAGAAAAAGCAGATATACAATTATGAGTTTTAAATATTTTAAACAATTAATGATAAATTTAGTAAGGGAAAAGGTTGCTGAGAGAGAAATTTTTTTGAATGAATGCCTCTGTGATATTTTAGGTTTTCTATTGTGATAAAATGTAGCATGCATTTACAATATTTAAGTGTACAACTCAGTGACATTAAGTATATTGATATTGTTGTGCAACCAGCAACCCTATCAGAACTGTCTCCTCATCCCAACTGAAACTGTACCCATTAAACAATAACTCCCCTTCTCCACCCACACTCCAGCACCTCCACCTTAGTACCTGGTAACCACTTTTCTACTTTCTGTTTCTATTTAGCTCATATAAGTGGAATCATGTGAGAGTTGTCTTTTTGTGTCTCACTTATTTTACTTAGCATACATTACTGAGCTAACGTTTTTGAAGTTCATCCATCTTGCAGCAAGTATCAGAAAATCATTCCTTTTTAGGCTGAATAAGGTTCCATTTTATGTATATATTACATTCTGTTCATCCATTCATGTACTGATGGACATTTGGATTGCTTCCGCCTATGGCTATATAAATGCTTTATGAACATTGATGTACAAATATCTGTTTGAGTCCCTGCTTTCGATTCTTTGGGGTATATACCCAGAAGTGAAATTTCTAGATCATATGGTAACTGTATGTTTAATTTTTTGAGGAACTACCACAGTTTTCCACCACTCCTATTTTTAAGCAAGACCTGAAGTGAACAAAGAGAACATCATTTGGGGAATCAGTTAGTGGATGGGTAGTGGGTATGAAGGGAGTTGGAAGAAGGAGAAATTTTGAAACAGAAGGAACAGGATGGCACAGAGGCTGTAGGCCAGAAAGAGATTGGCCAGTTTTCAAGACTGAAAAGAGGCCAGCATGTGGTTGTTCATGGAGAAAGAAAAGGAATTGAATTCAAGATGAGGTGTGGACCCAGATAGGGGCCAGATCAGATAAAGTTATATATGGCGCCTGTGTTTGCATTTTATTCTGTGTAAAAAAGAAAATTGAATGCTTTTTTTTTTAAATAGGAATATCCTATAGCTTTTTTAAATGTGAAAATGGAAAAGAATAAGGCAAGAATATATGAAGTGAGACACCTAGGAATCTCAGTGCTCCAGGTAAGACTTTATTACTACCTTGTATGAAGAAGCTGGAGTTTGTGATTTAAACATGGAGAATTAGGTGATGCACCCAATGTAGGAAGTCAGGAGGTGAGGGAAGAGAGAGGTGTCTGAAATCACTTCCAGGCTTCCACTTGTACAACAGGATGGATGTGGTACCATTTACCTATGTGGAAGAATTTGGTTTTGAAAATTTCAAATTTGAAGCATCTATTAGATATCAAAATTCTTATTGTTATCATTAAAATCTTTCCCTGACTTTATAATTAAGTAAAAAGGAAGAATTTCAGAAGTTATTTTGTTCATTTTCCTCTTGCTAGGCAGAGATAGTAAGTAACCTTACATTTTATCTTTTTTTTGCTCATTTAATTTTGGCAGCAGTAGACAACTGGATTATTAAAAGAAAAACAAGATAACAAAATACATCTGAAACCTTCTTTCAACAAACATTTTATTTCATAGAGACATTAAAATTTATTATTCATAATTATCTGGTTAATTTACCCTATGTAATCTGTCAAACCCGTTCACTCAAAGTATGTACTACTTTTGAAATATATTACAAAATGACTTGACTATAAAGAGCTAATTTTACCATATAAAGTTGAGATCTCACAAGTCACTTTATTTTACAGATTTATTCTCAATTTTATTGTCCTCCACCTAAGTAGTTTTCTCTCTTGTGTTGTATTTTAGGCATTTCTATTGCTTGGTTGGAGTTCTTAAAGTTTTTTTTTCCCCCTCCTGTCTTACATGATTAGAAATGTCCTGGCAAAGAAAAATTATTTGTCACCCATTGTTAGGACTTTAATACTGGTGTCACTTGGTCACTTATAATCTCCGTGTGCTTGGAATTTAATGGTTTTATGCCACTTCACAGCAGCTCCTTCCCTTTGGCATTTTACAATATAATTATTTAATCTAGTGACTCTACTTCATGCATTTCATCTCCCTAGAATATATTTCCAAATAAAATGCCTACTTACGATCTTAGAGATAGGTAAATAAACCAAAAATATGTTATAGTTCTACTGTGGTGATTCTTGTAGAAAATAGGTGGTTTTCATTTGGTAATTTATGTGTCTTGCTATCATTATCAAAATGGAAAATATTATATATATTTTTAAGAGTCAAAAATAGGCTACAAATTCACTCTTCTCCAAGGCTTCTTTTAAATAGTCTAATATTTGTGGTACTGTACGCATAGGCATAGAAATATTTTACTTGGAGTCAAACAGGCATAGGTACAAATTTTGACTTTATTTCTTACATCTTGAGGAAATGAACCATGTCCTTTAACCTATCCATCTTGTCTCAATTTCCTCATAATTAAAATAAGATTAATAATAAGACCTCATTATTGATTGTTGTGATCATTGGTTGAGATTTGTATTAACAGCTTAACATAGCGAGTGACATATGAGTAACAAATGGATAGTACAAATAGATGGTAGCTGTTGAGGTATTTCTTAAACCACTTCCTTTTCCTACTTGAATTACTATGATAACACCCTCATTAACAGGTACCATCTGTCCCACCCACATTGCTGATGACCCTTAAAAAATTTACCAAGATATTATGTAAAGGCACAAACTTACAACTAGTAGAGGAATAACTCCTGAAGACCTAATGGATAGCAGAGATTATTGTCAACAATATTGTATTATAAACTCCAAAGTTGCTAAGAGACTAGATCTTACTTGTACTCACCACACACACACACACACACACACGCACAAAATGATAATTATATGATGTGACAGAGATGTTAGCTAATACTACAGTGGTAATCATATTGGAATATATAAATGTATCAAATTAACCATGTGGTATACCTTTAACTTCTACAATGTTATATGTAAATTATATCTCAAAAAGTTGTAAATTGTTTAATTCGTATGTGAAATTACAAATGTGTAAAAAATGCGCATTTTCCCTGTGCTCTACTTTGTAAATTCAGAGAATAAGCTGTCAGAATTCCATGACTGCTGTTTAAATCCAGGGTTTGTGTCTTTTTGATGGCAGACCGTGTAAGGGCAACTTTATTTTCTCCTGTAAGGAGGCAAGCATGAAATAGGAAAAATAGGCACTAACCACTGAGATGAGAGGTCTGGGTCTTAGACCTTGTTCTGCTACTCAATATTTATGTGATCTCCAGTAAATTTAATCTCTCCTATTTGGGACAAAGTATCTTGTTTGTGAATGAATGTATTAAATAGATCACTGCACTGAGCTCTAACATTCTCCTCTAGTCCCTGTGCATTTGTCTTTCTCTTTGTAAATATCATAGGCTCGCATAGCAAATCTTCTCAAACATTAAAGGCTACTGTTGATTATAAACTGAGGAAAAAGATGATAATTGAATTCATGATAGGAAATAGTACTTTCCTTTATTGAGATGTATGAGAAGCACAAGGGCAATATTATCAATGTATCAAAGATAGATCAATGGGGAATTTCCATTGCCAGAGGAAAGAGATTTGATTTTCAGTTGCCAAAATACAGTGAGAGCTGACAGAAGCTTAAAGCAGAATCTTTAGAACCAAAGGCAGTAGAATCAAATTGGGATGAGCCTGGATAAAAAACAAATAACTTGTTCTTGTCCCACAAATAGATTTCATTAGGACTTCAATGAAAGATGCTTGCTTCCTTCGTGTGCTTTACATGCTATTTCTGTGACTTAGTTAATCTCTGAGTCCTCAATAGACGTGTAGCAGCCCTTTCCCATTCTACTCCAAACATCTGAACTGGAGGGGACAGGGCAGGTTAAGGCCAAACTTAACTGAGGGCTTAGGATCTGCACGCCAAGTAATTTGCTAAGGTATGTACATTCCGATCTAATCATCATCACAACCACCGTTTCAAATAGTTATCTTCATCATCTCTGCTTCACACATGTAAAAAACAAGTGTCCAAGAGATCAGATATTTATCCAAGGTCATACAAATAGTAACTGCCTAGATGTGAAACTCTGTTCAGAAAATTTCAAATCCCACATCTGTAAAAGCCACACACAATTTTGAACTGGTACCTTGGATGGACTAGAAATATGCTGAGATAGTTTCCTCTTCAGTGAGCCCTGGGGCAGCAGTAGGAACCCTGGTAGCCAATCCCCCAATCCAGCCTCCAAAGACCTCCTTGATTTCCCCCAGCATATGGTGCTGGTATCATTTTTCATGTACACCATGATTTGAAAAATTTGAGAGGCCCTGGTCCACTATAGGACCTGAACAAGTACAAGAAATAGAAAAAAAAAGTGCTAAAAAACACACTTATGGCTTCTATCTGTGAGGAAGGAAGGAAGGAAGGAAGGAAGCAAGAAGGGAAGGAAGAAAGAAAACAGCTTGAGTAAAAAAATAAAATGAGCCCTAAGAAGGAATGTGTACATCTGTACCTTTCATCACTGTTAAATATGCCAGATCCATAACTGTGCCCAGAAGTTTTAGCAAGTAGGTGTCAATCCTTGCAGAAGTTCTAAGCAATGGAGGAATGAGATCAGTGGGATAATTGAATTTATTTACATTATACAGTATCAACTCTAACAATGCTGGCTGTTAACTTATTTATTTTATATTAATCTCCTGATTATGTTAATGTTAACAGCACTTTATATGCAAAGAGTGCCTGTCATTTTTTAATATATAATTTCAACGCTTTAAAATCTCTTCACAAAAAACAAATTTAAATTTAAATTTTTTATGATTTTTATTTTTTTATTTTTTATTTTTTTATTTTAAGATTTTATTTATTTATTTGACAGAGACAGCCAGCGAGAGAGGGAACACAGCAGGGGGAGTGGGAGAGGAAGAAGCAGGCTCCTAGCAGAGGAGCCTGATGTGGGGTTCGATCCCAGAACGCTGGGATCACGCCCTGAGCCGAAGGCAGATGCTTAACGACTGCGCCACCCAGGCGCCCCTAAATATTTTATGATTTTTAAACTGTATTCCATGTTTTACGTCTATTGAGATACCTGATTACTTATTTGTGCCCTCTCTCGTTCCTTTTGGTAGCATCCAAAACTACACGTAATATACTATGATAAAAAATAAATATATAGGAAAAATAAAGGCCAAATAGTACATTGAGTCCATAGGTAAAATTAATCCTTAAAATTTCAGGATATCCTGAAATTCTGCTACACTTAGGCTCTGAGGTTCCTGCTTTTTTTATATGTTAGGTTCTCTTGCAGATTTTACCTTGATAGGAATCTGTTTCCTCTTCTTTTTTTTTTTTAAGTTTTTATTTAAATTCCAGTTAACATACAATGTAATATTAGTTTTAGGTGTGCAGTATAGTTCAATACTTCCATACATCACCCAGTGCTCATCACAACAAATGCACTCCTTAATCCCCATCACCTATTTTACACACCCCCCAACTCCCTCCCCTCTGGTCACTGTCCGTTTGTTCTTGATAGTTAAGAATCTGCTTCTTGGTTTGCCTCTCTCTCTCTCTTTTCTCCCTTTGCTTTTTTGTTTTATTTCTTAAATTCCACACATGAGTGAAATCATGTGGTATTTCTTTCTCTGACTTATTTCACTTAGCATATTACTCTAGCTTCATCCATGTCATTGAAAATAGCAAGATTTCATTTTTTATGGCTAATATTCCATTGTGTGTGTGTGTATGTGTGTGTGTGTGTGTGTGTATACACACACCATGGTGTTTACATATATGTATACATATACATATATATATACCACTTCTTTACCTATTCATCAGTCAGTGGACACTTGGGCTGTTTCCCTAATTTGGCTATTGTAGATAATGCTGCCATAAATATTGGAGTGCATGAATCCCTCTGAATTAGTATTTTTATATTCTTTGGGTAAATACCTATTAGTGCAATTGCTGGATCATAGGGTAGTTCTATTCTTATCTAACAAAATTGTTGTAATGCTCGCACAAA
Organism: Ursus maritimus; assembly: GCF_017311325.1. NCBI lineage: Eukaryota > Metazoa > Chordata > Mammalia > Carnivora > Ursidae > Ursus > Ursus maritimus. The sequence goes on from NW_024423453.1 coordinate 25,676,882, forward strand.
ACACAAATCTTAAAATAACTGTTAATACCTATAAAAATCATATGTATTTGCATGCTTTAAAGTGTTAAATAGGTATTATAGCAGTTGAGTATATAATAATTTTGTAATTTTTATTAGAACTAAATCAAACCAAACATTAAAGTTTATTTTTTTTAAAACAAGACTATCATATTTTTGTTCTATTAGAACAAACTTCAGAAGAAAATGTAAGATACACAGAGACACAATTGACTTTTTTAAATGTAATTTTTTGTAATATATTGGTTTTATCTAGATTTCATATAATGATATATGGTAATAATTCCTTATAATATATATTTGCTCTTGATTTAATTTTGAAGAATAACCAAGAAATAATGAGAATATGTTGACCTAGATTTGAGGCTTCACATATAGTATTTTAAATAGTTTTATATCTAAAAATTGTCTGGACATTTATCTATATTTAATACTTCGATACTCTTAACGTGTTTTTAAAAATGTTTGCCTATATCATTTCTTCAATTACAACAATAACACCTATGAGCTTTCTCAAAGTTACATAAAATAACTGAGGCTGGAACTAAGAGTGTCTTTCCCAGAGGATACTTTCTTATATTTTCAAATTATTAACAACAAACAGGTTTTACTCTATGGATTAGAAAGGCAAAACACAAAAACAAATTAAACCAGTACAAAGGGAAGGCAAAGTAAAACTCAGTAATGTTTTAAGTAAAGTAATTTGTCTTTTTTTTTTTTTTTTTTTTTTTTTTTTTTTTTGGAGAGAGAACTTGGACAGGTAGGCAAGCTGGGGAGAGGCAGAGGGAAACAGGGGTGGGGTGGCGGGTGGCGTGGTGGTGTGTGATAGAATCTTAAGCAGGGCTCCATGTTTGGAGCCTGACGTAGGGCTCAATCTCACGACCTTGAGATCATGACCTGAGCCTAAATCAAGAGTCAGTCACTTAACCAACTGAGCCACCCAAGCGCCCAAGCAATTTGTCTTTATTAAAATTGTTAAAAGCCAGAATAAAGGCAAAGTACTACAAATAAATTAATTCTTTAAGAGCTACCTTACAATGTTTGGATTTAAATTGACATTATCTCTAGTTGTAAACTTTGATTTAGGGATTCATAAATTCGAGGTCCTTATGGAAGGAACCTATCGAGGTAGAACAGCAGGTCCTTGGAGCTGAATGGACAATGTATAACATACAGAAGCATAGACAGTACTTCTGGATATCCTAGTAAGACTATGTTATCTTAGGCTACATATAAATTTCAAACCAAAGACCACAGTAGGTGATAGAAACTGTCTATAATGAATAATGTTTAAATTTTATGGGGATGATTTCATTGCCTAGTGTTTCATGTTTTACCAGATAGTTATTTAATTTCCTTTTGACTTTTGGCACTTTAGTATTAACCATTTCATTAGAAAAATTGCCTAGTTTCCTAAAATATTGTGTATAATTTTAAAAAGCAAAGTGCATTTATGCAATTATTTTACTAATTTCTAATTTATCACAATTTTTACATTATTTTATAAATTTCTGAAATTATACATTAATATAATTAAGAAAATACCTTAAGTACTGAAAACATATATGCTTATGTTATGCTCTAAATACACATTCGATATATTAATATGCTAGTCACTTTGCATTTATAATCTTATTTTCAGAAATAAACATTTTTCATGTGCCCTTACATATGAACATATATGCATACATATATTAACATATACATGACTGATACACTAGTAGTGATTAATAATAAATGGCATTAGTAATAAAAATTGAATTAATAACAGTGGAATTAATAATAACATACACTAGTAATAATAATGATCAGATTTATTGAGTGTCAACTATATACTAGTTGCAGCATGGTGTTTCTTCCCCCTCTTAGTAAGCCTTGAAAGATATATATGCATTTATTCATGAGGTTGCTGTCATTCAAAGAAGTAAAAAAAGCTTACACTTAATCTTCTTTTTTTTTTTTTAAAGATTTTATTTATTTATTTGACAGAGATAGAGACAGCCAGTGAGAGAGGGAACTCAAGCAGGGGGAGTGGGAGAGGAAGAAGCAGGCTCATAGCGGAGGAGCCTGATGTGGGGCTCGATCCCATAACGCCGGGATCACGCCCTGAGCCGAAGGCAGACGCTTAACCGCTGTGCCACCCAGGCGCCCCTACACTTAATCTTCTAAGTCAAGGAATCTAACTCTACTCTGTTTGATTATTATATAAATGTTTTTTTTTCCCTTCTAAGCCTTTTTAATCTATTCTCCGTAATACATGGATTCCGGCATATTTTAACATTACTACTTCATAAAACATATATTCTACATATATGTATTAATATTATGTGCCTTAGTTTTAATCTGGTGTGTGGTTTTTCATACTTAATTTTAAGGATAACATAATAATTTTTAGTATATTTCTCACTGTGAGACCAATTTTACTCTAAATTTCTGCACCAGCCATGTTCATAAGTAAAAAACCTTATTTAAACAGATATGATGTAATGACTGGCAAAATAATTGTGTAAATAATAGCTCTCACATATTTACTGATAAAATGAACATTTCCAGTTCAAGATCTCACATTATTTAAATTACATGGCATTAATTATGTATTTAAATTGAAGTGGATTTTTTCATTTAATTTTAACAATTAAATATAACCTGTATTATATTTAATTTATGATTTCAAATATTTATTGAGTATATACTATGAGCAAAGCCAAATGAGTAAAAATATACATTCTGCTCTAAAAAAGATTTTGATTTATAGTAAAGAAATCAAGTAAATTCACTAAAATAACCATAGTATGCATCTTATTACATGTAAGAAATGGGGGAGAAACAGCAATATCAACATGGAGTTAATAAGTGCAACTGGGGAAAATTAAGGCTTTTCCAAGACGGAGATCATATTCCAGGAGGATTTTACTGGTTGATTTATAGAGAGTGCATTCTAAACCAAAGGCAAACGATCAGGCAGAGAAGATTAACTGGCTATTCAGGGAATAGCTTGTTTTTCATTTGTGCTGTAGCATATGGTATGTAGAAAAAAGTAGAGGGAGATAAGGTTTTAAGCCATGATGTAACCTGGAGTGTCAAAAAGTTTGTATATCATATGCTATAAAAAAATTGAGTTTTTTTTAGCCAAGGTACAATATGAATAGATCTTGCATTAGAAAAATTTATCTTACAGCAATGCCGAGGTTAAAGTCAAGTGAAGAAGAGCTTCTCACAAAGCTTTATTCTCCTATGGGGTCCCTGGGAATAGACTACACAGCTTTACAGATTTTTAATACCTATTTGAATACCTTCTTATGTCAGCCATAATAAATTTGGGTTTTTGTGGTCTAATCTTTTTCCTTACTCTAAAAAAGTAGATTATTCTTGAGAAAACTTGCTCATGATATTTACTTTGCATTCAACTGCTTACTGGCACTTCAATGCACATAAAACTAGATTCTTTTTCCAGGATTCTAGATAAGATTCTTCTTTTAGTCACTTCCTTCTCTGATAGTACAACCATGTTTCCAATTACCCAGAGAAGAAGTCAGGCCATCATCCTGAACTACCTTTTTTTAATCCTTAGCCCAAACAGTAAATATTTCTGCTCTCTACTCTAATCCGTTTCTCTGTCTCTCATTATCACCCACCTCAATGTTTATTATACCTTCTAAATTGTCTGTATCTACTATAATTTCCAGCCAATTGTATTCCTTATATGCTGTTTGAATAGTATTTCCAAATGCTGTTTGTCTTTCCAAATGTTTTCCAAATGGTGTGGGAAATGCTAACTTTCCAGATGCTCTTTGAATAGTCTTTCCAAAATAGTAATATAAGGGTGCCACCTCTCTTTCAAATCCTTCAGGAGTCCTCCTTTCCTGCAGGATAAAGAACACACTACTTAGCTTGGCATGCAAGACCATGGGGCTCTTCTGGTCTCTATCTTTCTTTCCTTCCTCTTCTCCCATCACTTCCTCTAGAGATCTGCCTTCTAACAATGATGAACTTCTTTGAGTTCCGTGTAAACAATCATCTAATTTCTCATCACCAGGCATGAATCTCTTTAGAAAACATTTTCCTGTTCTTATCTGTCTTTTTCCTTCAAAATACTGTACATCCATTAATCCCTCTCAAAATCACTTTGACCTGGTGCATCTGGGTAGCTCAGTTGGTTAGGCGTTTATGTGTCCAATTCTTGATTTCGGCTCAGGTCACGTTCTCGGAGTCATGAGATTGAGTCCTGTGTCAGACGTGGAGCCTGCTTGGGATTCTCTCTCTCCCTCTGACCCTCCCTCCCTGCTCTCTCTCTTTCTCTAAAAAAAAAAAAAAAAAATCTATATCTCTATATCTCTACAACCTAATCTCTATGACCTCGATTGTAATTAACGATTTGCTTTTTGTACTCATCCATATAGTATATTTCTATTGTTAAATATGTCACAAAATGTTCTAATTTTGCTATGTAAATCTTTCTTTGCTATTAGACTACCACAAGATGAAAACAAAGAGTATCTTTTTTGACATCAAATACAGTACATGAGATACAAATGATACTCAAAATAGATATCTATGTAGACAAAAACTGTCTTCTGGGGGTGGAGTCTTTTGCCTAAAGAAATGAGGTAAGACAGAAAAGATTTTAAGGATAATACAATCATAATCAGAATATTTAATGTGTTTTAATTTCAGTCTAAACTAAGTTCCAGTAGGGTCCAGAGCTTATAAGGAAGCTTAACTAAGGATTGTTTAATGACAAAAATCATTTTCTCTATGTGGAAAGTGATGAGAATTTGAATATTTTAATATATGTTGTTTTCCTAAAACTTCAGGGTTAAGACTCCAGTATAGCTGAAGTGAGCAAAGACAGAGGAAAGAAGGTGGAATTTTTTGGTTAGTGTAATCATATTAATATAAATATGCCCCCAGCAGAATTTTGGGGTCTTATTATTAGCTGGTCTAAGTCATTAAACTATGTATTTATACTCGTGGTGGCATCACTCATTCCACACACAGATCCACACTGATACAGGTATTTGCAGTAAGAACACCTAATCATACAGTAATGAAAAGCCTTACTTTATGATGGTAGTCAAATCATCATGGATGTGGTTAAACACTAAGGCAGCACAACTGGAAACTATTTTTCAGTTCTTTGTTCACTTTTATTTTATTCCTATATTAGAAATAAAGTAAAAATTACAATCAAATATTTTTATCTCAAAATATATAAAATATACCCATTTACAAAGTAAAGGTATGTTTTATATTAAAAATAGGATGATTCTTATCTCAAAAATGCTCTTCTTTGTTGAAGTAAAACAAAAGACCTTTCAAATTTCTTTCTCTAGTCACATTTATGACAGCCATTCTAAATCAGTTCAATAAATTAAATTATCAGAGATACATCAAAAGTAATAATGCATTACCCATAAAGAGTTAAGAATTGAGCATAGGTAAAATTTGTTTGATAAAGAACATAGAAAAGTTGACTTAGAAAAATGTTACTAACCATTAAATTGTGTTAAAGAAACGAGAAGTAAATGTTTTTGGAAATTAAAACAAATCAAGTTATTTTGCTATTATTGTGATTTTTAATCTCCAAATTAGAAATGTCTGTACTATTATCAATAATGACATGTTACTATTTTGCAACACTAAGCCTAATATATTAGAAGAAACTTAATTTAAAAAATGTTATCCATGTATCTCTTCATATATATTTTCTTTCACAAATAAGATATACACACCATGGATTTATTTGAAAAAATTTACAAGGGAATTTCTCAAGTATGTGAGACGAATTGTCATTTTTTATATACTATACTTAATGATTTAAAATAAGTGAATGTTTCTACAAAAGTGGTTTCTACGTCTTAAAATTCTAATGTTTAAAAAAAATTTCTAGTTTCAAGCATTATTTTTTGAGCTGATTGATTTTTGTACTAAAAGATTTTTAAAAGTCAATACCAGGGATGTCTCAGTAACAAGTGACAGCATCATTTTCATGGGATAAAATCACTGAATGCTGAAATCAAAGATGAACATCACTTTAGCACATGAATATAGAATAAGAGGAACTCAGAGGAAAATGGAAGTGTCAATTCAATGAAGGATTGTATACATAGACTCAATCACATTAATCCTGAAGTACATTTTTTAACAGAGAAAGGAATGAAGAGAAAAGTCTTTGTTAAGACTGCTGTGGCAAGTAAAGGATGCAAAAGAAAGTATTCACTCAAATCATAGATATGAGATGATTCCAGAAATTATGGAAACGAACTTTCAAGAACATTTTGAAAAGTAATTAAGAGGATTATTAATAATATTGAGATGCTGAAAATATCAAAGACTATTAAGGACTTCAAAGAAAATATAAAATACATAAACAAGAAGGGACTAGTTATGTAGACATATCCATTTTAGCTCTGTGATCTCAGAGTTGCCTAACTTCTTGGGCTTCAATTTTCTTACTTACAAAACAGAAATGTTGCTTGTTGTGTAAGTTATTTTGTAGATATAGTATGTTTCTATCTAGGCAGAATTCTAGAAAGGTTGCAACTCTAAACACATTATTAACTTTATTTGGCCCTGAAAAAGTTAAAACCTCTTTTGCCATTTACCTGGGAAGAAATAAAACATACCATGTCAAATATGCTCCATGATACTATCCATAGCTGATGTCATCTTATGACAGTGTACACAAAATAATAAATGCATTCCATGTATTAAAATATCAAAGACAGCACAATATAATAACATTTGTTATATTATTAAGACTACCAGAAAATCATAAGTGGACTACCAACTGTAGAATTGAGGGCACTTTAATGAAGTGATAAATACTATATATAGATAGTATTTAGGAAAACCATCAAGGGGTGTTATAGTACTATCAAGCTAGCAAGGGGGTTGGGGAGAGTGTAACTACCTCTAGGCCTGAAGGAGCAAGATGAGGGAGAGATTACTGGAACCCAGAGATAAAAGCTGTATGCACAGGGATGTTCAAGATGCGCTATGGCCTTGGATCCAGCCAACCAATGGTGACCTGGAAGTGATGGAACAGAGGAAATATACACCTTGATCCCACTGTTCTCCTACTCTTATGTCCCTCTGATGACTCACATTAGCCAAATGACCTTGAAACTCTACAGGATGCAATCTATACAGCACAGCCTTCTTAGATCCAAGCCAGGTAGGGAAGGGTAGAAGGTGGATCTGGAGGATTAATTATTTCATGAATATATTAAAAATCCATCAAATATTTTTCTTACTAACAAGTAGTTTAATCTTTTTTTTGGAAGATTTGTTTATTTGAGAGAGAGAGAGAATGAGCATGAGCAGGGGGAAGAGGTAGAGAGAGAGGGAGAAAGAAATTCAAGCAGACCCTGCGCTGAGAACAGAGCCCAATGTGGAGCTGAATCCTAGGACCCTGAGATCAGACCTAAGCCAAAACCAAGAGTCGGATGGTTAACCAACTCTGCCACCCAGGTGCCCTAAGTAGTTTCAATCTTAACAGTATATATCAATGAGGAAAGAATGGCTATTTGAACCAATACATATGAATTTGAATTCTAATTCCTTCTCTATATAAAAATTCTTTATGAACTGGGGACAGTAACACGTGGTAATATGTAAGGGTTAAGTGGATTATAAATAAAAAGTATCTATACAAAATTGAGCACAAAACAAACATAAAGAGATGTTTTCTTTTATCTTTCTTTCCCCCTATAAATTAGGTTAGTCAGGATACTCAAGTCCATGCATATCTTTTTTTTTTTTTTTTTGGATGAAAGCTAAGTTCTAAGAACATCACATCCTGAGCAGTTTCACATTCTTTGAAGGCAAGAAAGAATTTGACTAATTTGAAAATTCTGCCATATTCAATATAGTTAAGAAAATCCGAATTAATTTAATGCTCAAGGACTTCTACAAATCATATGTTATAATTGCATTGTAGAACTTATGATGTTTCATATCTTATGCCAAATAATTCTACACAGAGAAATAAAGCAAGCTGATACAATTTAACCATGGCAATTTACTGTCCTCTTGGAATATGTGCTTTTGAAATGTTCACCTACCCTTGATTGAATTTTTTAAATTAAATTTGTATCTAAAAAGAAACAAATTTTATATTGAATTAGTGTTTCAGGAAACATAAGTAAAATCATAACAAATAACTTTTATTGTAAATCTTAATTTGTTGATGATGAAATGGCTATCCTGTGTTTGAGCATGTATTCATTACACTTAAAGAATGGAATGAGCCAACATTATACAACTAAGCACCTCCAGGCTACCTTTCATGACAAATATCAAAACATTTTAGTTAGAAACAGCATTTCAGTAGTTTCAAAATCTCAGAGACCAAATTAAAGTCTCTCGAGCCATTTTCTCCTGTATGTAAAACAAAACCATGAAAACATAAACAATTATTATCTGTACTTCTTAACAATCCTTATCAGACTTTCTTGGCCATTCCTTTTGCTGATGTCAACCAATAGGCTGGACTATAGAAAAACGTGCTTCATTTCTTACTGCAAAATATAGAATTATAGATACAAGTGAGAAATAGATAAATACATAGACACTTTGCTAAAATCCATTTGTTGTTTTTTTTTTTTTTTTTTTTTTAAGTAGGCTCCACATCCAGCATGGAGCTTAATGCCGGACTTGAACTCACAACCCTGAAATCAAGACCTAAGCTGAGATCAAGAGTCAGATGCTTAACTGACTGAGACACCCACGTGCTCTGATCTATTTGCTCTTTATATTTATTTTTATAGCGACTCATACTGCTATTTTAAATGTATCAAAAAGCTTATACGATAAAATGTAACAAATTTCATGTTTTAAATATATTATAGAGCTTATTGTTTTCAAGACAAATAAGGAAAAGGAAACTGCAAGCTGTATTTATACTATGGATTTTTTTCTATCTGAATGGTTCATATACACACTATGCAAAAGATAAAATACTAAATAAGAATCTTAATTAAGAAAAATGCAATATAGAATAAGGCATCGATTAGTAATAAAATTTAAGCTTGGTTAATAGTAAGTATTAAAATGTTAATATGCCATAATTGTGTAAAATAAAATATTAGTTAAGTCCTGCATGAATTATTCAATATATTGATTTTGCTATATGTAATTGAGAATAAATATGTCTGGTGATTTAGTTTTTAAAATTCTTTTAATATAGTATAGGCAGACATTAAAATCTCCATTTAACCAGAACACATTTTCCAATAACATTTTATACAAAACATTTTTCTTGCTTAATATAAAACTGTAGAAGAAAAAAATCATTGTTTTTAACTACATTGTTTTAATTGGGCAAAGAAACTCTATTTAATCCCCTTATTACATTTTAATATATTTTTTAAAAAATGCAAAGACTCGTTTCTTACCAATACTTTGTAAGAAATGTTCTCTTAAAAATTTGAGACACATAAATAGCCTGCTTTTAAATGGACATTTGATATAAAGTTTCAATGTGTTCATTATAAATATAAACTCCATGATGTATTAGATGTTCTTAAAAATTATCTGCATTGTGTCTTGTACTTCATTTATGACTGTACACTCACCGGGGTCTATTTTAATGTTTTTATCTGAGGCATAATTTCATTACCTGGAGCAATAATTGTGTGTGTGTGTGTGTGTGTGTGTGTGTGTGTGTGTGTGTGTGTTTTAATAACTTTCTGCATATATAGATACTCTGGCAGCTTTCAAAGAAGTATATGACCTTTAACTTGAGCAAAGGTCGAAGATAAAGACCCCTTGTTGTACGTAAGTGATGAATCACTAAATTCTACACCTGAAACTAGTATTAGACCGTATGTTAATTAACTGGAATGTAAATAAAAACTTGAAACTAAACAAAAAAATAATACACACCCTTGTAAATGTTCCCATTTGTCCAGAGCTTTCAAATAATTTTAAAAAACTCTTATATACTTCTGAAATATAACACTGAAAATAAATAGTCCATTTTATGCACATGGTCCTGAAATAAGTAGCCTCAACTGGTCATCTTTTCAGGTTACTAAGTTCATAACTTATTTACTGCTGCCCAGTTGCTTACAAAGTAGTAATCAGTTTTTCAGCACACTTTGTTTTACTTCTTAAAGTGTAGAGATTTGTGAGTAAAAACTGTGTGCATGAAAGAATGTATACTACTTTACTACATACTTTCATACTAAATAGTTACCAAAGGGAAGCAGTAGTCATCACTCATTTATTTTAAGGGTGGATATTTTGGCGGGGAATAGAATGTAGGCTGATTTGGACCTGATTTAGTGCCAAAAGTCTTCTAATACAGATACGACTACATTTTTTTAAATTTGACACATTACAAATTGTAAACATAAGGTGTACAGCATGTTATTTTGAGACACTTATACTATAATTGCCATTGAAGCAATATTTATCACATTACAACATTATAGTATTGACTATCGTCATGATACTGTACATTAGATCGCTATTGCTGTTTTGTTAGTCATTACAAGTGTGTACCCTTAATTACCATCAATCTTATCCCTCCACCCCCAATTCCCTGGTAACCTCAATTTTACTCTTAAAAAAAAAGTTTTGACTTTTTTTTAGATTCCACATATAACTGATATCACACAGTACTTGTCTTTCTTAGTCTGACATCTCGATTAATATAATATACACAAAGTTCACCCATGCTGTTACAAGTGGCAGGATATCTTTCCTTCTCATGGCTGAATAATATTCTGTGGAGTATAATACTACATTTTTTTCTACCCATTCATCTATTGATGGGCATTTGAGTTGTTTCCATATCTTGGCTATTGTGAATAATATGATAAATATCGGTGTATATATAGCTCATCAAAATTTTGTTCATTTTCTTCAGTATATACCTAGAAATGGCTAGATCAGATGGTAGATCTATTTTTATTTTTTCAGGAAACTTCACTTGGTTTCCATAGTGTTTGGATTAATTTACATTCCCATCAACAGTGCAGAGGGTTCCCTTCTCACCATATCCTTGCCAGCACCTGCTGTCTCTTGTCTTCTTGATGATAGCCATTCTAATAGGGATGAGGTGATATCTCACTGTGGTTTTGATTTGCATTTCCCTGAGGATGTTGAGCATTTCTTCATATGCCTGTTAGACATTTTCATGTCTTCTCTGGATAAATGTTTATTTAGTTCTTCTGCCCACTTTTTAATTTTTTTTTAAAGATTTTATTTATTTGAGACATGGAGAGAGAGAGTGCACAAGGGGTGGGGAGCATCAGAGGGAGAAGCAGACTCCCCACTGAGCATGGAGCCTGATGCGGGGCTTGATCCCAGGACCCTGAATTCATGACCTGAGCCGAAGGCAGACTCTTAACCAACTGAGCCACCCAGGCGCCCTTTCTGCCCATATTTTTTTTTATTGTTATGATAGTCACCATACAGCACATCATAAGTTCTTGGTATAAGTATAATTAACATTCAGTGTTACATGTTCAGGTCTAAAACACGATTTGACAATTCTATGTATTACTCAGTGCTCACCATAATAAGTGCAGTCACCATCTGTCACCAAACAACATTATCACAATATTATTGACTATATTCCTTATGCTGTACTTTTCAACTTTGTGGCTTATTTTATAACTGGACATTTGTACCTCTTATTCCCCTTTATCTACTTCACCCAACCCCTCACCCACGTCCCTTCTGGCAACCACCAGTTTGCTCTCTGTGTTTAAGAGTCTGTTTTTTTTGTTTGTTTCTTTATTCATTTATTTTTTTTCAGATTCCACATATAAGTGAAATCATACAGTACTTGTCTTCCTCTATCTGACTTATTCCACTTAGCATGATACTCTCTAGGTCTATCCATGTCACAAATGGCAAAATGTCATTCTCTTTTATGGTTGAGTAGTATTTTCTTATAATATTTTCATACATATACCTATATGTACATATATATCAGATATATATGATTCACACATACCCATGTAGACACAACACATTTACTTTATCCATCCCTTTATTGATGGACACTTAAGTTGCTTCCTTATCTTGGCTATTGTAAATAGTGCCGCAATAAACATAGGGGTGCATCTTTTCAAATTAATGTTTTCATTTTCTTTGGGTAAATACCACCAGTGGAATTACTGGATCATATAGTATTTCTATTTTTAATTTTTTGAGGAGCTCCCATACTGTTTTCCACTGTGGCCACACAAAATTGCATTCGCATCAACACTGCATGAGGGTTCCTTTCTCTCCACGTCGGCATCAGTACTTGCTATTTCTTGTCTTTTTGATTCTTGCCATTCTGACAGGTTGAAGACGATACCTCCTTGTGGTTTTGATTTGTATTTCCCTAATGGTTAGTGATGTTGAGCATCTTTTCATGTGTCCATTGGCCATCTGTATGTCTTCTTTGAAAAAACAAAAAACAAAAAATTGTCTATTCAGGTCCTCTGCCCAGTTCTTAATTGGATTTTTTGGGTTTTTTGTGTGTGTGTGTGTGTGTGTGTGTGTGTGTGTGTGTGTGTGTTTTGTTTGTTTGGTGTTGAATTGTATATATAAGTTCTTTATATATTTTGGATATTCACTTCTTATTGAATATGTCATTTGCAAAAATATCTTCTTCCATTCAGTAGATTGCCTCTTTGTTTTATTGACGGTTTGTTTGCTGTGTCTTCTGCCCATTTTTAAATCGGATTTGTTATTGTGATTGTTAAGTTGCATTAGCTTTTTATATTTTTTGAATATTCTTTATCTGAAATATGCTTTGTAAAACTTCTTTCCCATTCTGTAGCCTGCTGTTTCATTTTGTTGAATGTTTCTTTTGTTGTGCATAAGCTTTTGAGATTGATGTAGTCCCATGTGTTGATTTTTGCTTTTGTGTTTATGCTTTTGGAGTCATGTCCAAAAAATCATTGTCAAGACCAACATCTGTGAGTTTCTACCCTATGTTTTCTTCTAGGAATTTTATGGTATCTGGTCTTATGCTTAAGTCTTTGATACATTTTGAGTTAATTTTTGTGAATTGTGTGAGATATGGAGCAAGTTCCATTGTTCTGCATGTACTTCTCCAGTTTACTTGGCACCATTTTTTTTTAATGATTTTTTATTATATTATGTTAGTCACCATACAGTACATCCCCGGTTTCCGATATAAAGTTCGATGATTCATTAGTTGTGTATAACACCCAGTGCACCATGCAATACGTGCCCTCCTTACTACCCATCACCAGTCTATCCCATTCCCCTACCCCCCTCCCCTCTGAGGCCTTCAGTTTGTTTCTCATAGTCCATAGTCTCTCATGCTTCATTCCCCCTTCTGATTACCCCCCCTTTCTTTATCCCTTTCTTCCCCTACCGATCATCCTATTTCTTATGTTCCATAGATGAGAGAAAATCATATGATATTTGTCTTTCTCTGCTTGACTTATTTCACTTAGCATTATCTCCTCCAGTGCCGTCCATGTTGCAGCAAATGTTGAGAACTCGTTCTTTCTGATAGCTGAGTAATATTCCATTGTATGTATGGACCACAACTTCTTTTTTTTTTTTTTTTTTAAAGATTTTATTTATTTATTCGACAGAGATAGAGACAGCCAGCGAGAGAGGGAACACAAGCAGGGGGAGTGGGAGAGGAAGAAGCAGGCTCATAGCGGAGGAGCCTGATGTGGGGCTCGATCCCAGAACACTGGGATCACGCCCTGAGCCGAAAGCAGACGCTTAACCGCTGTGCCACCCAGGCGCCCCTGGACCACAACTTCTTAATCCAGTCATCTGTTGAAGGGCATCTCGGCTCCTTCCACGATTTGGCTATTGTGGACAATACTCAGCACCATTTGTTAAAATGACTACTCTTCCTCCATTGGGCATTCTTGGTTCCCTTGTCAAATAGTTCTCCACAAATGCTGGGATCTAATTCTGGGCTCTCTATTTTGTTCTATTTGTCCATGTGTCTATTTTTGCACCAGTTCCATGCTGTTTTTATTACTATGTCTTTGTAGTATAGTTTGAAATCAAGAACTGTGATACCTCTGGCCTTGGTCTTTTTTCTTAGGATTGCTTTGACTATTGCTTTGGGGTCTTTGTGGTTCCACACGAATTTTAAGATTGTTTCCTCTACTTCTGTGAGGAATGCCTTTGGTATTTTGATAGGGATCGTGTTGAATCTGTAGATGGCTTTGGGTTGCATGACCATTTTAAACAATATTTATTGTTTGATCCATGAACGTGAAATGTCTTTCCATTTGTTTGTGTCTTCTTCAACCTCTTTCATCAATCTTGTAGTTTTCATTGCACTGATCTTTCATATCCTTGGTTAAATTTATTACTAAGTATTTTACTGTTTTTGATATTTTTGTGAATGGGACAGTTTTATTTCTTTTTCTGATGCTTCATCACTAGTGTAAAGAAATTACACTGATTTCTGTGAGTTGATTTTGTAACTTGCAGCTTTACTGAAATCACTGTTTAATTCTAACAGTTTTTTGACTGACTATTTGGGATTTTCTATATATAAGATAATATTGTCTGTAAATAGTGACAATTTTACTTCTTCCTTCCAAAGGTGGGTGCTTTTTATTTCTTTGTCTTGCCTAAATGTTCTAGCTAGGACTTCCAGAACTACATTGAATAGGAGTAGTGAGAGTGGGTGATCTTGTCTTGTACCTGATCTCAGAAGAAATCCTTTAAATTTTTCTCCATTGATTATACTATTAGCAGTGCATTTATAGTACATGACCTTTATTATGTTGAGGTATATCTTTCTACATCCAATCTATTAAGGGTTTTTATCATGGAAGGATGTTGTCTTTTGTCAAATGCTTTTTCTGCATCTTTTGAGATGATCATGTGATTTTTAATTTTTTTTAAAGATTTTTATTTATTTGACAGAGAGAGAGAGCAAGCACAAGCAGGGGGAGCAGCAGGTTGAGGGAGAGGGAGAAACAGGCTCTCCACTGAGCAGGGAAGCCAATGTGGGGCTTGATCCCAAGACCCCGAGATCAGGACCTGAGCTGAAGGCAGACACTTAACCAGTTGAGCCACCCAGGTGCCCCAATTTTTAATTTTTATCTTTCATTTTATAGATATGATGAGTTATATCTATTGATTTGCATATGTCATAAAACCTTTGTATTCTAGGGAAAAATGCCACTTGGTTGTGGTAAATAATCATTTTAATGTATTCTTGAATTACGCTTCCTAACATTTTGTTGTAAATTTTTTGCAACTATATTCATCAGGGATATTGGTCCATAGTTTTCTTTTCATGTGATATCCCTATTTGGCTTTGGTATCAAAGTAATGCTGGCTTTACAGAATGAATCTGGAAGTGTTCCCTCTTTCTTGGTATTTTGGAAGAGTTGAGGTGGATTGGTGTTAATTCTTCTATAAAGTTTAGTAGAATTCGCCAGTAGAGCTGTTTGGCCTTGGAGTTTTTCTATGTTGGAGAGTTCTTTTGATTAGTGGCTCAATTTCGTGACTCATTATAGGTCTGTTCAGATTTTCTAGTTCTTCTTGTTTCATTCGTGGTAGGTTGTGTGTTTCTAGAAATATATCCGTTTTTTCTAGACTATGTAATTTGTTGGCATGTAATTGTTCATAGTAATCTTATAATTATCTGTATTTCTGTAATATCAGTTGCATGTCTCCTCTTTCATTCCTAATTTTATTAATTCGAGCCTTCTACTTTTTCTTAGTTTAGCTAATGGCTTGCCAATTTTGTTTATCTTTCCAAGGAACTAGCTTTTGGTTTCAGTGTGACTACTATCTTAATTAAGAGATATACACCTTGTAATTTGCATTCTTATTTTAAAGAATAAGTATCATGAGTATAATATATGCAACATAATTAATAATCGTTTAGTTGGCACTTAGTACAATTCCAAGTGGATCTTGTTTTACAGTTTATGGGTAAAAGATGAATAAGGCATAATAGATTCAGTTTGACAGCAGGTGGAATTAGATACCGTGGAAGCAGGATGCTTAGTAAAGAATTATTGAAGGTATAATCAAAACACACCCAGAATATTGATATGGAAATAACTTTAAGAGATATTTCAGAAACAAAGAAACAATATAATTAAGTGGATAGAAATTAGTGATAAATTTCCTTAAGTCTGGGATGGGTAATATGGTATTAGATCTACTTTTATCCAAAATAAGAATAAAAGAGGAATGGCAAGTTTTTAAGGATGACAGAGAAGGGATGATACACTGCATTAGTTTTATAGCTGTTGAGGTTATGTTGTTTATGGGACATGTATGAGTTAATCTTCAGAAAGATTTAGATACACAGGGAAATAGATTGCTGTATAGAGTAATATTACTACTTAAAAGGTATCATGGAAGTTAGTAAAATTGAGATTTTTTAAATATCAACAAATACTCATTCTCTATATGAATATGTTTTAGACCTAGCCTAACTATATATGATTAATTTAATACCAGCCTTCCACCAGACCATCAATAGCCAAATATCAGGGTAAAGTGCAAGTAAATATTCATAACTTTGGTTTAGAATCCTATTGTCTTAAATTTGAATAAAAAGAGGAGGAAATGCAGCGAGGGTGAATTATTTGTAATAATATGTAGTAATAAGCAACTTTACAATAGCCTATAATGACAACAATGATGATGACAGCTAACACTTATATAGCACTTTGTGTGTACAGGAACTGTTCAAAGGTATAAATTGTTCCAAGTTCTTTACATAAATTAGTTTGTATGTTCCTCAGAATATGCTTATGAATTTCCATTTTATTCAGGAGACATTTAGACAAAAAGATGTTTTAAGTGACGTCCAGCTGTAGTGATCAAGGGCAAGCCACCCAAGATGGGTCACTTTGGCGTGAAGATTATTTTGAGTTAAAAACTATCAAAACCCAGCAGATTCAGGAAAAGCTCCTCACTTCCTCTTCAACTACCTAAAAAGAATTCAGATAGAGGACCTGCTCTAAGAAGAGAGCCATCACCATAGATAACTACATTATAATATGAATTAGGTATAGTAGACAGGGAGGAACCTACCAAGGCCTGTTCTGAACAAACTCTTCTCATTGTTTCTGAGTGGCTCAGCAAATATTTGTTTACCAAACATTTTTCTATGAATTGAATTCCTTTCCTTTGAAGTCCCAGACTCCTATCCCCCTCTTCTTAGTTCAAAATGACATATACACCTCATTTTGCTTGACTGTCTTTGGAATTCCCATGTTTGTGTGGATTCCTGTACATACAAAATTAAATTTGACTTTTTCCTGTTAATCTTTTTCATATCAGCTTGATTCTTAGTGCAGTTAGAAGGACCTTGAAGGGCAGAGGAAATTCTTCTTCCTCACACAACCCAATTAATAGAATTTATCAAGCTATAAGATGTGTTATCTTGATAGGATGTTTAAAAATACAATTATTAGTTTTCCTTCCTGTGCACAAAATACTCAGTAATTCTTGATTTCTAGTTAACACCTTTGAAGCTTAATCTTTGTTCAAAATAATGTACTAATTTTTTTTTCAGTAACATGCAATATCTCACATGCAGCAACTTAAGATCAACACAAAGTAGGTTTTAATCAACTAAAGAATATTAAAACCTGATTTAAAAGTGGCAACTTGGGATGCCTGGGTGGCTCAGCTGGTTAAGCGTCTGCCTTTGGCTCAGGTCATGATCCCAGGGTCCTGGGATCAAGTTCCATGTTGGGCCCCTTGCTCAGCGGGGAGCCTGCTTCTCCCTCTGCCTGCTGCTCCCCCTGCTTGTGCTCTCTCTCTCTCTCTGATAAATAAATAAATAAATAAATAAATAAAATCTTTAAAAAAATTAAAAAATAAAACTGGCAACTCTATTTCCTCATATTTTGAGATAATTCTTCATAATATGTAACAGTGACTATTTTATTTTAAAATATGTAAGTAGAACAGTGCTAATATAAAAATAGTAAAAGTCCACCTTATATACCTTAAAAATCTTATAAATGATATGGCTATTAGAAAATATATCCAATTGTGTTTGTCCCTTTAAAAATTTGAAGACACTAGTGAAATCTGAAAAGAGTTACATTGATTTCAGTTAACAAGAGAGGATTCATCTTTGTACTAATTAATCCTTGTCAAAATCATATTCTTTTCAATACAGTTCCAGGTCCCTATGGGTAAAGTCTGCATAGCAATCCCTCAAATAATTGAAATCAATAGAGTACTTTTCATCCTATCTGTGTTATGACATGTCCCACCAAGAATATAAAAAATATCCCTACTAAAAAAAAAAAATCAAAGTATAAATTACTTGGAGTTATTAATATCTCATTAAATTTATCTTTTGTAAATGCATCTCACTTTTAAAAAATTGAGTCATGTTTCTTAAAGAGATGTTTGCCACTTAGTCATCAATACTCAGGGAAGATTATAGTTTTCTACAGTGCCCACACTAAAATACATAATGCTACAATCCAATTAAAAACCAAAAGAACTGTGTGCCTGGGTGGCTCAGTTGGCTAAGTGTCTGCCATCCCTCAGGTCATGATTTCAGGTTTCTGGGATTGAGTCCCACCTCAGGCTCTCTGCTCAGCGGGGTCTGCTTCTCCCTCTGCCTCTGCCCTTGCTGATGCTTTTTCCGTCTCTATCTCAAATAAATAAATAAAACCTTTAAAACAAAACAAAACAACTCATAGATACGGAAAGTAAAACAGAACTTACCAAGGGCATGGAGGAGATATACCAGTTATTTAATGGGTACAAAGTTTCTGTTTGAGATGATGAAAAAGTTCCGGAAATGGATAGTGGTGATAGTTGTTAAACATTGCAAATATATTTTTGTTACTAAATTGTATGATTAAAAATATCTAAAATAACAAATTTTATGCTATATGTAACTTACCCCCTGAAATGCAAAACAAACAAAACAAAAGCAAAACAAACTTTACTAGACTTGCCTCCAGAGTATCCTACAAACCAATAAACCTTACAGTCATTCATTTCTTTTCCTGTTAACTTCACATTCTACATCCAACTGATGGCCCTCAGAAGTGTTGGGGATGTCATTTAACTTAATCATCCATTCTCTAGTTCATTGCTTGTAACGTTGCCTGTCATCTTTTCTTTAATATCCATGACCCAGTGGAGAAGCTAAGGACAGAAAAAGAAGGCTGTGACTTTGACCTTCTGGTTCTCTATCCTTTATGTATAGGAGTGGCTCCAGATGTGCTCTCTCCTGTGGAAATTCTAAGGAAGTTTTCAAGTTCTTTGAGTAATTACCCTAAGCCTTTGCTCCACAACATTTCTTTTTAACCTGTGTTTACTATCCTAAAACAGCCTCACTGCCCTTCATATGTAAAAAACTTGATGAATATTTCATTTTTAATGTGAACTTATATTTAAAGGGAGTCAGTGAACCCCACTATAAACAAAATTTTTTGACAGCAAGCTTGGGAGAGGGGAGGGGCAGATGTGCAGAAGTGAGAGTGGGGGAGAACTTTTCCAGTGGAGTTAACCACTCACAATCAAGAGCATTTACAGGAATCACAAGTCCAAAGGTAAAGGCCTGCCTCTACTCCATGTCATTATGCCATCTAAAACTCAACAGAAACAAGCTGGAAGGCTTTTGTGATTTTTTTTTTTTCCACAAAAACTAAAATGGCAGGCTTTAAAAAGTAGGAGTGAAACTTCAGAGGCTATGTGGCTCTATAGTAATGGTAAAAGACCTAGCAGAGGAGGAGAATTGTAAAAAAGAGGGTGATTACAAGGGGATCTACAGTGTAGTTAAACTGACTTAGTTGCTAAAATACCTCCTGGGTCTGAACATCAGTCAAGAAAAGAAAAAAAAATATATTTTGGTGAAAGAAAACTGTGTTTAAAAACTCAAAACAATGTTTGATGTTATTCTAATTCCCATTTTTATTGTTTTCTAACATTTCCTTTTAAAAAACAAATAACATTGGAACATTTTACTCTTTTTAATAAAAAAAAGTATGGGGCTTTTTTATAAGCACAATAAACCATTTCATGGTGTGAATCATAGGGTAATAATTCACACCTTGTGCATTAAATGGAGCTCAGTACAGTCTTATATCTAACAATGCAAAGGGTATGAATTGTTACATCATAATTCACATCCTGTTGTGTTGTGTTTCTTAAATATCATCTCTTTGTAAAAAAAAAGTGTAGCACTTTATACTCATCTGTCTCATTCTTAAATTTGGGTTTGGATATATCATTTTGGAGGACTGTACAAAAATGCAAGTCTGCAAGTCAAACTATACTTCAGTGCTATGCTTTTTTGGTTTTACATTGAAATATTTTATTGGCTAATTTAAATCAATATATAATTTAAATCAATATATATGACTATACCAATAAAGAAATTCAACAAACATTTGAATAGGTTTTATACATTCGTTGTACAAGCAGATTTGTTTATTAGGTGACCTTGATTGTTGTCCTTAATGTTAAGTATATCTATTTGCAACTTACTTTCACAAATTGAGGCAAGGGTTTTAAATTAATTATTTGAATGTAATTTAGATAGTAACATCTCTTTCACATTTAGGGATCCATCTTGGAAATACTTCAAAAATGTCCTTTACTTATAAACTCTGAATTAGAAGTATAACTGTTTTGGTAATTCTGCCGATTTTGTTAATGATAAATATGTTCTTTAAAATTAAATTAAAAAGTGAAGATTAATTTTGATAGAGAAATTCTTATTCATATGTGTCCATGTTTGGCTTAGACAGAAATGTGTGATGTCAACATCAAGGGCTGCTAGGTGTTATTCTTATTAGCTTCAGAGTTTTACATAAAGATGTAGAACCAGACATCATTTGGCACAGTTTTGTTTAAAAAACAAACAATTCCAGAAAAATTAAGCTAAACTAATTTGGTGATAGAGGGTTTAAATAATTCAAATTTTCTGTTGTAGATTTTGTGGTATCTGCTGTATGATTCTCAAAATTTTTTTCATTTATATACTTAATATTGAAAGAGCCAGTATTTATCTTTTGGTTAAGATTTTATATATTTATATGATATATCATATATATACACATAACTATCTATCTTCTATCTATATATCATCTATCTATCTATTTATCTATCTATCTATCATTTATCTATGTTTTCCATTAGCTACAGTTTGTTACTTAAATTTAAACTTTAATTTTAGTTTAAAAAAATTAAAAATTTAGTTCCTCAGCCACACTAGCCACATTTTAATGCTCAATATTCACACATTTAGTGACTACCTTTTTAAACAATTCAGATATTTTCATCATTGCAGAAATTTCTATTAGACTGTGCTCTCTGTCTGTCTCTCTCTCTATGTAATATATATTATATTTATGATTCAAAACATAAAACATGTGTTTTAAAGTGGATGGTTCTACTTGCTATCCAAATTGAGTAGACAATGAGAAATCCCTAGGAACTCTAGATTAAAAAAATCTAGCTCTCTCGAAGGCATTTAAAAAAATTCATTAGAGAATTTATCTCAGTGTGTTGCTCTTATTTTATTTATGTATTTGTTTGTTGGTTTGCTTGTTTTTAAACATTACTTTTCACCCCAGCATACTTTTAGCAGTTTTGGCTATGAAATTACACTATTTACTTTAAGAAAATATGCACTCAATACACAACCAAATCTTATAACTAAAGGAAGTGGGAAAAGAACAGTAAGCAAATAAAGCCTAAAACCAGCAGAAGAAGGGAAACAAATAAGATTAGAGCAGAAATGATATAACAATAAAATAGAACAGATCAAAGAAAGTAGGACCTAGCTCTTTGAAAGAAATTAACAAAATTGAGAAATCCCTAGCTAGACTTATCAAAAATAAAAAAGAAAGGACCCAAATAAGTAAAATCACAAATGAAAGAGGAGAGATTGCAACTAACATTGTAGAAATACAATTATAAGAGAACATTATGAACAACTAAATGCCAACAAATTGGGCAATCTGGAAGAAATGGATAAATTCCTAGAAGCATATAAACTACCAAAACTGAAACAGTAAGAAATAGAAAATTTGAACAGACCCATAACTAGCAAATAAATTGAATCAGTAATCAAAAATTTCCCAACATACAAGAGTCCAGGGCCAGATGGATCCCCAGGGGAATCGTTCAGTGCGATACACCACATTAATAAAAGAAAGGATAAGAACCATACAATCCTCTCAATACATGCAGAAAAAGCATTTTACAAAATATAGCATCGTTTCTTGATAAAAACCCTCAACAAAGTAGGGATAGAGGGAACATACCTCAACATCGTAAAGGCCATATATGAAAGACCCACCGATAATATCATCCTCAATGGGGAAAAACTGAGAGCTTTTTCCCTAAGGTCAGGAACACCAAAGAAATGTCCATTTCACCACTGTTGTTCAATATAGTGCTGGAAGTCCTAGTCTCAGCAATCAGACAACAAAAAAAATAAAAGGCATCCAAATTGGAAAGGAAGAAGTAAAACTTACACTCTGCAGATGATATGATACTTATGTAGAAAAACTGAAAGAATCCACCAAAAAGTTGCTAGAACTGATATATGAATTCAGCAAAGTCGCAGGATATAAAATCAACATATGGAAATCTGTTGAATTTTTATACACCAATAATGAAGCAGCTGAAAGAGAAATCAAGGAATCAATCCCATTTACAGTTTCACCAAAAACCGTAAGATACCTAAGAAGAAACCTAACCAAAGAGGTAAAAGATCTGTACTCTGAAACCTGTAGAACACTGATGAAAGAAATTGAAGATGACACAAAGAAATAGATAACCTGCCATGCTCATGGATTGGAAGAACAAATATTGTCAAAATGTCTATACTACCCAAAGCAATCTCCACATTCAATGTAGTACCTATCAAAATAACACCAGTCATTTTTCACAGAGCTAGAACAAAAAATCCTAAAATTTGGAGCCATGAAAGACTCCAAATAGCCAAAACAATGTTACAAAAGAAAACTAAAGCAGGAAACATCTCAATTCCAGACTTCAAGCTATATTACAAAGTTTTAATTATCAAGACAGTATGGTACCAACACAGAAACAGATAATTAGACCAATGGAACAGAACAGAGAACCCAAAAATGGACCCACAACTATATGGTCAACTAATCTTTGACAACACAGTAAAGAATATCCAAAGGAAAAAAAGTTCCTTCAACAAATGATGTTGTGCAAATTGGACAGCCCCATGCCAAAGAATGAAACTGGACCACTTTATTAACAATATACAAAAATAAATTCAAAATGGATGAAAGACCTATGTGAGACAGGAAACCATCAGAATCCTAGGGGAGAACACAGGCAGCAACCTCTTTGACTTTGGCCGTAGCAACTTCTTCCTAGACACATCTCTAGAGGCAAGGGAAACCAAAGGAAAAAATGAATTATCAGGACTTCATCAAGATAAAAAGGTTCTGCACAGAGAAGGAAACAATCAACAAAACTAAAAGTCAACCCTTGGAATGGGAGAAGATATTTGCAAATTATTGATAAAGGGCTGGTATCCAAAATCTATAAAGAACTTATCAAACTCAATACCCCCAAAATAAAGAATCCAATTACAAAATGGCAGAACACATAAACACATTTCTTCAAAGAAGACATCCAATGGCCAACAGACACATGAAAAGATGCTCAACATCACTCATCATTAGGGAAATACAAATCAAAACCACAATGAGATGTCACCTCACACCTGTCAGAATGGCTAAAATCAACAACTCAGGAAACAACAGATATTGGTGAGGATGAGGAGAAAGGGAACATTCTTACACTCTTGGTGGGAATGCAAACTGGTGCATCCACTCTGGAAAACAGCATGGAAGTTCCTCCAAAAGTTAGAAATAGAACTAACCAAGACCCAGCAGTTACACTACTAGGCATTTACCCAAAGGATACGAAAATACAGATTTGAAGGGATACATGTACCCTGATGTCTATAGCAGCATTATCAACAACAGCCAAATTATGGAAAGAGCCCAAATGTCCATTGACTGATGAATGGATAAAGAAGATCTAGTATACACCCCCCCACACCCCCCCACACCCTATGAAATATTATTCAGCCATCAAAAAATGAAATCTTGCCTTTTGCAATGACATGGATGGAACTACAGTGTATTATTCTGTGCGAAATAAGTCAGTCAGAGAAAGACAAATACCATATGATTTCACTCATATGTGGAATTTAAGAAACAAAATAGAGGAATGTAGGGGAAGGTAAAGGAAAATAAGATAAAAACAGAGGGAGGCAAACCATAAGAGACTCAACTGTAAAGAATAAACTGAGGGTTGCTGGAGAGGTGGGAGTGGGCTAAAAGGGTGATGGGCATTAAGGAGGACATGTGTTGTTATGAGCACTGGATGTTATATGTAAGTGATGACGCAGTGAATTCTACTCCTGAACCCAATACTACACTATATGTTAACTAATTTGAATTCAAATAAAATCTTGAAAGAAAAAAAAAGAAAATATGCATTCAATATTGCTTTGAAGAAGATTTAAAAAAGTAAAAGTGGATCCCAGATTGCTCTTTGTTTTCACTCATTTGATGGATAATATTTCCTTTGATTTATGTCAGATGTAATCATTTTTCTTTCTCTATGTTGTCTAAGATATTTTCATGTAATTATTATATAGATTTATGTTTATTGATTTATGAATACCTATTATAGTTTTGACTCTGCTACTTAAGTAGACTATAAAGTAATTGGATTTGACTGCAGTTGTTTTTATAATTAATTTTCATGTTTGTTTGTCGAATGTATTATGTACACCTTTGAGCAGCTTGCCATACGCAATTAATTGTAGAAGATTTGACCTAGTATGCTATTTTTCCTTTAATTAAAACTCCAACTCATTGCTGTGATGAAGATTGGCACAGTGGAAAAGGCAAATACAAAAAAAAAAAAAGTGTAAATTAACTAGCTTCAAGGAAGTGTACACACCGTGGGAAGAAGTGAAAAAAGCTTAATGTCATCTAATATTTATCTTGTGCTCTAGCCTATGCATATTATCATGACATGTTATTCATTCAAACACTCATCCCTTAGTCATTTATTTAGCACCAACTATATATAAGTTACCATGTTAGATGAATGTAAAGCTAGAAAATCAAGAAGCAATGAGAAAATCAAAGTAGTGCATTCATTAAAGACTCCTAAGAGCATTTTCAAGTAGATTAAGTTTTGCTGAACTAAAGCAAAATTAAATAAAGTCAAACTTTTGAAAGCATGGTCAGTGACTATGCACTGCTCTCCAATTGTTGGTTCCTGCTACACGATGATGGTCTTGGTACGTGCCCAAGCCTGGTTGTAGCCAATGGAAGATCACGATGATGGTCTTGGTACGTGCCCAAGCCTGGTTGTAGCCAATGGAAGATCAGCAAGAAGGTCATTGTTGCAGAATTGGGGAATGTATAAACAAGTAAGAAACACAAAGCATTTGCTATGCTGCCAGAAAATACATACACATTATCTCATTTGATTTTTCCTACTCTTTCATGGTTAACTCACACCCCTAGATTCTCATTTCTCTTACTGTGTATTACTTTGATATTCAGACTTTAACTTACATCTGCTTCTTCCCTGAACAGAGATTTTCCTGTATCTCTAAAAGTGGAGGATGCACAGGGCAGTTGACTGAAGTCCCAGTGGCCCCCTCAGGCACTCTTCCTTACTTCACTAGTGAGAGGGCATTTAATGGACAATATTTCCAGCCGCCACAGTCCCATGCTTATTCTCGCTAACTGAACCATCTGTGGACAAAATATCCAGTGATTTCTTTTTCGCTCATTGAGCTCTGTAACTCCAAGACCTCATTTATTACAGCTCCAAACTCCCAAGAATTTTAAT
This sequence comes from Ursus maritimus, assembly GCF_017311325.1. Lineage (NCBI taxonomy): Eukaryota > Metazoa > Chordata > Mammalia > Carnivora > Ursidae > Ursus > Ursus maritimus. Next base: position 25,702,739 of record NW_024423453.1, read on the forward strand.
CACTAAACTTATTCTATCTCTAAAGTTACAAATTCTGCCTTTATCCTTCCTTCTATCTTTTTCAGCAGTATACACTGAATAAGTTAATAATGAAAATGTCAAGATTAGACTCATTCTCCGTGAGCCTGAAAGTATGTAGGAAAGGACATACTTATGTTATCTTTTAAAAAAAACAACTATTTTTACAAAAAGGAAATTAAGCTTCAACAGTTTATCTTTCAAGTATTTCACATGCGGGGAAATACATGTGAAGTGTAAGCAAAACTAATACTATTCATGTTAAGAAATTCACATAAGGCTCTGTTTTATGAAAGTACATCCTACACAATGAAAGGGATTTATCAAATTATAGCTAGATGTGTCTTAAATAAGCTATGTTGTTAGACTTTTCATAGAAATAAATTCACAAACATGGAATTGTCATTTGTTGCATACCATGGTTTTTAATTTTGTTTTGAAAGACATCAGATACACAGTTAATATTCTGAATGAAGTACCAGATTCTAATTAACTTGGTTAGCAGATGCTTTATAAGCATATCCTATAACCTTATGTAGGATATGGAAATATACTGCTTATATAGGATAGGGAAATATACATGCATTTGCTTATTTCATTCTGAGAGCAATTCTATGATGTGGGTAGTAGTATACCCATTTAAAGATGGAGGCACAGAGAGGCTCAGTGACTTACCCACGGTCATACTACTTAGAGTGGAGTTATATTCAAATGCAAGCCAGCTCCATTTTAGCTCCTCATCTCTCTCAGAAGTACTCACTGAGTATGTGATCAGAGTTCTAAGCATTGAAGTGATAAAAGAACAGCTTATTTCCTTTCTTTTTTTTTTTTAGAAGCAAATTGAAGGCAAACTCTCTGAGATAATGTCATATGAAAGAAGACTCTTGCATCCTTAAGGGAAGTATTGACTTCAAAAATTATTCCAAGAGCATTGTTGTAAGAACAAAATAGAGAAAAAATCATAAAAATTGGTTTACTTTATAAAATTAAAAGAGAAACAGCCATACTTCTCAAAGGCCATATCCCTCGTAACCCATTCACACTTAATGTTTTCAAAGGTGCATTTATCACATATTATGATTTATGTTCAAGTTTATACATTTCTTAATCACCTGACTCTCTAAATATAGTGTATTTGGCTTGTTAGCAAAAAAAAAAAAAAAAAAAAAAAAAAAAGAGAGAGAGAGAGAGAGAGCTAATACACATTATTGCTTGTCTTCTCTAAAAGCACCCTATCACTCTAGCAAAAAAAGAGAAAAATATCTAAGGTTAATGTAGGTCATACTAATCCAGATATTTTGATATTTTTGGAGTAAACAAGACCAAAAAATAAATATGTAAAAAGTCAATCTTGAAGCCAGTAATGATAATAGGATATGTGTAAATGAATGGTTATTATCATTATTATTTTTTACATCTAAAGAGCCAAAATAAAAAATGTAAACCCTTTCATAAGGCCATGGGGCAGATAAAGACAGGAGAAGTCTAATTGCAATGTATCCTGTAATGGAATCACAGTCTGTGTAGAAGCTGATTAAGGTTAATTTGAATCACATCAATTTGAATTAACGTGGCCTTTGCAGAATGAACAACACCTCAGTGCCAACATGATCAATTAGTACCTTTACCTTCATACATCCGCCTGGAAAGGTTAGATTTATTAGTTATCAAGATAACATTTTAGAATGCAAATCCATGTTACTTCGTTTCCTCTAACCCACCTCAACTAAGCACCTGAAAATCCTTGGGACAGATGTGCCTTGGAAGGAAATCATCTACAATGTAAAGCAAGAAAGGATATATGGAGAAAAACACAGTTTTACTGAAAAGATACAATTTTGCCTATTTACAAATGATGTATAAATGAGTTCAAGTTATCCAGTTAAGTTAAACTTATAATTCAGGACAAATAATTGGTTATATTGTTAGGCATATAGTCATTTGTGGCCCATGTGCATTTTAAATTTCAGAGTTTGGAATTCACCTATATCTTGTATTCTAAGTGTTCACCTCCACCTCCCTATTCTTATATATTTTCATTACTCATATTACACTCATATATTGCTATGTAACAGATCACTGCACTTCCTTAAAATAACAAAAAAAAATATTTGCTCATGATTCTGTACTTTGGGAAGATAAGCACAACTCGCGCATTTCCATTTCATGTGGTTTCTGAACAACTCACTTAGAGTTTGGGCATAGAAAATGGCATCACTGATAAATCTGTTGCCTCACCTGGTATGACTAAAATGGTTGGGGATGGCTGGACTTCTCTATTCCTCAGTCTACTATTATTCAGGTCTTCTGTTTCCAAAGACTATCTCTTCCCAAAGGTATCTAGACTTCTTTATAATGACTGCATTCCATGAGAAGTTAACAGAAACTGCTAGGTCTTTTAAATCCTGGGCCTCAAAGTCATACACTAGCACATTTACCATTTTCAACTTACAAAAGCACATTTCTGGACCATTCCAAATTCAAGGCAGTGGGAAAGTGACTCCTCAATGGATGGTAAGAGTGACGTATGCCTACATGGATGGGAGGAGTTGTTGGTGCCATTGTTGTAATCAGTTGATATCACACAGCTAAGGTTGAATCCTGTTCTAGAAACCTTCCCTTACATACCAGTCAAATGAAGCAAGGCCAAGGTTCCCCCTTTTGCATTTTTCTACCCTTTACCATTATACTTATCACACTTGATTGAAATTATTTGTGATAGCTTCCTTGCAAGACCATAAGAAATAAGAACATAATCGGTCCTTAGTCATCTTTGTGCCATTTGTATATAGAACAGGTCTGGCTCAATAAAAGACTACCAAATGTAACTCAAATTTTATGATTTTCTAAGACTATGATGGCTGATTGAGGAAAGTTGAATTTGGGAATAGGAACACCCACACAAAATTCATGGTGATCATGTAACTAGAATATTTCATGAAAAAAAATTAACAATAAAATGAAATAATCAGACAAAGAATGCCCAGAAGTTTGTACTATAATAGTGTATTGCTCTAAAGGGGGAAACATGAGACATTTGTTTCTACTTTGTTTTATTTGCATCTTTGCCTTAAGTATAATAACTCATTTTTGCTTCACTTAGTATGTGTATCTGCATGTGGCATTTTATTTATTCTCATAGTTGTAAATTTTCACAATTCTACATTTCACACTTCAAGAAATCTAAGAGAGGCAGGTATTACAGTGTGAAATTTTCCTGAGGGTAAAATTTCAGAAATGAAACTTTACGAGAGCAAACTATTCATCAAAATCCACAGCCTGCATCAGTATATTTGAAAGTTGTGGGGTCCACTTCTTCCTCTAGGATTTCCATTTTTCTCTTATTTCCTTTCCTCACTATTGGATATAGTGGTGAACTTGTAACAATCCAAATGAAACTATTTCAAAGCAGCAAGATGACTTGGCATAAAACGATTTCTTTAAAAGAGTGCATAAAACAGCATATAATATTTTGTCTGATAAAACTCACAGCTAACTTCCCTACTTCTTCTGAAGGTATTTGAGAAAGAGAAATAAGGATCTGAGTATGACACATTCTCTAGCTGCGAAATAAAACTTTGTCAATGAACAGAATACCTGTGAAATTCTTATGATTTTTTTAACTGAAAAATAATTATAGATATTTTACAGTCACACTGAGAGACTCTCACACGCCAAGGATTGTCTGGATACAATAGAAATTTTCAACTAGGAATCACAATGAAGAGTAGATAAACTGTTACTGTCCTGTTTTAGCAGTAGCTTTGTTTATATACATCACGATTTAAGTTGTTAGTTTGCCAATTAATTTCATTAGCTTTCTATTTCTGTTCATTATGTTGAAGGCTCTAAGAAAGGTCTATTTGAAATGTGTCCCCAGAGATATGCTTTTTCACTAGAAAATCACTTTAATGTGAAATTTATCTCTTAGACCCAGGAACATGAACACAATAAATAAACTTACAATTTTCTTCTAATTATTCATATGCATAAGTCACACGGTTAGGAGTTCTATGGCAGACACGGGACAAAAATGCAAAGCAAGGAAAAATTTGCGCAGAGGTTGCTTGTGTTTTTGTTTGTTTCTTCATTTTATGTTATTATTTATTATTTATTTATTTTTAGTAAGGAAGGGATTATTAAGCAGGCTAAAACCTAGGCCCTTCCCACACAATTGGTGAGAAGGTTGGGGTAAATGGAGCAGCTAAAAGTGCATGCTCTTTTTTCCAAACTGGTCACAAAAAGCAAGCAAATGAGGAGAACTTGCTTACCAGAAGACTGTTCTCTAAGACTAGCCCCTGTGGTTAATGTAAGAGAAAAAAAATAGGCCTGGGTAACGATAGAGGTAATATTGCCACCTCTTGAATACCACCTTTCTGGCAAGATCATTATGGTCAATCTTAGTGGTCAAATGCCCATCATTGGAAGCATTCTAAACATATAATTACTTAATATAAAACAACTACCATTTTTATGACTATATTTTACTAACACTACATGTTTCATTATATTTTCTAGCAGTAGATTGAGTGTTACAAAAATATCATGGAAGTTTCTTTTAGCAAACACTGGTCTGTGAATTTAAAATATTGACATCTAGTGTTGAAATATGTTGACATAAACTTACTAAAATTAAAAATGTAACAGATATTCATCTGCATTTTGTTTAGCTGAATATGTCTGTTTTCTTTTTAACTTGCATCCAAAGAACACTGTGGAGTTTTAATCTATTTCCTGTCGCTCCCATTTAATAATTATGTCTGGTGTTTGTTCATCTTAGCACATTTCATATTCATCAATGCAAATAGCCTGTCTTTATTTATGGAACTCTGAACAATGCTTGAGTAAACTATTGGGTACTTCATTCCATTTAACAAATAATTGCTGTACAAATCTCTGTACCTCATATTCCATTTAAGCACACAGAATTAATACGTGTAAGACTACATAGCATATAAACACATATATACATACATTTTAATTCATTTCTATTATATGTATACGGAGTGTATTTGGTTTATATTATTTGGCAGAAGATTACCACAAAAGTAATATGAAATATTTGGAAATATTTAGGATACAATGAGAAAAGATTTGACCTTTTAGAAAAATAAACAAACAAATTAACTATAAAAAAGAAAAAAAAAGGAAAAGAGAACAAACCGTGGTGTTGGAGATAGTCGTTAAAATTAGTTGTGTTAGTTCATGAAGAGATAATCTCTTGAATCTAAATTTAATAATCTTTAAATTAGAGAAAATCAGATTTGCCTCATTTGATTCTAGTGATGATTGAATTTGTAAGAAAGGTCTGGCACAAAGAAGATGCTCAGTAAATAGTCTATTCTTCCTCTAGCATTATTCAACGCAGACGCATGATGTTTGCTTATTCTTTTTTTTATTTTAATGTTTTTTTATTATATTATGTTAGTCACCATACAGTACATCCCTGGTTTCTGATGTAAAGTTCGATGATTCATTAGTTGCGTATAACACCCAGTGCACCATGCTTATTCTTTTTAATCCGGGAGAATATAAAGTCCAGGAAAAGGGACAAGAGTTTCTATTTTAGGAAAATCTGGGTTCCAATCCCAGTCTGTGCCTGGGATTTAATCTAAGTGAACTTTCCAAGTCTAATTCCCATATCTACAAAAAATATTTTAAATGTCCTAGTACCTGAGAATGCAATAATTATTACTAAGGATAACGTATATCACTCCTACAGTATATCACTTGGTACGTAGTTAGGGCAATTGCAGTAGTTATATTTATACATTTACTTTATGATGAACACTGAGCTAAGCACTTTACACATGTTATCTTATTTAATACCCAATCACTTCATTGTTATTATCTTTATTAGTTTCTCAAATTATTTTTAATTACTTAGTGACAAAATTAATTATTTTTTAATTATTTAAGCAAATCCAATAGAACTTTCTGCAATAATGGAAGTTTGGGGGTTTGTTTTTTGTTTTTTGAATTGTCCATTATGGTAACTATCATCCACATGTGGCAAATGTAGTGTAGACTGAGGACTTTTAAAAAAATTTAATTATATTTAATTTAAAATTAACTTTAAATAGCCACATGTGGTTGGTGGATACATATTAGACACATGAAGCTAATCTATATAAATCTCACACTAAGCATATAGATACAAATAAAACTTAACTTGGAGCTATTTTCTAAGATCAGAAATATTTAAAAGCTATTCCACATAATTCAACACCTAATCTTATATTATCCTCTTGAATATTGTTTGTCATATATTAGTACTATCTCCCCAGATACTGCTGTGAATGCCTTGAGGGCAGTGGCTGTTCCTTGTTGTTTTTGCTACTTGCATGTCAGGAAACCTTTGCACAATCCTACCCAGTTACGGTGGGGGCTTCCTTGTTCTTTTGCCAAAAGATAATGCTTCCTTTACCCGTGAATATTTGGAACTGGTAAAACTACCATAGTTTAGCCTATACGATTCCCAAGAAGTGATTTATAACTAAAACCAGAGACCAAATATAAGACATTCTCTTTATATCATAACCATATCAAGATAATTTATACTTTTTTTAAGTTTTATAGTTTTATTTGTAACTTCTTTTTAAGTACTTTGTTAAGAAATAGAGGAAACCTGCCTCTTGGGGCCCCAAATAAGAAAAAGAATAATAAATTCAAATGACCTCATTGTTAATCATTTGGGGTCTGAAAGTATATGTTACTATAGGTCAGAGAGAATGAGAAAAATTGCCCAAAGATCTTGACTGGGATCAAACCTCCTTTTTGTTTATCTGTTACATGATGAAAAAGGTATCAAATAGTTTTGATACTTTTAAAGAGGAAATAATTTATGAATGAAGGAAAGAGAGTAGAACAGGAACTGTATCTCATATAGCAAAGAAAAATTGTAAGGAATTTTGCCCCAAAACAACACTAATTGATTTTCTCTCAAAATATCCCATGTTGCTCACTCAAAGTTTTAAAAATAACCTACAAATTAATGGGGGAGGCCTGCCTACCTAGGAAAAGTATTGTATCCTCATAATTCACATAAGTGATTATAGTTCTTATTTAATCCTTAGAAATGCTTACAGCAAGATAAATTTTTGGAACTGGAAAACTGGTATAGATTATGTAGTCCAAACTGTTCAATTACGGAGAAGAAACTGTATCCTAGAAAATAGGCAGATTTGGTCAACGCAACCAAGTTGATCACAAGCAGAGTCAGAATCAAAACACACTTTTTCCCCTCAGTTTGATGTTTTTTTCTAAATTATGTTGCTGGATTAAGATCACTCTTGGAACAATACCAAATATTTAAAGTAACCTTGAAAATGCTAATAATGTGCAATAAATAAGCAAGATGAATTTGGTAAATAGAAAACTGTTTTTTGTCAATTATTTTGAAGGCCTATCAACCTTAATCACATTTGAGATGGTCATATATCCTAACTAAAAAACATCAGAACTACGACCCTAGAGTTATTATAAACATGGTATGAGTCACTTTTGGGATAGTTAGTCAAGCTTATAAAACTCTCTTAGAAAATCCAACTTTATTTACTAATTCCACTATCAACTTATTAGGCTTACTAAAAACTTTTTTTCATAAGCAATCAAATCAAACAGCATTTACTAAGCTTTGATCAAAACTTTCTTTCAATGAATATGCTACCAGGAATAGGGACAGAGTTACTTCTCTCCTGTTCTAAAAGGGTTTGCCTATGCGTTTCCATACTGTGTTAATAAATTTTATAGAAACACATAAAAACTCAGCTAATAGGTATCATAGAAATACATAGACATTGCTCAGATCAGCCTTCACGGCTACTTGAAGAGACTCTCTGTAGGCTTCCCAGGCTATTCACGTGAAACAAGAGCTGCTTTGCCAAGTAGTTCCCCTCCAGGGTCCTCAGAATTCTATGACCATCCAACCTTGTTTTACTTTAGCAGAAGTTATTGATTCAAATCAGACAAACCATCATATATGGAACACGGGCCAGGGAATAGCTGCTAGATTACATGTTTAAATTCTATTCTTGGTAGATAGAATCCAGGATTTTTAAATTATGATTTTATAGATTAATAAAGTGTGACCACACATAATATTTTGTTACTGAAAGAAATCTGGAAAATAGCCTTGTTTTTAAAATCCATAGGAAAATGTTGCTATAATATTTATAATTCTAATTTAGATACAAGCTAAATAAGTATTTTTTAATGCTTGCATTCACTCACTGAATTGATTAATATGCATTCTATAATATTCATATCATATGTTATTATATATTAATATATGGTCAAGTTATAGGGTAATTTGACCCATTTTATTTAGTATGTGAGTCACATCACACAGCTGTGCAACCATAGAGACAAAGATACTTTCAGAAAAGTCTTGGGAAATGACGAGATCCAGCAACAGTCAGTCTTTAACATCCCTATTTTGAGACCACCCCCCCAAAATAAAAATGATGTGGTTTTTATACATGAGGAAAACATATAGTTCCCATAATAAGGAAAACATATCTAGAGCCATTATCTCGTTCATTCAACAAATGTTGGCTAAATGCTCACCATGCATGAGGCTTTACGCTGCTAATTGTGCAGGGTATACAAATGGGCAAAATACATGTAAGATATGGCAAGGAGTTGTACAGCAACCAATAATCACTTGAATTAAGCAAATGCCAAAAAAGCAATAAAGCATCATGGAGATTAGAGGATATTCATGATCCGCTATGTCTGTTTGTCTCTCTGTATTGACCTAAGCAGTATCAATTTTTCTATTTATATCAACTCTAAGTTATACTTATAGTCATTTAGGACTCCTATGTACCATATTTTCTTTTACAATTTTGTGTGTCTGCTGACTAAGCCCTAAATACACTAGGATCCTCTCTATACCTTCCTGGCTCCTAGTCATTGTTTATATCTCCAATAAACATTATCATAAAGATTTCCCTCAAAGAAAATTTGTCTTCAATCGGTGTTCCCATAATACATTCATGCTATAAGAAAGATAGATAAATGATAGAGATCTCCCACTGTGAATCTTTTTTTATTTACCATAAATCCTTAAAAGTCAAGCATATATGTATTTATACCCTTTTGGGTTCTAATCACACTGTGATTCTCAAACTTAATAGTACCTTGGATTCATTAGCAAGTTAACAATTTGTATATTCCTAGTAACCTAATCGCTAATGATATTGAGCATTTTTTCATGTGTTTATTGGCCATTTGTATATAATTTTGGGGGCAATGTCTACTCAACTCCTTTGCTTATTTTTTAAATGGAAATATTTGATTTTTTTTTATTATTGGGAGGGGAAGGTAGCCTTTGTTCTCACCTGGTGGAACTCCTTCATACAAATGAGCTGGGGTGAGGGTGGATCAGGGCCTAGTATTACTGGTCTACTACCCCAAGGGTAGAGATTCCATTTTATAAGTGAGGGATGGGTGGAAAAAGAGAACCCTGGATGTCTCCACTGCTACTGCTCTTGTCTGGAACCGAGCTTCTGCAACACAAAGCCGCATTGGGGTGGGGGAGTGGGTAGGATGAGGAATGGCAGTGGCCTACACACTACAGGGAAAAACCACAGCCTTAGATTAGGACCTGGGGAAAGGTTAGTCCAGTCTTCTTGGCTGTACATGCCTGGAGAGTTCTGTCAGGCTGTGCTGGGGAGTTCAGGGTAGGTCATGGCTCAGATGATACGGACTCTCACTGTTCTTACCGGGACTTAGTAGGTTTTCTTAAATAAATGTTTTTCCATTTGTTGTATCCCTTTAGAACAACTTCAAGACACTATTAATTGTTTTTTCTCCATATTTTCACCAATTAGGGTTGTTAATCTGGGGAGAGGGTCTATAGATCTCCTTATGCCACCACTCTGGGAATGCTATCCCTGTCCATATACATTTTGTAGTACCTATTATTTCTTGATATGTTTCATGCTGGGTTGTCTCTGTGCTTTAATCCAGAATCACCCTTACATTTTGTATGCCCTCCTTACTATCACTACTTGGAGGAGTTTTATTTATTTTCTTGAAAAAGTTTAAACATTGCTTTCTTTAAGAAGGTTTCTTGATTTCTCACTGTGGTACATTCTCTTCAGTATCTTAATCCTCATAGACTTTTATTTGTAAATCTCTCCAGTTACTCATTTTTGCCTTAGTTCAGAGTTGTTCTTTTTCATCTTTCTTTCTGCCTTTGATTTTAAATTCCTCTAGAAAAGAACTTATGTTTTATTTATCTTTGTATTTGTACCTTCCTTCCAAAATGTTGGCATCTGAAACAAGTAACATCTAAATAGTTGTCTATATATACTTGGTTACAGAAATAAATTAATGAATAAATAACATACAAAATTGCTCACTATATGAAATATTGTGTCATAAAAGCATGCAGTTATCAAACTGTAACTTGCAAGGTTTTATAATACCATTTTATTTCAGACTTTGTTGATTCTAATATTAGCTTAGCCATTTTCCATATATTTAAAATATATGAATTGTGACAAAACATTAATACAATGGTATATTTAGTTTGGTCTTAATTTAGGAAGGGATTGTTAAGCTATTAGAAAGATATATAAAAATATAAAAATGTTATTTAATAATTTAAGTGAAAAATCCATCAAGCTTAAAAAAGATTTGTTGGAGAAAAAGGTATTAACGACATCAAATGGTGCAATTATGCTAAATGTTTTCATGTGACAATTACAGACATACTTTTAAGTTAAAATGGAATTTTTTTCATTGAACTATTCCCCTTACCTTTATATCATCACCTTAGATATTTTCTAAACTTTAATCTCACGAGACAAAAGAGAAGGAAAATGAGGAGGAGGAGAGGAAAAAAACTTTTAGCTTTCTCAAGATGTCAGAATCCCAAAAAGCAAGTGGATATAATGATATTTGTCTAGCAAAAAAGATGAAAATGTATAGCACATCATCATTACCAATGAAGGACCAATGATATTTGTGAAAAAAATAATGAGAACTCAGTAGGTCCTGTTTATCTACAAATTAACCTTCTAGGAACAAACTTGTAGCAGTAATAAAAATAGTATTTCATCCAATTAAGGGATCTTGGAAACTGCAAGAAAGTGTATTTATACAGCTTATTTTTGGATAAAGATGACTTTCAGGTATAAATGAAGAGTAAAAAAAAAAAACTTATTCATTTTTTAATATAAACTTTATATACCAATGATAAAAAGAATAATATGAAAGACAAACCCCATAAATCAACAGTATCAGAATGGGAGTCTATATGGGCTGGGTAATTTAATGATGAATTTCTTCATCTAATATTTTTGATCCCTACTCCGTATTAAAGTATTAGGTAAATACAATACAATAGGGATTATATGTCACTGCACTGTAAACCTAGAAACAGATGTAGAGAAGTAACAATTTTACTCCAGAAAAAAATGGGAGGCCAGGTGGAATATTGTATACCATGAACAGAATGTGACAAAGGTTTTTTTTGCTTTTGTTTTTGTTTTTCTGGAAGAATAATCATTCAGACAGTTCTTAATCTACCTACAACATCATATTTCCTAAGGAACTTAGTCTTTTCCTCAAAGCAAGAACAAGCAAGAGTGGAGAAGAGAAAACCTGAGCAAGGAGATCAATGATAGGGCACAAACAACAACAACAAAAAAATAAATCAAAATAGCAGTAAAAACATTTATAACTAGGATAACAGAAGAGCTACACTTTAAAAATACAAAATAGGGGGCGCCTGGGTGGCGCAGTCATTAAGTGTCTGCCTTCGGCTCAGGGCGCGATCCCGGCGTTCTGGGATCGAGTCCCACATCAGGCTCCTCCGCTAGGAGCCTGCTTCTTCCTCTCCCACTCCCCCTGCTTGTGTTCACTCTCTCGCTGGCTGTCTCTCTCTGTCAAACAAATAAATAAAATCTTTAAAAAAAAATACAAAATAGAAAAAATGCTTAGAACATAAAGTTAACAAAAGGGAACAAAACGTAACAGTAAATATGTTGATTTTAACCATGGATCGGAATCAAAATTACTTTCGGTGCTTCACGAAATGTATTAAAGTATAACTCTAAGTTATTCGGATTGACTAAATTGGATTGTTACCATAGAACGTGGGTCAGTAAGCTATTGCCAAATCCGGTTGTCTCCTGTTTTGTCAATAACTTGCACACAACCGCATCCGTTTGTTTATGTATTGCATATGGCTCTTTTCACACTTCAACAATAGAGCTGGGTAGTTTTGTCTAAGACTTTATGGCCCATAAGGCCAAAAATATTTACTATATGTCTCTTTACAGAAAAAGTTTGCTGATCCCATCATAGAATACATGCTCAATGAGTAAGTCACATATGTAGTGATTCTTGAGAAATCTTCATCACGCCAAAAAAAGAAAGACTATAAGAGGAGGTCTAAGAAAGTGTTCTGTACCCACAGATTATAAAATTCATTTGAAGGTATGAAGTATGCATTACTTCAAGAGCTCATATTACCTGCCTTAATTCAAATTCAAATTCCCTAGAAATAGAGCCTGAGAAGGAGATTTGAGTATAAATGAAGAGTAACATATTACTCTTATATATATATATATACAAACATACACACATACATATATATACTCATATATATATATATATATATACACACACTATATACTCATATATATAGATATAGATACAGATATAGATATATACAGTGATATATGAAGGGAATGCTTCTAATGAAAAAAAAATCTGAAGTGGGTAAAGGGTAAGAGTAAGAAGGGATCAACAAGGATATCAACTCTAATCAAGTCCACTATGGCCCGATCCACAGAGGAGGTAGACTGAAACAGAAATCTTACTGCAGAGTTTTGTCCCCTTGAAACAGGGATACCTTCATATCAACAATTCAAAGGGTAGAGACTGCCCCCCAAGCAGATGGGTGGGTATATAACCTCCCAGCTAAAGTGTTTTCTTCTGACTGGGGCAATTATCTAGGAAAGGAAGCAGCTGTGAACATTAGCAACCAATACTTTACAAAAGCTGGTGGATGGGTGCATCAGCCTGGCACAGGAGATCTGGTTGGGGATCAACAGCATCTATATAATATTTTATTCAAATACAGTCTATTAAATATCTCCTGGGTTTCAGTCTTGATCACTACCAAATGATGCAGCCATATCACAGACATTCAGTGTTTACTATATGAGTTAATTTGCTTATCATTACCAGACAAATGACACTGCTTTAGTGTTTTTATAATTAAGTAGAAGGATAATGGAAAGAAAAGTTACTCTTGTTTCTTTGGTTTGCATAAACTGAAAAGTTGACCTTGATCAATTTTCTTCCATTGACCAACACCAAGAACTTCAGTTGTGATAACATTCATAAGATCCATCTCTGTCAATGGTACAGTAATACAAGCATAATATTTCTTCTATCTTGTTTATACTTGCAAGGTAAAAGAAATAAAAATTATCAGAAAAACTCAGCAGTTCACATAAATTTATGTCTTCTTAAACATTTTTCTCTACAACATAACAAAAGCACAGAGCATCATGCTGTATTTTACTGACATTGTAAAAAGCTTTTTTTCTTTCTTTAAGGTTTCTGTCCTCATGATTTCTTTTCTCCCGTTGCTTTCCACAAGCCTCAGAAACAACCTAAGAATATATACAGCCAAATATTTCTTCCTCCCACCCCCTGTACCATGCAATCTGTCCTCAATGTTCTCATACAAAACACTGTGTACTAGGCTTTGAAAAGAGATGATAACCTAAAACAAACAAAACAAGCAAAAAAACCCTAAAAAAATCAAAAGCCCAAATGTATCTAAAGCAAGGGTTTATAAATAGTTGCAAATACTGTTCCAAATACCTCTAATTGGCTGTTATCTGTTTCTGGTACAAAGAGTTTGAGGCGATATACATATATTCACTGTCTTTATACATATACTCTTCCTTCAGTTCTAACAGTAGTCACCTGACATTGAGGAACTCTGAATATTGCCCAAATTGAGAAGAATGCTCCCAAGTATCTAGAATAGACTGTGACATGTAATGTGCTCCAAGTTAAATTAATGAATGAATGAGCATATAATGATATTGATTCTGGCTCCTTCAGTAATACTGTGAAGCATTAGACATTCTTTCCTCCTTGAGTTGTTCACATCATCTGATTTGACTTCTAAATTGTTTGTCATCAACATAACAGAGGTCAGTTTAAAAAATCTATCGTGGGGGCGCCTGGGTGGCACAGCGGTTAAGCGTCTGCCTTCGGCTCAGGGCATGATCCCGGTGTTATGGGATCGAGCCCCACATCAGGCTCCTCCGCTATGAGCCTGCTTCTTCCTCTCCCACTCCCCCTGCTTGTGTTCCTTCTCTCGCTGGTTGTCTCTATCTCTGTCAAATAAATAAATAAAATCTTTAAAAAAAAATCTATTGTGCATGCATTTTGTAGGCATTAAAAGAAGAGCAGGACACATATTGAGAGGAAGTTAGTAAACCAGGGGAGGAGACTTGAAAAGATGGCAGGATGTAATTCCAAGTGAAATGAAATCAGTAATGCTTTGTTCAATGCCTGTTCTAGCCTTTTTTTTAAAGGTATAATTGACATATATTAGTTTCAGGTGTACATACAATGATTCAGTATTTTTATACACCATAAAATGATCACCACAGTAAGTCTAGTTACCATCAATCACCATACGAAGTTATAAAACTTATTTTGCTTGTGATAAGAACTCTTAAGATTTACTTTCATCAACTTTCAAATGTGCAACACTATATTAATAAGTACTGTCACCATGTGGTACATTATATGCCCATGACTTACTTATTTTATAACTGGAAGTATGTACCTCTTAAACCCCTTCACCCATTTTGCCTACTCCTCAACCATCCTCCACTCTCTCAACCACCAATCTGTTCTATGTAACTAGGAGCTTTGTTTTGTTTTGTTTATTCATTTATTTTGTTTTTTAAATTCCACATATAAAGGAAATCATATGGTATTTGTTTCTGCCTAATTTCAGTTAGCATGCAAGCTTTCATTCTTATGTTTGAGTAGTATTCCATTATACACACACACTGCAACTTCTTTATCCATTAATGTAGTGATGAATACTTAGGCTGTTTCTGTATCTTGGCTATTGTAAATAATGCTGCAATGAACATGAGTGCTTATGTTTTTTCAACTGGTATTTTTATTTCCCTTGAATTAATACCCAGAGGTAGAAATGCTAAATGATATAGTAGTTTTGTGTTTAATTTTTTGAGGAACATCCGTCTTGTTTTCTAAGTGGCTGAACCAATTTACATTCCCAGCAACAGTATACAAAGGTTTCCTTTTCTCCTTATCCACACCAACATTGTTTTTCCTTGTCTTTTGGATGATAATCATTCTAATGGGTATGGGGTGAAATCCCATGTTTTTTGATTTGCATCTCCCTGATGATTAGTGATGTTGAACATCTTTTCATGTGCCTGTAAAAATAACTATTTAGATCTTCTGTCCATTTTTAATATAATTTTGTGTTTTTTTTTGCTATTGAGTTGTATGAGTTCTTATATATGTTGAATTTTATCCCCAATCAAATATATGATTTGCAATTATTTTCTCCCATTCAGTAGATTGCCTTTTCATTTTGCTGATGATTTTTCAGTGCAGAAAGTTTTTAGTTTGAGGTAGTCCTACTTCTTTATTTTTATTTTGTTTCCTTTGCTTTTGGAGTCAGATCCCAAAACTCTTCACCAAGACTGATGCAAGAGGATTACTGTCTATGTTTTCTAGGAGTTTTATGGTTTCAGATTTTATAGTCAACCTTTTAATTCATTTTTAATCCATTTTGAGGTAATCTTTGTGCATGGTTTAAGATAGTCGTCTACTTTGATTTATCATGTACCTGTCCAGTTTTTCTATTTCTTAAAAACACTGTCCTTTCCCATTTTTTGCCTTCTTTGTCATAAATTAATTGATCATATATGCACAAGTTTATTTCTGGGCTCTCCATTCTGTTCTATTGACCTATGTGTTTGTTCTTATGCCAACACCATACTGTTTTGATTAGTATAGTTTTATAATACTGTTTGAAATCAGGGAACACGATGGCTCCAGCTTTGTTCTTCTTTCTCAAGATTGCTTTGGCTATTCAGGGCCTTTGTGGTGCCTTACATATTGGGATCGTTTATTCTATTTCTATGGAAAATGCCATTAGAATTTTGATAGGAATTGCATTCACTCTATTGACTGTTTTCAGTAATATGGAAATTTTAATAATATGAATTCTTCCAATCCATGAGCACAGAATATTTTTCCACTTATTTATATATTTTTCAATTTCTTCATCATTGTCTAATAGTTTTCAGTGTCTAGGCCTTTCACTCCTTGATTAAGTTTATTCCTAGGTATTTTAATCTTTTTGATGCAATTTAATGATTTTTTTAAAAATTTCTTTTTCTGGTAGTTTATTATTAGTGTATAGAAATGCAACAGATTTTTGTTTATTGATCTTATACCTTGAAAGTTTACTGAATTCCTTTGTGAGTTCTAATAGTTTTTTTGTTTTGTTTTGTTTTGCTTTTGCTTTTGTTTTTGGTGGAGTCTCTAAGGTTTTC
Organism: Ursus maritimus; assembly: GCF_017311325.1. NCBI lineage: Eukaryota > Metazoa > Chordata > Mammalia > Carnivora > Ursidae > Ursus > Ursus maritimus. The sequence continues at coordinate 25,719,349 of NW_024423453.1, forward strand.
TACATATAAAATCTTGTCAACTGCAAATAGTGAGTTTTCTTTCTTCCTTTATAATTTGTATGCCTTTTATTTCTTTTTCTTGCCTAATTGCTGTAGCCAAGACTTCCAATACTATGTTGAATAAACGTGGTGAGAGTTGGCGTCCTTCTCTTGTTCCCAATTTAGAGTAAAAGTTTCCAGACTTTCACTATTAACTATGATGTTAGCTGTGGGCTTGTCATATATGATCTTTATTATGTTGAGAGCTCCCTTTATACCCACTTTGTTGAGAGTTTTTATCATGAATGGATGTTCAGTTTTGTCAAATGCTTTTTCTGCCTGTATTGAGATGATCAGATAATTTTTATGCTTCATTTGTTAATGTGTTGCATCATGTTGATTTATTTTTGGATGTTGAACCATCCTTGCATCCCTGGAATAAATCCCACTTGGCATGGTGTATGATCCCTTTAACATCATTCAAATTTATTTAATAATATTTTTTGAAGATTTTTACATGCATGTTCATCAGGGTGTAGGCCTGTAATTTTTTTTCTTCTTTCATTCCTTTTTCTTTTTTTTCCCCCCCGTGATGTCCTTTTCTGGCTTATGTATCACAGGGTAGTGGTGCCCCTATGAAATGAGTTTAGGAACATTTTCTCCCCTTCAATTTTTTCAGAGTTTGAGAAGAATAGGTATTAAATCTCCTCTGAACATTTGTAGAATTCACCAGCGAACCCATCTTGTTTTGAACTTTTGTTTGTTGGGAAGTTTTTGATTATCCATTCAATCTCATTGCTAGTAATCAGTCTATTCAGATTTTCTATTTCTTCATTATTCAGTCTTGGAAAATTATATGGTTCTAGTAATTTATCCATTTCTTCTAGGTTGCTAAATATGTTGGCCTATAATTGTTCATAGTTGTCTATGATCATTTTTGTTTCTGTAGTATCGGTTGCAATATCTATTTCATTTCTAATTTTATTTATTTGAGTCTTTTTTTTTTTTTTTGGATTCGAGCTAAAGGTTTGTCAATTTTGTTTATTTTCAAAGAACCAGCTCTTAGTTCTATCAATCTTTTCTATTGTCTTTTTAGAATCTATTTTATTTTTTTCTGGTTTTTTTTTTTAATAATAATTTTTTATTATGTTATTTATCTTATTTTTTCATTTGGAACATGGTCCTCTGTTCCCTCATTTTGCTTGACTCTAGTTTGTTTCTATGTATTAGGCAAAACAGATACCTTTCCCAGTCTTGAAGGAGTGGTCATGTGTAGGAGATGAACCTTATCATTCAATCTTGCTCCAGCTCTTGGTTGTTTCTTGAACCTTTGTGATTGTCCAAGAAGTATGATTTATTCTAATAGGTCCCAGTTGTTGAGGGTGTGCCAAGACTTGTCAGTGTTCAAACAGGAGTGATGTCAGTCAGCATCTAGTTTTAGACTGATTGGAAGCCAGATCTTCAGGCAGTTGCTTTTAAAGTATCCAAATTTATACAGTCCTATGGCACAACAGTCATAAACCCTGCTACAATCTGGAAGTGTTCCCTGGGCAAGAGTTGCAAAAATCAGGTCCCATATGAATGTGTAAACTCCTTTTTAAGAGGCACTGGAGAGCTCAGTGAGGCCAAGGGAGAGCAAAAAGATGGTGTTCCCTGGCCTACATTCCCCAAGAGCACCTCCATAACCTCTGGATTTGTGACAAACCTAAAACCTGACCCTCAGGCTGAAGCTCCAGGGCAAATAAATAGGCTTATTTCACAGAAACTCTAAGGGTGTGTTTCAGTCTGTGGTCTGTGAAGTGCCCTGGGAGTGGTAGCCTGCCAAAAACTGTCTCTTCAGTTGTCAGCCAGTCTTGTTATTCTTGTCAGACCCAAAAATGCAAGCCCCCTGGCCACCAGAGCCAAGTAATCAAGGAGCATCTCTGTGTAGATTGCATGCCTCTGTTGGCTCTAGCAAAGTGAGAGAGCGCCCAGGGCCAGGTTGTCCCGCTAGCTTTAGCAAGGCAGCGGGGGAACACTGGGCCAGCACATTCCTATGGGTTTTAGTAAGGCATTATGGTAGTGCAAAGCTGAGGCATGCCCACCTGCTTTAGTGACACAGTGGAAGCATGCAGGGAATGCATGCACCCATTGGCAGTAGCAAGGTAGAGGGAGAGTGCAAAAATGGCGCTCCATCCCTGGAGAAAGTCCCAACAGGCCTCTACTACTCTGGCAGAACTTCAAAAGCAGCAGATGAAGCTACTTCATATATAGCTTATATATATAGGTGCTTTTCAGCTGCTGCTTTTGTGCTGGACCCTTGGTCGAGTGATTCTGCATGTGAACCCTTTAAGAACAGTATCTCAGTTCCTTACAATACTTTGGGCTCCTGGATGTAAGCCCTGTTGGTTTTCAAAGTCAGATGTTTTGAGGGGTTATCTCTCCAGCACAGGTGTTAAGGACTGGGTGCCTGATGTGGGATACAATCCCTCTGCTCTATGGGTAGAATTGCCAGATTTGTAAGATCCCTAGTGATTGTGGCTCACTGTGTCAGGGATAGGGTTTATAGCAAGGCCCCATCAGCCTCTCCCACCCACATCAAAATGTGGCCTTTTTATTGTTTGTTGTAAAGAAGCTGTTCAGCTAGTTTTCAGGTCTTTTTTAGAGGCAATTGTTCCACATAGAACTGTAGATTTGGTGTGTCTATGGGAGGAGGTAAGTTCTGAATCTTTTTATATCATTATCTTGGACTGCCCCCTCTTCCTCTTGGCTGTTCTTGCTTTTCATTTTCACAAAATTGTAACCCTTCAAGTTCACAGTCCTCTTCAAGAAAAGTAAATTTTCTGTGTCATTGTTAGACAACCAGAGAAACTTAAAACAAAAATGATTGACTCTTTATCCTTTTTTTATTCCAAGAATGCACTCTCACTTTTATTATTATTGCCTATTGTTCTTAACATATTCAGCTCTAGATTTTCAGTTATGAATCTTACAGTGTACATTTTTAAATTCAAATATCTGAGACTTTGATCAAATCTGCAACTTGTATATCAAACCATTAAGGATGTTAGCTGAGGTCTCTTCCCTTAGAGACCTCATATATATAATAGAAGAAGCAAAATCTTTCTTTTGAAAAGAAGATTCATGTTTTTAAATACAAATCCCATTACTCTGAAGAAGTGTTAATTGTATTATTTTCTATTTAAAATTTAAAATGAAATCACCTATTAAGAAGAGACATACTTTTCTTAAAAGTGAAAAGCAATTTATATTAAAATGCACTTTAAGAAATCTAAATGAATAAAACCCTTAATGAACAAATTACCTCCTTCTGGTATTAAAAATTAAGTAGACATCATATGGAGCATTGAGCTTAAATTTTAACAAATTAGTAAAACTTTATCAACAATTTGGATGGGAACTGTGTGTGTGGATAATTGTACAATTTAAAAAGCTAGATTTTTTTTTTTTTACTTTTTAGGGAAATAATTGACATTTTTTATCACATATATGTTTGCATTATTATCTACTGCATAAGTTAGAGGACTATAATGCTTCTGGAGGGGGAATGATATTTTAAGACAGCAGCCAGAAGTAACAGAAGTGAGAGCATACTTTAGACTTCTGAATGAAATCTCTTTCTGCTGATTCAGAGTAAACATCAAATCTCTGCTTTGAGGAATTCTATCTTTGAACTATTCTATATGGAAAAAATAGAGACTGGTCATATCTGGATTCAGTTCTCAAATAAAAGTTAACATAGAAAGAAATGGAATTACCCACAAATTTCTAAATCGAGTTATGTCATATAATCCTCTCACCTTTCTTCTTTCCCACCAGTGCACCATGAATTGAAAACCATTTTGCATTCACAAACTCATTATATTTGTGGAATCCAAAGTAATAAGGGAGGGGCCATTTAAGATGGGCTAAAGCTTGAAACATAGTAAATCACAATAAACTCCAAAGCTTAAAATTTAAATTGTTTTTGTTAAAAATTCAGACATGCTAAAATTGTATTTTAACTTTTCCTGCATGTTTCATGTGGATATTTATTTGAAAATTATTTATCTGTGGTAACTTTTAGAAAGAACTCAGTTTTAAAATTATATAACTCGCTTTGCCCACTTAATCATGCTCCATTAATTATTATTAATCGCTTCAATTCTTGTTACTTTTTGAAGCTGGAGTCTTCTAGTATTCAAATTTCTCTCACATATGTGAGAACCTACTGAATTACAGACCAAAGGATCCAACTGCTTATTAAGTATCTACAAACTTGAATGCCTGAAAGGAACACAAAATTCATCTGCATATGTAGGCTCATTATCTTTTCCATCAGACCAGGGTTTGCTCTCTCATCTGTTCAGATGTTGAAGCCAAAATGTGAAAGGTGGAGCCAATCCTTGCCAATTCTTTTTCTTTTATAGCTTCATATTTAATCCCACATCAAGTGTTGCCAGTTTTACCCCTATATGTATGAACTTCTCTCCATCTCCATCCAGACTACTTAGAACCCTGCTACTATACCATTTTTCCTATAGTGATGCAATATTCTCCTATATACCTACATTTATTTTTATACTTTCAATCTGTTTTATATATTACAACTAGAGTCATATTTCAAAATGACAATCTAAGCCTATCATCTCACTACAAAAACAGTAAGTTGATCTCAGTTTTATTAAGAGAAAGATCAAAAATTTAACATCCAAGGTTCTGCATAATATGGTGACTGACAAATTGTCTCCTCACTATGTATTACTATAATTCTGCAGTTTTCTTTAATAAAATATATTAAAGTTTATACATACATACCTATGTGATTGCTTCTTGTCTCCCACACTTAAGATTATGAGGGCACAGATGTGCCAATCTGACTCAACCTGCTTTGGCCAGCATCTAGGCTGAATGGTTCTGAATGAATAAATGAAACACAGGAAAAGAGAGGAGGAATATTACCAAATATGCACAGAGGGAAAAATAAAAATAATATATTAGTACTTAATATTGACAGTCTTAACTAGGAAAAAAGAACAAAATATATTTTTAAAGATCTTATTTATTTATTTGAGAGAGTGAGAGAGAGCATGAGCAGGGGGAGGGGCAGACTTCCCACTGAGCAGGGAGACTGACGGGTGCTCAGTCCCAGGACACTGGGATCATTACCCCAGCTGAAGGCAGACACTTAACCAACTGAGACACCCAGGCATCCCAAGAATAAAAGATTCTACCTGACAATTGAACAAAAGCAATTGGTGATGAGATATTCATTTATTCACTTATCCTTCAACTCAACATACATTTCTGAGGAGTCTATTGTATTTTAGAAATGTAGTTGCTAACAAAGGACTTACTCACTAATATTGTATGTAAACTTATAAATATATAACTGAATTGAAGTAAGAGGTATTTTAATACAGAAATTCAAGGAGACAGTAGAAACACAAATGAGAATGAGGGAAACCTGCAGTAGTATTTGGGAAATGGATTAGAATTTGACCACAAAACTTTTAGCAGTTAATACTGAAGAGAAAAATCCCTAAGAATGTTTGATATTGAAAACAATAAATATTAATAAACAGAGAAGTTATTCAATAAAGCATGGTCTAGACATAGTAAGAGATACTATGGATCCATTAAACAGAACTAGGTTGATGGGTATTACTGACCTGAAATATATCAATGGCTTTTTTTTTTTTCTCTTTCACTTTTTTTTTTTTCTTTTTGGATGAAAAAGAGGAAGTTGTAAAATAGAATAAAATAAGCACATTCACATACATGCATAAATCTTATGAATGCATAGTAAATAGTCTATACATCACATATGCCAAACTATTAATAATGATTACTTTGAGGAGGATATTTACATGGCAAATGCAATTATTATTCAAGTATTATTTGTTACAGATTATTTTCTTGCTTGAATTTCAGTACTTTTTTTTTGCTTTTGTAGTTGTGAAATAAATCTTAAAGAAATAAATAAAAAGTACTCACCAATTGGGCTGGATATAGAGACCTTTATAGATTTGACCCTTTCCCATATTCATTCTGTAATGTCTTATAACTTTATAGTTATCTTTTTATTTGTCCAGTGGAACAGAAAGAAAGAATAGACTGCAATTTTAGAAAGTCTATGACACTGAATTATATGTTAAGTTGTCTGAACTTTATAAAAATGGAGAATATTGAAAGTATTTTTAATAGGGAAGTAGTATTTTTCTGAGCGATAATGAAGTAGCCTACATGCCATTAAAAGGATACATAAAAAGTTTGTACAATACATTTTTACGCTGGAAATTGAAGGAATTAAATTTGGAAACTAAAGACTACTACTAAATGATCTACAATTAGTTAATGTAAACTTTACTTTACACTTAGAGAGTAAAAGATGATTACTAGGGTAAAAATACAGATTCACTAAAAGCAAACCACTTAATATATTCATTCATAAATAAATTTGTTAATTTCTATTATGGAAGTACAACAAACCTGTAACAAATTGCTTATATTTTATTTTTACAGCACAATAAAATTTACAAATTTTACTGAAGATCATGAAGATCTAAGTAAAGAAAAAAATGTGATATAACTGTGCATGACAAATTTGAAGAAAAAAATGTGTGTACGTGCATTTGAGTCTACTGGGGACAAGAATAAGAGAACTAAATTTTACTGGGTCACCAAAGGCAAGGGAAACAGGCAAAAATGAACTACTGGGACTTCATCAAGATAAAAAGCTTTTGCACAGCAAAGGAAACACTTGACAAAACCAAAAGACAATTAGCAAAATGAAAGAAGATATTAGCAAATGTCTTATCAGATAAAAGGCTATCATCCAAAATCTATAAAGAACTTATCAAACTCAACACCCAAAGGACAAACAATCCAATCAAGAAATGGGCAGAAGACATGAACAGACATTTCTCCAAAGAAGACATCCAAATGGCCAACAGACACATGAAAAAATGGTCAACATTTCTTGGCATCAGGGAAATACAAATCAAAACCACAATGAGATACCACCTCACACCAGTCAGAATGGCTAAAATTAACAAGTCAAGAAATGACAGATGTTGGTGAGGATACAGAGAAAGGGGAACCCTCTTACATTTTTGGTGGGAATGCAAGCTAGTGTAGCCATTCTGGAAAACAGTATGGAGGTTTCTCAAAAAGCTTATTGTATGACCCAACAATTGCACTATTAGGGATTTACCCCAAAGATACAAGTGTAGTGATCTGAAGGGGCACCTGTATCCCAATGTTTATAGCAGCAATGTCCACAATACCCAAATTATGGAAAGAGTCCAGATGACTATCAATAGATGAATGGATAAAGGGGATGGTATATATACATGCAATAGAATACTACTCAGCCATAAAAAAAAAGAAATCTTGTCATTTGAAGCAATGTGGATGGAACTAGAGGGTATTATGCTAAGCAAATAAGTCAATCGGAGAAAGACAATTATCATATGATCTCACTTATGTGGAATTTAAGAAACAAAACAGAGGAGCATAGGGGAAGGGAAGGAAAAATTAAACAATATTAAATCAGAGAGGGAGACAAACCATAAAAGACTTTTTTTTTTTTTTAAGATTTTATTTATTTATTTCAGAGAGAGCACGATGAGCACAAGCAGAAGCAAGTTTCCCGCTGAGCAAGGAGCCTGATGAGGGACTTGATCCCAGGACCCTGGGAGCATGACCTGAGGTTAAGGCAGATGCTTAACTGACTGAGCCACCCTGGCATTCCCATAAGAGACTCTTAATCATAAGAAAAAAACTGAGGGTTGCTGGAAGGGAGTGGGGTGGGGGGAATGGGGTAACTGGGTGATGGACATTAAGGAGGGCACATGATGTAATGAGCACTGGGTGTTATATAGGACTGATGAACCATTGACCTCTACCTCTGAAACTAATAATATGCTATATGTTAATTGAATTTAAATTAAAAAAATTAATGAATAAATTTTACTTTGGTCAAAAATCAGTCGATCTATCCATCCATCCATCCTTCTAACTCTTTAGTAAACTTTTAAAAAAGTTACTAAACATATAAATATGTTAGAATAAATTATGTCTAGCAATAAAAATTTGTATGGGGGTGGAGTAGCCCTGTGAATTTACTGGACTAAAATATATGCATATGCATTTCTTTAATAAAATAAAATAAATTTTTAAATTAAAAATATAAAAATAATATACATTATAATAAAACATAGAAATATTTAATTTGAAGAAAAAATTAGAAAAAAATTACCAACAGAATAGAAAATATTTAGAAGAAAATTAGCTTATCTTGGATCATAAAAATTATTTTTTTAAAATGCCTATATTACTAAAGTAGTTCAAAGCATGTACTTATTATCTAAAGAGAGAATACGGTAGAAATATGTAAATTTTAGAAAACAGAATAGTCTTTGAACTGACAGCATAGTAAAGACTTAAAGATCTTTTTAAAGATCTTTGAAAGTGAGAAACCAGAGATCTCTATCACAAGAATGCCTGAAGTGATGTTTAATATAATTATTAATAGTTTTATGGCACTATCAAAACTATGCAAATCTCTGCAAGTTACAAAAATGAAGAATTATTTCTTTTCTTGGGTAAAAATTCAAAAAATCAAACCTTGACTAATCTTAATATGCTCAAAATAGATATTTTAGTTAAATATTCAAAATTGTGAAACATTTCTATCGTTAATAACTTACTTTATTTTTTATTAATAATATTTTTTATTATATTATGTTAGTCACCATACAGTACATACCTAGTTTTTGATGTAAAGTTCTATGATTCATTACTTGCGTATAATACCCAGTGCACCATGCAATACGTGCCCTCCTTAATACCCATCACCAGCCGATCCCATTCCCCCACCCCCCTCCCCTCTGAAGCCCTCAGTTTGTTTCCCAGAGTCCATAATCTCTCATGCTTCATTCCCCCTTCTGATTACCCCCCCTTTCTTTATCCCTTTCTCCTCCTACCGATCTTCCTAGTTCTTATGTTCCATAGATGAGAGAAATCATATGATAATTGTCTTTCTCTGCTTGACTTATTTCAATTAGCATTATCTCCTCCAGTGCCTTCCATGTTGCAGCAAATGTTGAGAAATCATTCTTTTTGATGGCTGAGTAATACAGATAAAAGACTGGTATCCAAGATCTGCAAAGAACTTCTCAAACTCAATAACTTACTTTATTATAGAATTCATCTTTAGAAAAATTTAGAAAAATTTTCTGTCTATGTATACATATAACCTACCATACATTGATATATAATTTCACATCTGTAAGGAAAAAAAAAAAAACAACTAAGGAACTCTAATACTGTTTGCTTTCACCTTCTCCTTTCATTTGTTTTTACCTTCAAGCTAATAGCTGAATTTATTCTCTTTACTTTTTTTTTTTTCTTTGAAGATTAAAGACATGCCTAGCTTTGTTCTCCAGCTGCCTGGACAGTTGACAGCCCATTAAACTAAAATCATACAAGCTGTACATTTTAACGCCTTGATTCCAAAGTGCAACCAAAATGCCTTTTTTATATGTAAGAGCCGTGCATTTCTGAAACATTTTTAGAAGGATACATAACAGTTTCATAAGTCTCTCTTGCCTTTTGCCTTTTTAAAAAACACTGAAGTCAACTAAGCTGATTAAAGTTGGTTTTTTTTTTTTCAGTTGAGACATCTGAGAGAATTTTGGTACATATAGAACATATAGTTCTGGCTTCTTACTAAACTCTGAACTAACTTTGGGAATATATGCAGTTGCAGAATCCTGACCTGACTATTGGATTGCCTAGTAACCAGCAATCACATCAAAAATGTGGAAAAAAAATTAAAAAACAAATCTGGAGATGATCTGGCTTAATCACTTTCAATGATGACTGTCATCATCATTCCTAATTCATGGCCTTTAAGCGGTGTTTTCTTGTGCATTTGAGAAAATGTGGCCATTGTATATGCATATTGTAAGATTCCTTTATGCCACATATAAATTTTTGGGAAGGTATTTCTCCACTCCATTTCCTAAATCTGCCACCTCACAGAAACATATAGGTCAAAACATCTGTCTTGTAAAATGATTATCCTAGTGGGGTAGGGCAAGTAGCTTGCTTCCCAGTCTATCACTTATTCCATTGAGCAATGCTTCAGCTGGAAATGATATCAGCAATAGAAAAAAGACAAATCTGCAAAATTCTGAAAAGTTCCTAAAGCAAGCACAGCTCTTAAAAACTGAAACATATTTGAAATACCTCTTCACCAAAATATCCCTGTTTTAAAGACTGCCAAAATGTGTGTCCTAAACAAGAGCTGGTCCAGATCACTGTGTACAACAGAGATGGATGCTTGCTGTTATGTGGTCAGATTTCTTATTCAGATCTGGACAAAATAGTAGTTTTCCCACCTCTCTTCCACTTAAACTTTCTCAACTAAGAATAAATTGCATTGCCCTTTATGTGCATATTTCTCACTTGGAAGCAGCCTACATCAGTTCAGAAGTGTTAAATGTTTATGTTTTGGCACTACACAGATAAAAATTTAAATAAGTGGATAAAAGGAGCTGTTTGTTTTTTCATTTAAATGAAGAAGTGCTAAGGAAACAAGCAAATTTGACATAAATAGCAACACTTGTAAACACAAATTTAACAAGACTAAATTATAAGAGCATGTTTTCCAAAGCAATTGAACATAGAAATTATTTTTTAAAAATGCTCAAAGTAAATTGAGGACTCAAGAAAATAAGCTAAATATTTTGCAAAGAATGATCAAAGCATCAGGCATTTCTATTTTCATTTATATTTATTAAGTGAATCAAATGGCAATGATGTGAAACTATTGAACACTCAGTAGCATTAAGTATATGCTAACTGCCACATGTTATTTTTGGCTTTGGAATTTCAGTCCGAGTGACAATATGTTTTGTAGAGTAATTTTAATAGACAGTCGTATCTTTTGACTCCTTCAGTGCCCTGACATTCATATGTAGTTTCTTTATTAACTCATTCTATTAAGCTCAATTTACTAATGTTTTTCGAGTTGTTACTTTGCACAAGACATAATGTTCAGAAAATCACTACCAGGAGAGATCTTTCTCTTTTCTTATTTCTGTTACAGAACTCGGCTCCAGTTGCAATTAATGTTAAACATGCATGTCAGTCCACATTTTTGTGTAAACAACAACAGATCTGATTCTCCTTGTGACCTCCATAAATTATCAAATAACTTATATTTTTTTAAAAATTGAAGATTTGTACTCTAATCATATTTTATATATTAAAAGTAAAACTAAGCTTTTCAAACCTGATTGAACATAACACATTTTCAAATTATTCATGTGATGATTTTAGCCTTTTCTTTTTAACTTTTCTAGGAGTACAAATTAGGTGCTACTAATTGTTCATAATTATTCCTAAATGTCTATCCAAGGGAACCCAACTCAGCAACTCATTATCTAACTTGTTTATTTTGACATTATTTGGTACACCAATTTATTGCTATTGAATGGATTATTATTATATTATTATTATTATATAATTTTATGACTGTAACTTTGTTTCTGTTTTCTCTACCCTTATTAGAGTTTGTGGTCACACATAACCACATCCTAACTTAGCATCATTCTTTCTGAACAACAATTTCATGCTTTCCCAACTATCAGCACTTTATTTTTTCAAAATTCTAAGAATCAGTCAAAATGTCAACCTCACTGGTCAATGCTTCTTTTAATACTATAGAAATGTACTTGCCAATTTCCTCTACAATGGAAAACAACCAAAAAGTTTAATAGCTAACATTAACTCTTATCTTTTGTGAATTCATGTACACATTTCACAATGTCATTGGCTCATGATGTGAATAGAGCTTATTAATTCATCTGAGCTACCCACTACCTATGGTTCAATCTCCAAGCTGCTCTTTTTCTCACTTTATCTTAAGAGTGTCTTGTGAGTTCTGCCATTTTCTTACATGACGCTCATCTATAGACTCTCATCTATAATGGACAGGTCCTATCATTGCTAAGTGATACCCAAAGTACATCTTTCTACTGATGTCTCTTTGAAAGAAACAAAACAAAACAAAACAAAACAAAACAAACAGCAAAGGAAAAGATAGGTCTCAGTCAGCCAATCAGTCTGTCTCTGAGTTTAAGGTATACGTCATGTGCCCCGTAGGCAGCCCTAATCTTGCCAAATGAAGGAAGCCACAACAAAGCAGTGAAAGAGGAGAAATTTTACTAAGAAAACATTGATGTAGAAGTGAGGAACTGAAAGTCAGTCTTGACGCTATATAAGTTCTAAAGGCCAATTGTCGTTGAAACCCAGGAGAATTCCTACCCTTTCCATTAATGTGCAACCTCTTCTGGAAGTTCATGGCCATTAATGTCAAGGCCCAATAGAACTGGGTTTCTATCACCTTTAATAGAGCTGCTATAATTTCTTCGACCCATGTATTCTGTTGTCAGATTAATTTCCCTGAAATATCTCCTTCATGTTGATGACAATTTTCTAAAACTAAGCAGTGGTGATGGTTGCACAACTCTGAATATACTATAAATGATGAATTGCCCATTTTAAAGGAGTAAATGTTTGGTATTTCTTTATTTCCATAGGATATACATTCTTATACACTTAATTACCTATATGTGTATTTACTTAGTACTTTATTACCTGCTTTCCTTAAACAAGATATTTATCAGATCTTTGACTTGTTTTTCAGATAAAATTCAAATTCTATCATTTATGCCCCTCTTCCCAAAATCAATACAGTACTTCTAAAGGTGCATTTCTCTACTATCCAGCTCAGCTTCTTCGTTATCCTATTAATGCCACACGCTATTTTCCACACTCTCTTTTGTCTTTCCAACTGAACTACATTTTTTCCCCATTTTTATTTACTAAATGAGTCAAATAGCAACGATGTGAAACCACTGAACACTAAATGGAATTTAGTATATGTTAATTACCACAAGTTATTTTAGGCTCTGAAATTTCATTGAGACAATGTTTTTTTTTTGGTTGAATAACTTTAAAAGGCAGTCACAGTCTTTTGGCTTCATTAGTACCTTGATCTTCGTATGTAATTTTCTATCAATTCATTCTATTAAGCTTAATTTACAAATATTTACAAAATATTTCCAACTTATACTCGTCTACATTTATTTTTCTTTAATTTCATCTACAGCAGTCTATTTGTACAAATTTATTTTAATAAAGTATTATTTATAATTTTTGAAAATGAGTGAAATAAATATAAGGAATCAAAACTATTTCTCTATGTTTCTTTCAAAAACTATTATTTAGATTCTTGTGCTAAGGAGGAGCCCAGCCTAGGTCAAAATCCTAGGTGTGATTTTTTTCAGGCCCCACTATAGGCAATTACAAAGGCTTTACCTGGCACGCCTCAATGGGGAGGAAAATTGTCTCCCACACCAGGCTTGCTGCATAGCCAGTGAATTGCATTCTAGTAAGGCAACTGCAGTCAAGGACTCAGGCCCTCCTGGCCCATGAGGCTCTCATGCACGGCTGTATTCCAAATCCAGCGGCTTCCATTTGGAGGCCTCTTTTTTGGATGTGTTTGGCTAATATCTTCCTCAGGTGCCTCTGCTGAGACCTCACTGGGGGACCTGGGGAAATGTAAAGACGTTTTTCTCTACTCTGACTCATAATTGAATAATTTTCACATCCTAGCCCTGTCCCTCCCGTCCTCTCCCTGAGCCCAAGAGGATATTTTCTTTCTGGGCCTCCTTCATCAGTGAGGCTCTTTCTAGTTCTCCACAGATCCTTGACCCTAACCCTGTACTGTTCCATGGAGAAAACGGAAAGGTGGGGGAGGAGTTTTTCCAGTTTAGCCTCTTGGTTACAGTGTTGCAGTGATTAAAGGCTTAACTGTTCTTCCATTTTGTCTTGTTCCTTTAATCAGCTACTCCAACCTGGCAGCTCAGCTGTCTCCAGCTCAGCTCTGCTCTTGACAGATAGTATCTTTTTGTAATAGCTATTTTATTTTCTAGAGTCCAAGCAGCAATAATTGGTACTTACCAGATCCGAAACAAAAAAATCTCTGAAAAAGTGAATGGAGAGTTTTTTGCTGTTGTCTAATAGTCTTTGTGATAATCTTTCCCTGATTTTGTATTAGCTAAGCTTGTATACGTAATAGTGATGAGGATAACATTAGGAATTTCTTCCTTCCCACAGTAACTGGGCTCTTCTCAGTTGTGGTACTTTAATTTAACTCAAGTTCAGTTTTATATGATTTTGGATGTTGTTTTAAGGAACTTTTTACATTTGACAACCTAAATATTAAATCTTATTTTATCTACAATTTTTAAAAAGCTCTCATTATTTTATACATTAGGATTTTCTCAAGTAACCCAAATTAAATCACTTATGCTTGATGATGATTTTGCTAGGTCATCTTATTTAGACAAAATGTTTTAGTGCAGTCCAATTCTTAAATCTTTTAGAAATGTGTTGAACTAAAATGCTATGGATCTGTCCTCAAGTGTGATCTAAATATAATGAAAATAAAAAGTTTATCTAAGAACAGTGGTGTTAGAGTTTTCTAAAATGCTTTAGCACATCTATCAAATTCTGACTTTCATTCAGAATTGAGAGCATTTTAAAGTTAGTAGTTCTGGATGGCTTACCAAGGGAAATAAAGTTTGAAGTGTCTTTAGTTAACACTTCAAGTTGAAAACTGAATGATGCATCAATTTGTGCTATGCTTCGATAACTTGCCCAAATTCAACAAGAAACAGAATGTGAATAACTGCAAAGAAAGTCTTTCAAAGAATCTTTTCAGCTATGTTGTCTTTAGCTCAACATGGCAAGTGCTAAATAAAATCTTCGTGTCAAACAAAATATATCCTGTCATCCACTTACTCGGTAATTCTACTAATCATGCAACATTTATCAAAAGCACAGATGTAAGTTTACACACACACACACACACACACACACACACACAATGTCAGAAAACCCACAGTACTTTGCATCTGCTCTCAAACTCTTTGAAGCCTTTAAACTCTGTTTCTTCTAAGTGTTTAGGACAACATCCCAGTGAAGACTGCTCCTACCAGCTCTCCTGCTGACACTGCAGTGGGCACCTTATTTTGTGTTCAAGTCAGCTGCCAGCATTGAGAAAGAAATCCTGTTTTCAGGAACTTTCTTTTTTAACATTTGTTTGGCAATAGTTATAACAAGTTATTTTTGCTCTAGTTTCTTGGATGTGAGCAGTTTATTGGATGTTACTCATATATATATGAGCAACAATATCAAAACACTTATTAGAATTGCATAATCAAATGTAGCGTCCTGTTTTCATTATGTTTTTCATATTATTAAAAAAAGAAATTTTATTTTTATTTTGTAAATGACAGGGGCACATGGGTGGCTCAGTTGGTTAAGCGACTGTCTTCAGCTCAGGTCATGGTCGCAGGGTCCTGGAATTGAGCCCCACATCAGGCTCCCTGCTTAGTGGGGAGTCTGCTTCTCCCACTGCCTTTCCTCTGACTTGTTCTCTCTCTCTCTCTCTCACTTTCTTTCAAATAAATAAATAAAATCTTGAAAAAAAAAAAAGAATGTAAATGACAGAAGGTAGTTTGTGTTCTTGTACTCCTGTAGCTTCAGAGCCTCGTAACTGTAGAAAACATAGTATCTTAATAAATATTTATTGAATGAATGATACTATATATTAAGTACTAAAAATATATGGTTCCATCTTTATCCAATGTGAATTAAAGAAAGAAAATATATTTGTCACATATTTTGAAAATTTTGCTTCTGCTCTAATCTCTTCTAAGAGAGAGTAATTAAAATTATTAGTTATTTTATTGGTACTATAAAAATATACATATAAATTAAATATTATGTCTTGTTTTTCCAAATTATTTTGTCACCCTTTCATTGCAAATTAAAAGATAAAGGTTTGAAGAATATACATATATATTTATATTTATGTATTTATCAACTTTGATTTATTGTGCTACTCAAAAATTTGAATATCATCTTTGACATTGAAAAATATATTCAGAAAAGTCATTTGAATAAGATGTTTAAGCCACCACATTTTTTTCCAAAATATTAAGTTCTTTTAAGTGAATATTATCTCTATACATATTTTCACATTTTCTAGTGAAGTGAGAGGAATTTGACTTGTAAACTTATACAGAAACTGAAGGACACCAGGATTCCACATGCCCCAAATGACATTCCTCTGGTTGGCCATCTAATTCTTGAATTTTTTCCAGTGGCCTTATTACTTGCATTCCTTTTGAAAAAATGCATTTCTGCCTAGATTAGTTCCTCTAGCCTTCTCAAGGAGTCACATATATTGATTTTCTTTTGGTGCATTAGCACTTCGTCTCACCTGATAGGCCAGAAGGAGGGGGGAGGAGTTGAGGAACAGGGACATGTCTAGAGAGCTCAGTTATGTAGGAAGAGGGGGAAATATCACTGCTACATGATCATTACCGAAATTGCTCACTTGTTTCCCTTATTGCTCAAGGCAAGCAAGATTTTATTTATTTGTATAAATTGGTATGCTAGCAAATGTTTTAACACCTGGCTCTTTGAAAGATAAGCCCTGATTTGTAGTGTTTGCCAATTTCCATGGCGAAGATATTCCCACTATTTTTTTATATTAGCTATTGTCAAGCAAGCTCAGTTAAATTATGGACTGTTTTTTAACAGACTTATTGCTTAATGTCTGTTTCTCACGCTATAGTATGAACGTTAAGCCCAAGGGTGACATTATATGAGTAACAAAAAAAGAAAGAAAATTTCACTGTTAGAAAGGTGGATTTGCACCAAAGTAATTGTACATATGCATTGTTATTTTAGAGTAATGTTGTCTTGAAGGTATCACTAAAAGCAATACAGTTCCAGAAAAATATCCTGCAAAACCAGCTGTGCCTGAAGGAGATGGTGATTAAGAAATACAGAAAAGACTACAAGATAGAATTTTGTACATATTAACTATAATTAATGTTTTCATTCAAGGAAAAATGTTAGAAAGAAAAATCAAACAATTACTTAGCTGAGAACTTATAGGCCTTTTTTTAGCTAGAAGAATATATGTAATACAGAGTTATAAATCTCTCCAGAAGAGTGCTTAAAACCCTTGGGGAGTAAAGTGAACCAATGGCAATTTACTACTCCACGTAAAGTGTTGCATTATACTTTATTTATAACAAACTGTGTATGAAAAGTTCAGATTTTTGTGAAGAAGGTAAGACGAGAACAAGGAGATGGAGGAGATACTTCCATGGATTTTGATATAATTTATTATCCTTACCTAAAAATGCAGTGGTTTTCCTTTTATCTCTTTCTAAAGAAACTGTCAAGAATATTCTGGAGAGAAAAGATGTAGACTTTGAAAAAACACACTAGCTCTAAATCCAGTCTAAAATATTTGCTTTGTTACTATGGCAAATTGCCTAACATCTCTGAAATTCCATTTCCTTAGCTGTAGAATGCAGACACTAATAATAATTTCTATGTGGTGTGTTCTTTTTGTGTTTTGACTTATGATAATAATTTTATAAACTTTTCTCATTAAATTTTCAAACAATATGAGATCAAGAAACAATTTTTCCCGTTTTTAACAGATGAAAAATCTGGTACACAGAATAACTAAATTCCTTACTGAAAGTCACAGAGCAAAGGAGTAGCACAGAAGAGACAGAAGGAGGAATCTGATTGCGAAGCTCATACTCTTAACCCCTTCACTTACTTCGTAACATTTGGTAGAGAACTAAATGGATGTGAAATGCTAGTATTCTGCTTAGTAACTAGGAGATTAATAATGATCAAATCCATTCCTATATTTCTAAAGAATCTATGCTGAAAGGATGCATAGCTTTTTAATCTAAAATAATCATCATAAATACTTTGCTGGCCATTTTTTATTCTGTTCATGAGTTTCCTTTTGGGTGGGGTGGAAAAAATAAAGAGAATTAAAAGAGTGAGAGAGAGAGGGAAAAGAAATCTCCAAATTGCACTTATATAAAGAGCAGGATCTGTCCTTCAGCACCAAGCCTGCTATTAAACTAAAAAGGTACACACTGCATGCACATTGATCTTTCCTGTCACCTTCTACAACCGATGATTGAGTAATAGACGAGTATTTGCATAGAACACTATATTCCATCATTGGCATGTCAACCCTCAGTGCTGACTAAGTGAATTGTGTTGCTCACTGATTAACTTGAAATAAAGAGGACGATCATTTCCATCAACACTTATCAGAGCTTTGTGGTCCAGGTTAAACAGCTGGTGCCACAACTATTCCTGGAGGTGGTTCCAGAAGTTCCAATGTATCAGCAGAATAAGTTTCCCAGGGCGTTTTGTTTGGCTTTGTTTTTGTTTTTGTTTTCAGATTTGAAATCTTGGATATATATTCTGGTAACTTCTGAAGAATATTTTCAAGTACATTTGCTAAAAATTTCATCTTGATGTAAAAAATTATGTTGGTGAAACACAGAACTGAATTATGACTTTTTGTTTTCAGGATCATTTTATGGTAACAAAGTTCTCAGAACAGTTGCCAAAGCTTTCGTACAGTGTGCTGTTTTGGGGGAACAGGAACAAGCAAACGACACCATTGCTGTTTTGCATATGTGCTAATATTAGCTAACAAAATTTTAAAAAAATATTATTTCAGCAACAAAGAAACTGTTTTTTCTTTTCTTTCTTTTTTTTTTTTTTTAAGATTTTATTTATTTATTTGACAGAGATAGAGACAGCCAGTGAGAGAGGGAACACAAGCAGGGGGAGCGGGAGAGGAAGAAGCAGGCTCCCAGTGGAGCAGGGAGCCTGATGCAGGGCTTGACCCCAGGACCCTGGGATCATGACCTGAGCCAAAGGCAGACACTTAACAACTGAGCCACCCAGGTTCCCCAAGAAACTGTTTTTATCTAGCCTTTTTCCAAATGTCTTATTATACATGGTTTGTATGTCTACTTGGAACGCAAAAGTAAGTACCACAGTAGGAATGATTTCCAAGATGGAAAGTAGGGGTACACGGATTCTTATCAAAACAGGTTATATTTCAGACAAAACAATATGCCCAATTTGAGTCAGGAAGTTGAGAATATGTCGCCAAAATGCAAAGTAGTATCACACTGAAAGATGCTTTAAATTAAAGCCTTGTGTGATATCTTTTGAATTTTTTTCTTCCAGAATAACTGACTTAATTATTTTCATACTATGCCCTTAAATCATATGGAAAACTCCTGTCTTTATACTTGGAAGGTAGATCAACTGAAGTTCTTATCATTTATTGAGAACCATGATAAGTAATAAAAAAGGGTCATAGAGATCAACTAATGATTAGATACCTGTATAGTTTTCACAAATTCCATATTCCACATGTCTGATATTAATCTCTAAATGAAGCAACTTGTTTTATGATGACAAATAAGAGCTGACTATTAAGATCAGTGACAACAATAAAAACGGAAGTGATGAGAACCATGGCATAAAAAAAGAAAGCACCTTGGGGCACCTGGGTGGCACAGCGGTTAAGCGTCTGCCTTTGGCTCAGGGCGTGATCCTGGCGTTATGGGATCGAGCCCCACATCAGGCTCCTCCGCTATGAGCCTGCTTCTTCCTCTCCTTCTCCCCCTGCTTGTGTTCCCTCTCTCGCTGGCTGTCTCTATCTCTGTCAAATAAATAAATAAAATCTTAAAAAAAAAAAAAAAAACCTGCCCCATGTAAAGGTGGCAGTTATACTCACTGCTTGCCAATTATATAAATTCAGATTCCAGCTATGCACAGATCAATATTTCTCTTATTAGTAAGATGCTGCATTAGACTGATCCTAGTACAGTTTTAAATACACTCCTGAGACTAATACCACATTTAAAAAAATTCCACCTTAAGGTAACAACTCCTTGAAGTTCAGGAAGAAAAGGTACGTATCCTATATACAACAGATTTTAACTTTGGGAATTCACTAAGAAGTTCAGGTAAAAGAGAATAATACTATATAAATATTCCAGAATAAAGTTGTGATATAGTCCCATTTTTCCTAGAGAGAGTCAATATTTAATATTTAATTATAAAAAGTTAGAAGTGGTTTATTTTAATACAGGAGAGCACAAAACAAGATTCACAGCTGGATAATCCTGTGCTATTGAAAACAAACCAAAAATTTAAACAATTCCAGAATTCAAATCACATTCTGTGTGCCATCCTAAGTATTTTACATGCATTCGTTCATTTAATCCTTCTACATTCCCACAGAGTTCATTCTATTCTTTCCCCAAATTTATATATATAGAAACTGAGGCACAAGTAAGAAAAGTGACTTGCCCAAGACCTGATTGTGTTAAAATTCCAGACTAGACTCTGAGCCTCCTACTTCCCTCCTTCCCCCTGCCTCCCTCCTTTTCTCTCCTCTCTCCTCTCCCCCCACCCCTTCTCTACTTCACTCTCTTCAATTTAACATTAAAAACATGCTCATATTATACACACCTACCACACCTTGTTTTTGCAAACTATATTGAATTCTGGAACTATTTCCTATCAACATATCCAGGTCTCCTTTACTTTTTACCTATACATAACATTACATGGATGAATTATTATTCGTACAACTCACCACCTTTTCAGAGAAGTAGCACAGTGTAATGATATAGCACACATATCCTAGAGTCACACTCCTGAGGTTTGAATGTTAGAACCGCATTCACTAGGTCACTACTGGACTCAGTAGCTCTAGGACCACGGTATACAATGGAGACATTAACAGGAAGTACCTCACAAGGTTGTTATGAGGGTTACCTAAATTACTATTTCAAAACATATATACAGAGTTGAATCTGATATAAATGGCAGCCCATATAAAGACTATTGATAAATATTGAGCAATATTTTTTTATTATTTCTTAAATTGCTGATACTACAAACAACACACATTCGTCAGAGGATATAACATTTCTAGTTTTAATATTGCCAAATAATGCTCCTGGGAGTGTGACATCTTATATCAGAAACATCAACATTTTTATATTGTCTAATTTTTAGAGGGGAAACTGTCCCATTTTAAATTTCATTTACTTATTTATGAGTGAGGTTGGAGGCTTTTTATGTGTTTGCTGATTATTTACATTTACCTTATAAAATTATCAGATCTATTAATTTCTTATTATTCTAAGGTATTGCTTTCTTTTTAATTTTTAGGATGAGTTTTTTCAAAGTTGTATCTTATGTTTCCCAATTTGTCCTTCAAATTGTTATTGTATTTATGTATTTTCCATATTGAGAATGCTTTTGATGTGATCAATTTGTAAAATTTTATTTATTGGTTCTGAGAAGACAATTTTTTTTTAGAGGCTGTTTCTTTCTTTTCTTTTTTTTTAGAAGACAATTTAAAGTTATTTTACTAAAGATTTTTAAGACATTTATTTTCCTAATAATCATAAATATTAAGCAACCCTATTATTTATAATAAATACCTCATAGAACTTAAATGTCATAGATTGAAAAAAGTCATACATATGTTTTAATTTACAGATCATATATAATTAGCTGAAAAGCAAATATTTCAAATATTCATAAAAACAAATATTTTATACTCAAATCCTTTTAATTATTGCATTTTTTTGCAAAAAACATAGTATGAATTAAATTAAATGAGTTTGCTTAGTTTCTCTTACTCTTAACAAATAAAAAATGAAATAATTCTCCTTTAGGAAAGCCAAAACTGTGGATGAAATATTTGGATATCAAAGAGGATAGTATTTTCTTTTCTTTTCTCAAACATGATTAAATAACATCACTCAGCTGAAAATTAAATGTATTACAAACAGTTCTGGTCATTTTTCACTTGTCAATGAGCCATTAGACACTGCATTATTTTATTAGAGTCTGTTGTTGTTATTCTATGATACTTAGGTTCCTACTAATAATTCTTTTTTGCAGTTGACAGATAGTATCATCATTCTCTAAAACAAATGGTAACTGTGATTCTTGGCAAAGACCATATCATGATCATACCTATCCTTTTCCTGGATTTCATTAATATACCCCTCCTCTGCATTGTATTAAGAGAACACAGAGGAGGAATGATCTGATGTTTGTGGAGTGTAATTTGAAGGACAATAAGAAGATCCACTCGTAATGTATTCAGCACTAATTGAAGGTACAATAAATTCTTATTTGAAATGATATCCCTAATGTTATGTAAGACAAGGATATGGTAAAATGATGTGCTGAAACGTATCCATTAGGCGACTCTGAAAATATACATTACGGACTATCTCAAAATCATATTCCAATAGTTATAAGCCAACAGTGAAAATGTTGCTATATTATGAGATTTTTTTGATGAAACAATGAGTATTAAGGTACCAAAAGAAGGTTTTAGAGTATAAAATTCTAGTATCAGAATGAGTATGAAAGATGTAAGAAGAGGATCAAATGAAATAATCCTTAGTGGGATGCAACAATACGAGACCAGAGCCATGGCATGAATATGAGAAGTACCTAGAAAGGCAGTTTAGATAAGCAACTATGATGAAACAAAGAGGATTGGGACACATAAAAAATAAATACATATAAACTAAACAGTCTAAAACATTATGAAACAAATGAACTTTAAAACATACAAGCAAGCAAACATGCTTTACTAAAATAAATCCCAAATTTAGAAATTGGATTAAGTCCATGGTGCATTTAAGATCAGCAAAATGGTGTATGCCATAACAAACGTCCAATACATTTCTAAAATGTAAAGAGAAAAATCTTAAAACGTCATTCATCCTTCAGCTCTTCGTGTTAGGCTAGCCATCCATATTTGTGTTTTCATTTGCTTTTATTTATTTTTTTTTAAAGATTTTATTTATTTATTTGACAGAGAGAGACAGCCAGCGAGAGAGGGAACACAAGCAGGGGGAGTGGGAGAGGAAGAAGCAGGCTCACAGCGGAGGAGCCTGATGTGGGGCTCGATCCCAGAATGCCGGGCAGGATCTCGCCCTGAGCCGAAGGCAGACGCTAAACGACTGAGCCACTCCTACTTGCCAGGCTAACAAAACTGGACTTTATTCTTTGGCCTATCTGAAGCTGTTGATGGATACTTACTAGTGGGGTGGCACGATTCAAAATGTCGCTTTAGGTTTCTCACTTTGGCAGAAAAAAAGATGATTGCTCAATTTAAGATGAGGAAGGAGTAGAAATAATGAAAAATGGAGACATCCAGACAACTTGGAAGGCTATTCCAATAGCACAGTGTGGCAGATAAGGGGGACCTCGACTCAGGTGAGAGCAGTCAGGAAGGTGAAGAGAACATCTACTTAGCATTTTAATACTTCGAATATAGGCAGAGACTACTGAGATTTTTTTTGATAGGATATAGAGAAAATGAGGAATGTTTATGCTACAGATAGCCAAAAGTTAGTGACCAATTGAACTTAGGAAGAAAGAATGTGTAGGAAATTAGGATGATCCCTGCTTTTCTAATTCAGGAGGCAGTGGTAGCATTAGCAGAATGAAGAGCACTGGTAGAAGTTTAGCTATGAAGATATGAGAAGATGATGATGAGCGCACACACATACATGCACATGTAGAGACATATAAACATATGTGGAGATTTGTGTCTGATCCTAAGAAGTAAACCTTTCCTTTCCTTTTCTTTTTTCTTTTTTTTAAGATTTTATTTATTTATTTGTCAGAGAGAGAGCACAAGCAGGGGCAGCAGCAGGCAGAGGGCGAAGCAGGCTCCCTGCTGAGCAAGGCGCCCAATGTGGGGCTCCATCCCAGGACCCTGGGATCATGACCTGAGCAGAAGGCAGATGCCTAACTGATTGAGCGACTCAGGTGTCCCTAGAAGTAAATCTTTTCTAAAGACAGGTATTTTTGTCATCAAAATGCAGAAATATTTGCAGCCATACGAATTTGTAATTTCCTTGGGTAAAAGGAAAATATAGGAAGGGTCATGAATGGAAATTCATTTAAACAGTAGACAGAGAAAAATCCCACTTACAAACAAAAACAAGAGAAACTAAACAAAGAACAACAACAAAAACAAAACAAAACAAAAAACAAAGAAGGAATAACCAAAGATAAAGTTGAATAGAATTTTGGAATATTATGAAGCTGAAGAAAGAGAAAATGTTAGAAAGAATGGAATAATGAACAATATCAAATACCACGGAGAGATCAACAAAATAAAGCTTTAAAAAAGTGCCTAAAGGAATTGGCATTATTCCAGGTTTTTGGAGACCCTGGCAAGAACAGTGTCAGCAGAGTGATAAGGACAGAAACCAGGTTGCAACGGGATGCACAAAGAATTAAATATTATGAGGGAGAAACAGTAAAGCATCCTACTTACTGAAAAACTTTAATTTGAAGGGAAATGAAAGAATAAGACAGTCAAGAAATTTAACAAAGGGTCATGAACATGTTTATAAAAGTAAAAGGAAGGTATGATGGGAGAAGGAGAAGCTGAAGAAGACCGATGACTGATAACGCAAGGATTTCTAAGCGATGACACAGTTAGAAGGAAACCCCAGAAGAGAATAAAGTGTACTTATCTAATTGAGGCAGGAGAAAATTAGGAAAATGTGAATATGTGCATGCAAATACATTTGAAGAGAGTAGAAAGAACTATTATGTACCACATGCACAAAAGAAAAAGAACTAATTCCAGAGATAATCTCATTCCTCTTCCTGATGTTATGCTGCAGGTGTTATATCATCTTTCATGTGTTTCTAAACTGTAATTAAAGGCTGGCTAATAGCAGGGTCTGAAAGAGAAAAGAAACGGAAATTCAAGACTGTCTTATTTTATAAGATTGAATCCTAAAAGAGTCAGACTGGAAGTAGTTTAAGAAGGCAAAGGCCCTGAGGGGAACATCCCCGACGCTAGTAGGTTGACTTGGGTTCCCTTTGCTTATTTTCACATTCCACTTCCAGCTGAGCTGAATATGTTTGCTCCATCACTCTTTCCTTCCAACTTTGCAGTATCTTCAATATGTTTTCAACCTGGAATTCCTTAACTGGCCTATAACTGACATCCGCTGGGGCATCCAAATGGAGTGGCATTTGCTCATTACATGTTTTCTCCTTCTCCTTCTTCTGTTTTTAATGTTTATTGTGTGTAACATCAAAATGAAGTGGGGTAGATGTCTTGGGGCAAATAATACCGGATGCTTAGAAACACTTTTCGTACAGAGCCGAGTTATGAGCTTGTCTCTTCGTGAAAAGATAAACCTCAGTGAACTGAGTAAGATATTATAAATTAAAGGCACATGCTTTCAAAGGAAGATGAATACTTTATGTTTTAAAAGGTGCAAGAAGTATGTTGTGATACTTCACAGTGATGAAATGTCAAAGCAATAAAAGACCTTTGAAGTCCATATTTTCTAGACTTTTTTTAAAAAAGATTTTATTTATTTATTTGACATAGAAAGAGACAGAGAGAGAGCACAGCAGAGGGAGCAGCAGAGGGAGAGGGAAAAGGAAGTTCTCTTCTGAGCGGGGAGCCCGATGCAGGGCTCAACCCCAGGACTCTGGGATCATGACCTGAGCTGAAGGCAGACACTTAACTGACTGAGCCACCCAGGTACTCCTGAAGCCCACATTTTCTAATAAAATATTAATAATTATGACATCTTTCCTTTTTATCTTATTTTTTTCTTTTCTTTTCTTTCCTTTCACTCAGAAAATTAAGTACTCAGGATCTTATCAATTGTTCTCAAAAGATTAAAAAACAACTGTGTGTTCAAAAGTACCTGAATACTATATGCCATGCCAGTCTGACACAACAGACAGACCTCTGACCGAGTATGGTACTTATCCAGAGTACAATGCCAACAGGCCCTTTTTGTGACTCCTTTAAATGAAAAACAGATTCAGAAAATATACACAAATTATGTATGGCTTTTTGTGTCTTTTCAGCTTGTTACAATGGTCTATCATCTATGACTTCAGTCATTGTAACAACAGTGACCTCAAAGTGTCTACTTTTTAGATTTAAACTAATACGAAAAACAAGGTTGTGCGTGTTAAGCCAAATGAGGACTGTTCTATAATCTTGATATAATCATTAGTATCATATTCAACCCAATGATGTAAAATATAAGCCCTTGTAATTAAGCCACAAATAATACTAGAGAAGATAAAATGTTTGCAATCCTTAATATAGTACTTTTAAACCAATTGACATGAATCAGTGAATTATAGAGGGAAACAATAATATTTGAGATGAAATTTTTAAGAATCTAGATTACAGCTTTATGTAAACTATGATTTAATATCAGCATATGTTTTAACATATGTTTACAAATTAGGCAAAACATGTGGAAAAACATAAGAAAATATAAATCCTTAATCAGATATAGATTCATCTTGAATTACCTAGATGCAAAATGGATAACTGAAACCATATCTTTGAAGAAACTTACAGTTAAGGGAGGTATGCCAAAAAATAAAAACATAATTAAATGTTATCAGTGTTGAGGTAAACATAGAAAATATGCCATGGGAAAACAGAAAGAGGAACTCTCTAGTTTTCCTGCAGGACAAAAGTAGACTTCCTTAAGGAAATGACTCCTATCCTGTGACCTGAAGGCTGCATAGGAGCACACCAAATGAAGCAAGATAATGTGGATAAGGAAGAAGCCGTTAAAATTACAGAAACATGAAGCAGGATGCAGATGGCTCAAAGGTAGATTAAAATATATCAGATGTAAATAATTGTTCAAAGCTAAATGATGGTTACCTTTGCATGATATGTTTGGATGTTTGGAGTTAAGCTCATACAAATTCCTCCTGTTCCACCCCACCTTCCCTCCAAAATTGTCGTCTGTACGTAATTCTGTAGGATTATAATAGCTATAACTGAAATATAAGAGATTCTGGGATCTGATATACATATACTGGGGAAGAACGCTATAGCATTCGTATTTGCCACTTCAAACAGACTATGCCCTAATACACACACTCCTACCTCCTGGGGGTTGGTCTGTCTGTCTGTCTGTCTCTCTCTCTCTTTTTATTGGCATGTAGAAAACATCTATTAAACTCATTCTTTTTATATATAATGAAGATGTGATCAGTGAAAGATGGACAGTGGTAAGCAGAAGGAAATAACCAGTCCTTTGGTAGAGAAAGAAGTTTATTGCTGTTTTGGGGAGACAGAATGGAGAGAAGGAGAAATAGGTAAGGAATTTACCCAAATAAAGAATCATCAAGAAGAAAGTGAAATTTGGGGTCTACAAAAGACGTACAACTATACACTTTTTGATCCTGACAAGACTCACAGAACTAATGAACAGAGAAGCATACTACAAAATTCTGTCACAGGAAGTTAGAGAGGTATCTCCTGGAAGGGTTTTAAAGTGTACAATAATCATAATTTAAAATTTTGGAAATATGAGTGGATAACAGGATTAACTTTCCACTAAAGCCCTTAAAATAGCAACTTATTACAATATAATCCTCTTTTAGATTTTCTCATCTATTGTAATTTTAGGAAAAAAAAAAAAGTTGGACAATCCCCTTTGCAAGTTGCTTTTGTAAGAAGCAACCTCTAAGGGGAGTTTAGTCTCAGGGTATTCATTAAATAGTTTCCTTAAGATCCACACTAAGGAAAGGGGAGGTGGAAGAGGGTGGATAGTGCGGGGAAAGAGAAGTTGGGTACAGGCCTAAAACTTGCCTCAGTTGACTCCACAGAGAGTCCAAGTCTAAAATGGCCTTACAGTTGTGCTACTTTGGGCAGAAATCACCAGGACTCCAGACCCCCACCTTATTGATCAACTGAATATTTCTCTCCCAGACACAGTGTGAGTTTGTGTGACACTGCCCTTTCAACAGAGGCAATCCAGAAAGGGGCTGACAGTTGATGGCTTTTTGCTTACAGTAGAAGCTGTAGAAACAAGACATTCTTTGAATGGAGATCTGAATAGGCTATATTCCCATCTCATTACCCTCTACAAATGGGCTTCTTAATCAGTTGACAATAGTTACTAAATTACCCAACAGTCATATCTTCTCCAAAGCAGTATTCACATCTTCTCTATCCCCTCTGCCTTTTATGTTAATCTTGGTTATATGTTCTAAAATGCTTTATAATTCTTCAGTTTAGAGGCCTAAGCCTAGACAAACAATTCTATTAAAAACTAGACCATAAAACATGGCATGGAAGTCCACAAAGGACAAAATAAACACTTAGTGTTAACAAGCTCTTGAGAGACATATATAGAAAAAGAAAAGACTATATATAGACCAAAAGAAAAACAGAAAAAAGCAATTATTTACTTTGAGCCTCACATTTTTAAGATGTTTGAGTTAAATAAACAAAAAAGATCAGAGTCATTATAAAAAGCATTTATTCATTTATTTTCTGACAATCTAATCTTTGTAAATGCCTTTAGTGCATAATTTAGCGGTAAGGTTCTGAAATTAAATAGCCTAATTGACATCTTATTTTAAATATGTGAGCAAAAACTACTGAACTAAACTTGAGAATAAAAGTCTTTGATCTAAAGAATATTTTCTGTAGGACTGTATACTAACGAGTTGGTTAGCATGGTGTTATAGGCAGGATTCCAGAAAAACTTATAAACCGAAATACTTTCCTATCTGAGGTTGGGCTATATTTATATCACCATTGGCCTTTCTGCAAAACATGCCATCTGCTATTCTGCAGACATGTAAAAGCTCTGGAAAGGCTTTAGCATCATCAAAGCACAGAAGAGAGGACATTTATAAAATATATGTTACCTTTTGATCTCTGTTTTTGAATATTTGTCGCTATTTTTTTCCTGCTTACCTGAACTTTCAAAACAAGATGAAGACTTTACTCATGTTTAAGCATGTGACTGAGATTGCTATTTCATTGAATTGGTCAACCCCAACTATACATATGCTCAGCAGTCTGCACAAGTTGCTAGAGACTGCAGTTATAACCTATTTCATCTATTAAAACACCATAACATATGATAAAAAAGTACATAAACCAAATGCAACTACAGAGATCAAAAACTTTAAGCAGGTATCTTCTGTGCATATTATCTGAGTTTTCTTTAATACATCTGGTTTCCATGCCAGCTAAGGGAACGAATACCTGCAGGTGTGTGTTCATATTACACATTCAAAAATAAAACCCCAATAAAAATAGCCATATTTTTCTGCTCTGTGATTTAAACTTCCCTTACCTATGTATTGAGACAGGGTTTCAGACATTCATTGAATTTCAACAGTGAAAAATAAATGAGATATGTATCTCTATTTTGTTTGCAAGATAATTTGGTTATGCTGTTTGGACTTTTAGACCTCTTTTTGAATATAGTTTCTAGACTAAAAAACATTTCATAGAAGTAAAAATTGGTAAATGAGGGGATTTCTTCATTCATTGACTGGTGGTTTTAAGTGCATTTTGTCTTTGTTTCATTTTAGTGTTTTATGCTGTGAAACTTGCCTGTCCCTCTCTTCGATGATAGCTTTACAGCTACACTGATCTAACCACATATGTGTAGATGCCACAGAGATACTGCCACTTGTCATAAATTAAAGAGCACAACAATGAGTAAGGATTGAGTGCTCTGCCATGAAAAATATCCAGTAATATATACAGTGAATATATTCTGATAAAGTTAAAGGTCTGTAGTATGCTATCAAGGATGGATTTATTAGGCCAATGGAGACTCCTTAATATTTTTATTATTGTCTTCTAGATGAGAAATTCTGTTCTTCTCCAATATCTGCTTCTTCCTTCCATTCATGAGAGAAGCCACTAATAAGCCATGCACTTTTCCCCAGTAATCAGAGAATTAGCCCCAGCTTTGCTCTTTTCTAATATGGCCACTACCAACTTTTGCTAGCTGGTAATCTTC
Source organism: Ursus maritimus (assembly GCF_017311325.1). Lineage (NCBI taxonomy): Eukaryota > Metazoa > Chordata > Mammalia > Carnivora > Ursidae > Ursus > Ursus maritimus. Next base: position 25,749,147 of record NW_024423453.1, read on the forward strand.
ATGTCAAACACAAGATTGTTTAGAGAAGTGGCTACTTCAAACTGGGTATATTATAATCACCAGAACAAATTTATAAAAAATATGTATTCTCAGGCTCCTGTCTCCAAAGATTCTGATGTAGCAGATTGGATTCCACAGAAAGACATGGAGTTGGAGCTTGTTTCACAAGTCAGGTACGTAGCAATGTTCTAGGAAACAATAGCTATGAGGAAGGGAGGGAAGTGAGATGGGTAGGGAGCAACTTAATGGAAGACCTGTAGCTGGTATAGCCCTTTCAAGTTATCTCTAGCTGAGGCACGGGGCTCTGCCTTTGTAGTCCCCCAATGAGCAGGGGATGCTGGCTGTCTCAGAAGGGGCATGGCTTAAGGTGAAGCCATAGCTTTGGTTAAGAATAATTCCTAGTTTCTCGTCCTTTCCATTGCTTGTATCTCTCAGTCAGCAACCATAATTATTTGCTCTCTCAGACAGAACTGTAAAGCCCAAGAATCTCAAATACTTAGAGCCAAAATATGGATCATTACCTTTGTTTCAGATCTCTTAAGATCTGTCCAGGTAAATGAAGCTATATGGTGACTAGCCTGAGGACCTGGGCATAGGGAAATAACTGCCTAGAGCTAGTTCCCTCATTTGGAGGCAATGGTTTCTGAAGCATTCGGAACAACTTAAAACTTTTCTCCAAGACATTTAGCAATCATAAGTACCTAAAAATAATGTTTAAAATGCACATAACAAAATAAACTATTTTCATCTTAGATGATAAAAACAGATGATGTGGAGTCAAAGATATATTTCTGAATGGCAAGGCCAGCTTATTTGTTCATTCACTTAACAATTATTTATTGAGTACCTATTATGTGCCATACATGGTACTAGGCACCAGGGATACAACATTGAGAGAACAAGTATACAAACACATTTTTCATGGGGCTTATAAATAAAATTTAAATATATTGAATCTTACTAGCCAATAGGATCCAACAGTACATCAAAAGGATTATTCACCATGACCAAGTGGGATTTATTCCTGGGATACAAGGGTGGTTCAACATTTGCAAATCAATCAATGTGATAGATCACATTAATAAAATAAAAGACAAGAACCATATAATCCTCTCAATCAATGCAGATAAAGCATTTTATAAAATATAGCATCCTTTCTTATTAAAACTCTTCAAAGTGTAGTGATAGAGGCAACATACCTCAATATCATATAGGGCATCTACAAAAAGCCCACACCAAATATCATTCTCAATGGGGAAAAACTGAGAGCTTTTGCTTAGGGTCAGGAACACAATAGGGATGGCCACTCTCACCACAATTGTTCAACATAATACTAGAAGTCCTAGCCTCAGCAATCAGACAATGAAAAGAAACAGAAGGCATTCAAAATGGCAAAGAAGTCAAACTCTCATTCTTCACAGATGACATGATACTTTATGGGGAAAACCCAAAAGACTCCACCCTAAAATTGCCAGAACTCATACGGCAATTCAGCAACATGGCAGGATACAAAATCAATGCACAGGAATCAGCTGCATTTCTATACACTAACAATGTGACTAAGGAAAGAGAAATTAAGGAATAGGTCCCATTTATAATTACACCCAAAACCATAAGATACCCAGGAATAAACCTAACCAAAGAGGTAAAGGATCTGTACTCTAAAAACTACAAAACATTCATGAAAGAAATTGAGGAAGACACAAAGAGATGGAAAAATATTCCATGCTCATGGATTGGAAGAATAAACATCATTAAAATGTCTATGTTGCCCAGAGCAAACAACACTTTCAATGCAATCCCTATGAAAATACCGTCAGCATTTTTCACAGAGCTGTAACAAAAAATCCTAAATTTGTATGGAACCACAAAAGACCCCAAATAGCCAGGGGAATGTTGAAAAAGAAAGCCAAAGCTGGGGCATCACAATGCCTGACTTCAAGCTATATTACAAAGATGTGATCATCACGTGTGTGTGTACTGGCACAAAAACAGACACGTAGATCAATGGAACAGAACAGAGAGCCCAGAAATGGACCCTCAACTGTACGGTCAACTAATCTTTGACAAAGCAGGAAAGAACATCCAATGGAAAAAAGAGTCTTTTCAACAAATGGTGCTGGGAAAATTGGACAGCCACATGCAAAAGAATGAAACTGGACCGTTCTCTTACACCATACACAAAGATAAACTCAAAAGAGATGAAAGACCTCAATGTGAGACAGGAATCCATCAAAATCCAAGAAAGAACACAGGCACCAACCTCTTTGACATCAGCCACAGCAACTTCTTGCAACACACGTCTCTTAAGGCAAGGAAACAAAGGCAAAAATGAACTACTGGAATTTCATCAATATAAAATGCTTCTGCACAGCAAAAGAGACAGTCAACAAAACTAAAAGGCAACTTATGGAATGGGAGAAAATATTTGCAAATGACATATCAGATAGAGGGCTGGTATCCAAGATCTACAAAGAACTTAATCAAATTCAATACCCCAAAAATGAATAATCCAGTCAAGAAATGGGCAAAGAAGACATAAAAATGGCCAACAGATGCATGAAAAAATGCTCCACATCACTTGTCATCAGGGAAATAGAAATCAAAACCCCAATGTGATATCACCTTACACCAGTCAGAATGGCTAAATTAACAAGACAGGAAACAACAGATATTGGCTAGGATGTAGAGAAAGGGGAAGCCTCTTACACTGTTGGTGGGAATGCAAGCTCATACAGCCACTCTGGAAAACAGTATGGAGGTTCCTCAAGAAGTTAAAAATAGAGCTACCTTATGACCCAGCAATTGCACTACTGGGTATTTACCCCAAAGATACAGATGTAGTGAAAAGAAGGGGCACCTGCACCCCAATGTTCATAGCAGCAATGTTCACAATAGCCAAACTGTGGAAGGAGCCGAGATGTCCTTCAACAGGTGAATAGATAAAGATGTGGCTCATATATACAATGGAATATTACTCAGCCATCAGAAAGGATGAATACCTACCACTTACGTCAATGTGGATGCAACTGGAGGATATTATGCTAAGTGAAGTAAGTCAATCAGGGAAGGACAATTACTGTATGCTTTCACTCCTATGTGGAATACAGGAAATAACACAGAGGATCATAGGGAAAGGAAGGGAAAACTGAACGGGAAGCAATTAGAGAGGGAGACAAACCATGAGAGATTTTTGACTCTGGGAAACAAACTGAGGCTTGTGGAAGGGGAGGTGGGTGAAGGTTTGGGTAAATGGGTGATGGGCATTAAGGAGGGCATGTGATGTAATGAGCACTGGGTGTTATATGCAACTGATGAATCACTGAATACTACATATGAAACTAATGATGTACTATATGTGGGCTAATTGAATTTAAATATAAATTATATATATGTATACACATATATAATAAAATATTAATTTCCTCATCTATAAGAAAGGCCACCTGTCTTCATGGTTAATGTAAAGAGTTACATGTAAAACACTAGGCTTCTGTTCATAGTTATTCCAAGAAAATTTCTGTTAGAGACATTTTTGGTCACATGTAATAAAATAATAGAAAAGACCGTTCACCATGGGTGATGGGGTGTCCAGGATTAAAGTATAGCTTTATATAAGTACATTATTAAAAGTAGTTTAATTGCAACTTCACCTATCCTTCTGAGAACCATGGACGGAATCTGGGAAAGATGGTCTCCTCAACTCATGCTTTCCATACACCAACTCACCTCCTCTTGGCAGAATTCGTAGAATTTCAGAGGACCGAAAACCACCAGCAACCATGGTGAGATTTCTTGAAGATACTAGAGACGTTTGAGTTAACAGATTTGAGCAGTATCTCAGGAAAAAAATGGATTGGAAATAATACAGAGCAATGGTCTCAGGTCTTAAAAGGAACAAAGACTAGATCCTGAACATGAAGAGATTTACACTTAAAAAGAATGGTTTTATTTGGGAGTCGATTTTTTTTTTTTTTTGGCTAAGTAATTTTCTTGATATCTTAGGATCAAACAATAAAACAGAAAAATCAAACTACTTAATAAATGTATGAACCGTACTGCATTGTTTTTATAAAACTGAAATTATATGCTTTTTATAGTATCAAGTTTAAGAACAATTTTTGGGTTAGTCTGACTTCTTCCTAGCTGTTCCTTCTACCAGCTGAGTGATCTTGAGTATGTTTTGTGTGACTCTGAATATGCTGGTTCACGTCTTTAAGTCTGTTTTCCCATCACAAAACAAGCATTAATAAACATCCTCATGATTGTTGTGTGTGTTAAATGAGGTAATTTAAGAGACGTAAATAACCCAGTTCGTATCTAGCAAATCCCTATTTATTGCTTTATTACTATTATCATTAATAGTGATAGTTATTTGTATTCGTGTAGTTACAAGGTGTATCAATTTATTAAATAAAGCATTTAGCATTTGATTTCTAGCTATACTTAATTTATCCCAAAGTCGTAATAATGGTGCAAATCCAACCATTTCTTATTTTTAAAGCAAATTTATCATTTCTTTTAAAGAGATGGAAAAAAGATACTTTTTTTGTGGAGTTTTGTTTCCGTAACAGGAGAGAACTATCCAGAAGAGGAAAGTTACTCTGGCCCCTACAGTGGATCTCCCCACATGTCATGAGTGCTCATACAGATTATAAAAGAGTGGGCATGACCTTGTTTTGGTCCTTTCCTGAGTTCTTTTTTTTTTTTTTCCTCCCAAGTTTTTATTTAAATTCCAGCTATTTAACATACAGCGCAGTATTAGTTTCAGGTGTAGAATTTAGTGATTCATCATTCCCATACAACACCCAGTGCTCATCACTGTAAGTGCCCTCCTTAATACCCATCACCCATTTAGCCTATTCACCCCAGCTCGCCTCCTTTCCAGTAACCATCAGTTTGTTCACTATAGTTAAGGGTATGTTTCTTGGTTTGCCTCTCTTTTTTTTATCCCCCCATGTTCATTTGTTTTGTTTCTTAAATTCCACATATGAGTGAAATCATATGGTATTTGTCTTTCTCTGACTGGTTTATTTCACTTAGCATAATACTCCCTAGTTCTATCCATGTCATTGCAAATGGCAAGATTCCATTCTTTTTTATGGCTGAGTAATCTTCTCTCTCTCTCTCTCTATATATATATATATATATGTGTGTGTGTGTGTGTGTGTGTGTATACATATATATATTTATATACATACACACACATCTTTATACTTTATCAGTCGATGGGGCATTTAGGCTCTTTCCATAATTTGGTTATTGTTGATAATGCTGTTATAAACATCAGGGTGCATGTATCCCTTCAAATCAGTATTTTTGTATCCTTTAGGTAAATACCTAGTAGTGAAATTGCTGGGTCATAGGGTAGTTCCATTTTTAATTTTTTGAGGAACCTCCATACTGTTTTCCACAGTGGCTGCACCAGTTTGCGTTCCCACTAACAGTGTAAGACCCATTTGTCCATATTCTTGCTCCACATCTGTTGTTTCCTTTGTTAATTTTAGCCATTCTGACAGGTATGAGGTGGTCTCTCATTGTGGTTTTGATTTGCATTTCCGCGATGATCAATGATGTTGAGCCTCTTCTCATGTTTTTTTAGCCATCTATATGTCTTCTTTGGAAAAATGGCTATTCATGTCTTCTGCCCAGTTTTTAACTGGATTTTTGGGGGGTTTTTTGGTGTTTAGTTTAATAATAACTACATGATTAAAATAAGCTTATTCTCCACTCAATGAACTAATAGGGTGGGTGGTAAATTGTTGGGATGTGCTGCACAAGAGGTTTCAAATTCAGGAAATTATTTATTTGTGTATGGAAAAATATTTGTCTTCCCAAAAGAGTCTGCTATGATAGCCTTCAGTATTCATTCATTATTAAGTCAAATTGCCAAGTTATGGAATAAAACTCTGTTTTAGAGAGAGAGCTAATTATTGAACTTCTAAAAGCTTTCATCACCAAGCTAGAATACTTAATGTCTAATATTTGAGTTTCTTTCTCAGAAAATAAGATAACTGGTTTTAAGTCTCCTAAAAATTCCTCCCACAAACGCTTCCTAAATTAAACTATAATCCCTGCCACCCCCCAACCATTTCTCTTCTTTGTAGAATTCTAAAGGGAAAACTGCTGTACTTACACATGCTAAGATATAATTTTCCAAAGCCTGTGCCCTGTCCAATTTTTCTAATAGCTCTAAGAGCCTAATATAGTTCCTATATTCAGGGTATATAAAGCCTGTCAACATTAAAATTGTCTCTTTCTTTCTCTGTCTGCCTCCTACCCCAATCTAACCTCCCTCTCCATTCTTATTTTAAAATGCATTTAGCTCTTAGGACATTTCTCAGATTTTTATTCTTCTCAGTATCCCAGAGCCAAGAATTTAGCTCTCCAAAATATTAAAATCATTTAACTCACATTTATCTCATATTTTTAAATAAATCGCTAGTAACACATTTAGATTTATTTTGATTAAAGTAGAATATTAAAGATGTTTCTCTTCATTAATATGAACTTTTTAAAGCATTCTGATTTCCATTCATCAATAGGATATCCTATTGACAAATATCTTTTTCTCTCAAGTAAGTTGTCCTCAATAAAAATATATTTCTATAATATGTAATTGATGCCAAGTATATTTTTATGAAATTTTATAGGAAACACTTCTCTAAAGCACATACATGCATATTAAGTATAATATTATCTAAAAATATATCTTCACATCTTTTTTCCTAGATTTCTTTTGTAGTCCCAAACAAAAAATGGCAATAGTTTTTTCACTTAATAGTTTATTTATCACATACTTGATTAGCAATTTCTGAAGTCATTCTTTATCAGAACAATAGTGTCAAGACAGGCAACGCAAGATACAGGTCGTGGGATCAAGCGTAAGAAATACCTTTGAATTGCATAATGTTCATTGGCATTATAGAAGCTCTATGAAATATGGTAGCTATGACACTAATCTTGTTTAACTCAAAGTTCATAACCTTAAAGATAGTTGACTTCATTAATGTATCAACCATCAATATTTGTGTATTGAACCAATATTTTTAACAATTACTGTGTGTCAGGCTGTATTCCCGGGAGAAGAAACATAGATGTCTGTAAAAAAAATTGATTCTGGTCCTCAAGATTTTATATGCTGATAATAATAATAATAATAATAATAATAATAATAATGGCTGCTGTTCTTTATATGAGTACTGTCAATTCATTATTAAAACTGTTTTAAACATTTAAAGGCACCATTTTTTAGATGAAAAGAAAACTAAAGCAGAGAGAGAAGTAACATAAATTCTCAAGGCAACTAAAAATTGTAAAACTAAAAACTAAAGTTAAAAACCAGGTGTTCTACCCCCAACCCTGTGTTCCTAAATGCTAGACTGCAGTTGCTTAAGATCATGTCTTTGTAAATCATACAACCAATTGTAGGTAGCTTGATATCCAGGACTGTTTCATCCTGTTAAAAGTTTATCCTCTTCTCTAACATAGTTCCTGACATATTAGATTGCCATAGACACTGCACAATAAATAAACAAATAGCTGAACAAGCACACATTCACTACTGGTCTAAAAGACAAGTAACTGTTGCTCAGTTATTGCTTCCCACTGAAAAAAAAAATAGGTCAAGATCAGCACCTTTCATATTCTTGCTTTCCTCTTTTCCATCACAAGGACTACAATTTATGTAAAACAATCTATTATCAACTATTTGGTTTTAAGACCAAAACCTGTTCAAGACCAAACCCTTCTCCACTCCCATAAACTGACCAGTGACCATTCATTATTGTCTTGTTCTTCTTACCATCAACTAGCTCCTCTCTTTTGGCTCTACTCTTTTCTCGGTTTGCTCCAAATTTAAATCCATACTTCATTCACCATAAACTTCTCACCCTCCTCATACCAACTTCTTAAAATATAGTTCATACTCACCCACTCCGTATTTCTCTTAAATTCCATTTCCAATCAAACCTCAAGTCATGATGACTTCATATTTTTAAATATTTTACAATCTAATCAGCATCTGTTCATTCACTCACCTAGCTTATCAAACAATACTCTTAAGAGTTTCCGTTCTTTCTCTCTCCCACTCTCAAGATGAAATAAATCACCATACCCTGAAGATTCTACCTCTCTCTCTCTCCTTTTTAAAAATGAGATCCATCCATTTCTCTCTACGTTCAGTATTATGATCCTCTTTGAAGCCACCCTTGTTTCTCCCCTGGATTATTGCCACAGCCTCCCTACTGTTTTCATTGCATTTTCTTTTTCCCTTCTCACCCATTCTTCTAACTCTAGCCAGAGGGATGTGTATAGGAATGTGACTGACATGCCCCTGCTACTATTCCTGGTAGAGGAACATGCAGAAGGTATAGCTGCAATGTAAAAATAATTCAAAATTGCAAAGAAAGACACCATGCTCCATATGGCCCTAGTTCTGGTGCCAGACCCATATAATCCACTTCAACTTTCCTACTAAACCACACTTGTTTTGGCTTTTGCAGGAAGGAAGAGAAGGGTATTGTCATTTTAAGAAGAATATTTCGTAAGGTATTAATACTTTTTCTCCCCCTTTCCTATAAAGGGAGGGTGGAGTCAAATGCTGCTACCAATTCTCCATTCTCTTTTACTTTTAAATTGAGAAAACTCTACTGAATTTTGATAAGTCTTCACACCGCTGGTGTTTCTTTTGCAATACAGGCATGTGAAAGAAAAGACACAGTAAAGCTGAGATTGCAGCCTCTGTGATTCCCACTTCTTGGTGTGGAAAGGATTTGTGTGTTTCTCCTAGGGCCATAGAGGGTAAATGAGCACTGAGCACCTGCAGTAAGTGGGTATGAGATAGAAGAAGAGTTATAAGAATGTGGTAAAAGAACATTCCCACCTCGATTGGCTCACCAAAATTAGAGAACTGTATGGGGAATGGGGTATTGTGGGACAGCCTGAAAAACAAGTGCACCCCATGGAAGAGAGTATGCGGATAGCAACAGCACACTGGAAACCAATGGCAAAGCAGTTAGAAGAAAAGAATATCTATAACCAATGAGGGAGGAGCCTGATAATTTGCAATCAATATGTGTTTTTCTTATCTAGGCTAATATTTTCTTTGCTATACCTCTCCCGGCCATTCCCTGCTTCTGCAGGAGACACCAGGTTTATGCAAAACAAAAGTAAGGATGAGAATTAAAAAAGAAATTAAGTCTAATCTTGCTTCCACCTTTGCCCTTCTGGTAGCTTATTGAAGCTAGTAATAACCTCGGTCTTAGAGAAGAAGTGTTCAACATGACAGAAGCAAGAGATAATACTTTAAATTATCCAAAATTAGAGTGTTTTAAAATCTGAAAAACTCGTGGTTGGAACTTCTTTTCTTTTTCTTTTTTCTTTCTTTTTTTTTTTTTTTGGTAAATTCTGTGATTCCATTTGTTGGCACATTTAAATTCTTTTGTACCTAATACACAATTAACAAAGTTTCAAAGTTGATCTTAATTACTGTTTAAATACTATAGCATCACTGAATTGAGATTACTTAGTTCATATCTGGTTAGCTCTTCTTTAAAAAAGCAAATATGTGGGTCACTTGGGTGGCTCAGTCGGTTAATCATCTGCCTTCTGCTCAGGTGATGATCCCAGGGTCCTGCGATCATCCCCACATCGACCCCCACATTAAGCTCCCTGCTCAGAGGGGAGCCTGCTTATTTCTCTGCCTGCTCTTTCCCCTCCTTGCCCTCTCTTTCTCTTTCTCTCTCCGTGTCAAATAAATAAATAAAATCCTTTAAAAAATAGATAAAAAAATTGAAAAAGCAAATATGTATAATCATTCCCTTGCTTAAATGTTCTTAATGACTTCCCATTGAAGCTATGACAGAATCTAGGCACTTTTTGTCTGGAAAGCGCCCCCACAATTTATCCCACACCTCCTTCATAAACTTTATTTTCATATATTTCCCAATTGCTCTGTGTGTTCTAATACTCTCCCTAAAGGGATAAGATCGCATAGGTCATTATGCATATCCGATTTGGGAAACAACATTATAATGCCCCCCTAGTTGTCTGGATTAGCCCTGTGTGCCAGAATATAAAATCTTCCAAAAAGCTACTTCTTCTCAAGCCTGTATGTGAGTAGATATCTAGAGCTGCATATTGTGATAACTTACTAAACAAATCAGAACATACTTGAATCTTCGTTTTATTCAGCTGTAATTACCTACCGTACTGGAAGTGTTAAACTTATAAACTGCACACCATCATACAGATACGATTGAAAAATAAATATCCAAAACCTATTTAATAAACCACAATTTAATGCAAAAAAAAAGTCTTCACTGAAAATAAATATCAAAGACATATTAGCTAACCATTGTTTTTTCCATTGGATATTGGGTCTAATAAATGTATTGTTCTTTTCTGACATGTGACGTTCATGTAGCTTTTCTATGTCTAAGATCGTACATCAAAAGCTGAGATAAAAAGCAAAGATCCTCTACTGGGAAAATTCTTGTTAAATACAAATCTTTTGCAAGATATTTTAATGATGATGACAATAATGATAATAACAGCAATATGTAATAAAGCCAACACATACTGATGTCTCTGTACCAGTACCTTACACATATTATGTCATTGGATCTTCTCAGATGCCTCATGGAAGACAGTTCTATTCTCATTATTTTAGAAACAGGGAAGCTGAGACTCAGGAAGTTGATTATTTTGCTCATAGTCACAGTGCTAGTAAGTGGTAAAGCTATAATCTGAAATTATGTAGTCTGATTCAAGAGACATGAGCCTAACCATTATGCTCTCATGCCTTCCTATATTAATCAGCCCTAATACACTTTTCTAATGGTTTTGATCACTGACAGTCACAGAATCCTTAATCTGGAACTTTGCCAAGACTTCCTGATACTGCCCTGTGGGGGAACCTTTGAAGGTGTTATCCCTGCTTTCTTCCCTCTCATTATCAGTCATATGTAAATAGCATTTCCTGAAAGTCTCCTGTTCTGCTAACATGGACTAATATCCCAAGTTGCATAAAACCTTCTCTTCCCTCATTGATCCTGTGAGTTCAATATTTTTGGGTTTGATTATTTATCTGTAGTATAACACAAAAGATTTCTGTCACTATAAAGACTAAAGATATTATGATAACACACAGTTCTTTTTTTTAATTTTTAGATGAAAACATTCAAATGACATTTATCTTTATTTTAAAGATTCAACTTCTAAATTTAACCATGCAATATTTGCATTTGTATTTCAAATGAGTAGACCATATTATTACCTAAGAAATTGGCAAGGTAGTATAAACTTTGTCTTAAACTTTATTTAATTCAGAGCTGAGAATTGGTAGCCTTGAAGTGGCCCTTAACATAGGGTTTAGAATAATTCTCTTCCTTTATTTATAGAAAATGTCCATTCAATTGCTATCGCATTAAACTTCTAAAGCATGAATCCAATAAGGAGCATTATAGCTTATTAATTTTAATTCAATCCCTTTCACTTTTGATGAATAATACAACTTCTTCTAATACACATAAAACAGAATCAGAAAATATTACAACAATGAAGTTTAAATCTTCTACTTCATCAGAATTTTTTCTTAATTTATATTTCCCCTTCATTTGTTTTTCTTTGTTCATTTATCTTTCTAATACTGCTGAATGGAGTTTTGAAGTATTCTAAAATTGGTGCTTCAGTCAAAATCTGTGCTTCTTTCGGCTAATGCCTCACACGTACAACTTCTAAACCAGGTCCTTCTGCTTCAACTGTCACATTTTAAAATAAATTAGAGACTTACCATCCAGCGGCTATTGAAGTTCATGAATTAATTGACTTGAATGTTTTGGCTTTCTTTGATCTAAGCTATTTTCTCAGTAATACCATGATTTACCTGACATTAAAGGGCAAACTGAGCAATGAGTTTCTGGAACTACATTCGTATAAAACACCACCAGTTTACTAATGAATGGCATATAATCTGCTTTTAGATTATACCCCCCTCTTACTCTCTTCATTGTAGTGGCAAAAAGTTTCTGATATCCATCTTTTCAATTCAAAATGAGAAGGGAAAAATGCAAATAATTAAAAAAAATAATCTGTGCTTAAAATAACTGAATTTTTACTATAGTAATTTCAGCCTAGGTAAACAGATGTGGAAAAGAGAATTCCAAGTTTCTGTCTGTATTATTAAGAAAATTCTGATGCAAATAGATGTTTGTAATGGACAGCATGAACACAGAGAAAGCACTTAAATCTTTCTGTTAAATTCCTTTGTATTTCTCTGTGCACTATTTTGGTGTTTTATATGTCTCTTCAAGTTATTATTTTGCACCCCAAATTGTGGCAATCACCTCCTAAATTGTATTGTACACATCTATCAAGAATTCTGCCAATTCTGCCTTCTTAATATTAAGGGCTCTTTAGGATCTCAACTTGTGAAAATCAGAACCTAGGATTAATAGATTGAGAATGAGAGGGAAAAAATTCCAAAGATAATAAATCCAAACACCTGTTTAATGATCAAATTAGGCTGATACAAGCAGGAGACTTACTGGGTGGTAACAAATAAATGGGAACTAATGTTAGACATGTGACCATAAAAGAACCTATCAAAATCTTTTTACATGGATTCATATGTATCAGTCAAGAGATTCTTTCTGAGATCATGAGCTTGAACATTATGTAAGCTTTCTAATGCTAGAGGCTGTATTTCTAACCTTAATATGGAAAGCTGACAGAGTTTTTCCAGTACAATTTATTCCAATTGATAAATGGGAAATGAAAGATCCCTGAATTCATTGTTTTTGAAAACCTGGACATAGCTGTGCCTGAACTGCTGAACTTTCCAAATAAGAGAAGCCAATAATTTTGTTGTTGTTATTGTTGTTGTCATTGCTTTAATTACTTTTAACTTAGGTCTCTGTCCTTTGCAAAAAAAAAAAAAAAAAAAAAAAAAATTATGACCAAAATGAGTTGAATGCGTTCTGGGATAAGTGGAGGAAATGAGGTAATTTGACACCCACAAAATGATCTAGAATTTGCTGACAACCTTATAGTGCTTGCCATTATTACCAAGGACACAGACGCAACTAAGAAAGTCTGCAGCTCCTCTGAGCTACGATATCCTAGATCTCCTAACAGCTGATATTAAACCTCATCAGACATGGGACAGGGAGTATGAATTAACTGTTTTGTAAATGGAGTTGGGGCGCCTGGTTGGCTCAGTCCGTTAAGCATCTGACTTTGGCTTAGGTCATGATCCCAGGGTCCTGGGATCGAGCCGCCATGTTGGGCTCCATGCTCAGCCGGAGCCTGCTTCTCCCTCTGCCCCTCCCTCTGCCCCTCCCCACTGCTCATGCTTTCTCTCTCTTTCTCTCTCAAATAAAATCTTTTAAAAAAACAAATAGTGTTCAGCTTATTTTGCCAAACATTTTTAAATACTCTAACTGGCTGCAGCAAAGCAAGGAAATATTAACATTTATAGACTGATATTGCTTTCAATAAACTTATAGTCCACTTACAATATAAATAGTTACAAAAGACATTTTTTAAAAAGCTATTAAGGCCTTAATACCAAACAAAGGATTAAATATAATTTTATGCCTTTTTAAATTTCCCTAAGCTTCTCTTTTCCCTCATTTAGTAATGTATTTATCTTCTCTCCCATCTCCTCATTTTAATTCCACTATTGGCCATTGCTATATAAAGTTAACAGCATAGAATCAGAGTCAGCAGAGACTTTAGCTCTGGCGGGTCCAATCCTCTTAATTTATGAAGTATGACTAAAACTTTTTCCAGCTTTTAAGTTCTTTATAGAAAATGCATCTAATGAACAAATGACTTGCCCAACCTAGTCAGATTCAAGAGCTATGTCACACATTATTACATCTTTAAAATGGTGGTTTTAAAGAACATGATCGTACTTCACCATTTCTATATCAAAATATGTGATTCACGCCCATGTTCCATGTTCCTTCAATTATCCACTAAGTTTTTAAATTTAAAAAATTTTGGAAACTGTTATCAGAAGAAGGTGCCATATTCCTTAATTTTAATTCAGTGCATTATGCAATATTTTTTAAAGATTTTATTTTATTTATTTGCCAGAGAGACAGCACAAATTGGGGGAGCTATAGGCAGAGGGAAAAGCAGGCTCCCCGCTGAGCAGAGAGCCTGATGTGGGACTTGATCCCAGGACCCTGGGATCATGACCTGAGCCAAAGGCAGACACCCAACCTACTGAGCCACCCAAGCATCCCACGTAATGCAAAATTTAATATACCTTAGGTTGATTTTAGTCTTAAGGGGCTTCCACCTCCATCTTAATAAAGGAAATTAAGAAAAATTGAAAAATTAAAAAAATTGTAAAAGCAATTCTTAGGTTTCCATACATTTATAAAATATTTAGCTTCCCTGGTCCCTACCCAATACATGGTATTAAGTGTAAAAAAAATAAAAAGAAGAGGAAAAAAAAAAATCCTGACCTACATATATTTTTCTAGGCATCCACAGGTGGTTAATGACTAGAAAAAAAAAATAGTCTGTATTTTACTATCAGTAATTTAGAATATTTTATGTGAACAGAGAAAAATCTAACTGGGTAATTCCAATCTTTGTTTAAATACAGACACTAAGAAGTAAACATTAAAGTGGGTGAATGTAGGTGATTATTGTGAATCTAGGTTTTGAGCTGGGCAAAAGCACTTTACTTAGAGTTGCAGTGTGACTATACAGCAGTAATTCTCCACTCCAGAAAAATACTTCAACAATGCCCATTTTGGCACCCCAAATAGTATCTTTTTTTAAAAAAGTTTTTATTTATTTATTTGAGAGACAGCCAGCGAGAGAGGGAACACAAGCAGGGGGAGTGGGAGAGGAAGAAGCAGGCTCCCAGCAGAGCAGGGAGCCCGATGTGTGCCTCGATCCCAGGACCCTACGATCATGTCCTGAGCCAAAGGCAGATGCTTAATGACTGAGCCACCCAGGCGCCCCACCCAATAGTATTTTGATATTATTTTTTTAATCTATTCTTTTTATATACATTAGCAGTGAAAAAAGGGCAGAAGTTTCTAGAAATGAGATCATTAGTTTTGATTTTAAAGATTAACATATATGATTTTTAGTTTCATGGCTTTTACTCACATGAAGTAGGTGCTTGCTGACTTAACAGATAGTTCTAGCATAGCAGCCTATTCATGACATGATTCTGAGAATCAAGATTCAAGAGCAGAATGAAACCAATCACAAAGCTGCCTTCCTATTGAACCACCAAGCAGGTAGCCTAGGGCAAATAAAATTTTAGTAAATGGATTGATTTCAGAGCTTAGTCTAAAGGTCAAATTAGCAGGTGGTAGTTTTTTGTTTTGTTTTGTTTTGATCTCAGCTGCAAGACTGGAAATTTACTGGAGCATGGTAGCAGCCAGGGTATTATAGTACCTGATCGCTCTTAGAATTGTTGTAGTTTTTGTGTGCGTGTGTGTAGGCACACGTGTGTGTGTAGCATAATATTTTTACACTCAATTCTCTTTAAGAGTTAAGTCTCCAGAATAAAGATCATTTTCCTTAATGGAGATGAAAGACATTAAATGTCTGCTTTGTCTGTCATCTATTCATAAAACAGTATCTAGAAGGAGCGGTCTTTCTCCAAACTCAAATAAAAACAAACACAACTATCTGTTTCTGTTAGCATTTTTTACAAACCTCAGTCCATTCTCTGCCTCTTTCTTCTTCCACTTATTCTCTGAAGTTCATATAAATCTTCAGATAAATCTTATTTTTCCATGATTATGAATCTTGCCTTTGTAAGTCATTACAAGAACCCCACATCACCTAAAAACCTCGCTTTTTTTTGTCATTTGCATTCATGTTGGCAAAATTAATTTAAAAAAATCTTACATACCCTCATAAGTCAGTGTAAAAGGACTTTTATTTTTAGCTTAATTCCATCCAACAAGAAAAGAGTTGGTGGGTGACAGGGAAGTCATGAGTTTTTAGTGTTTGAATGAAGCTTGGTGTTATCTAGTTGAAGCCACACATTTTACACATAAGAAAACGAGTTCAGAGATTAACTGGCTTATATAAAATCAGACAGAAAAAAATAAAAATAAAATAAAATAAAATCACATAACATGTGGACTTACGTTCAGCTATTTGATTCAACATTTAATGTTATTTCTAATGAAAAAAATTGTTATGATTAAATGTCTAATAGAGATAGTAGGAAATATTAGCCATAGTCAGAATTTAAAAAATGATGTTTTACTAGCTTGAGAAAACATATATAAATACAAAGATATTATGTCTGCAAATAAAAGTAAATATGATAGCCATTAGGTTGTCAGTCTTAAGAATCTGGGGAAAGGGGAAAATTAAAATAGTTTATAAAATGGGGAAAATGGTTAAGTGTACTGGTTTAAAAAAAGATATCAACATAGTTTGAAAAGTCAATAAAAACAAGTTTCAAGATCCGTTACAGAATTAACTCCACAAAAACTGACTACTTGCAAGGCCACCCTGCATAGACATGGTTTGATATGATTTTCCAGGCTAGGACTGTTTCTTTAAAGCATGTAAGCTGAACCAGACAATTTCATACACTTAAATACTTGATGAACTGAAATTCCCATTTGCTTCTCATTACCTCTGATATGAGCACATGCAGCTATTGTCATTATGTATTAGGGCTTGAAAAACAAACAAGAAACATTTCCATACTAACTAGAAAATGCTGAAAAACTGCATGCCACGGAATTTGAGATACTTATCATTAAAAAAATTACATTGAAAGCTCAATCCAAAAACCTATATGTGAGACAAGGATTCATCCAAAATTAAGATCAAGAGCCCTCTTTAGAAACCAATTAAGCAGGGGCGCCTGGGTGGCACAGCGGTTAAGTGTCTGCCTTCAGCTCAGGGCATGATCCTGGCGTTCTGGGATCGAGCCCCACATCAGGCTCCTCTGCTATGAGACGGCTTCTTCCTCTCCCACTCCCACTACTTGTGTTCCCTCTCTCGCTGGCTGTCTCTCTCTCTGTCAAATAAATGAATAAATAAAATCTTTGGAAAAAATAAAGAAAAAAAAGAAACCAATTAAGCAGGTCATAAAGTAGTCTTACGTCATACGTGGATTCCAGCATGATCATTAAGAACCTCATCAGAACCCAAAAGCTACATAGAGTGGTGAAGCCATGGAAAATTCATTCCAAGTTTATAGCTCACTTGGGCAGCTACACAAGCATAGAACTGGAGCACAGCTATAGCTCAATTTGAACTAGGCAAATGGATCCAGACTAATAACTGGATTAGTGTTTCACCTAACTAACTGGTAGGCCCATAACAAATAAATGAAAAGATATTAAAAATCAGGCACTCACTGATTTCAGTTTTGACTTACTTGATCATCTGCAGATGAATGGATATGTTGGTTAATAAAATATAACCCAGAAAATGTAAACATTATTTTCAGTTTCTTTCATTTTTTTTTAAAGATTTTATTTATTTATTTGACAGAGATAGAGACAGCCAGCGAGAGAGGGAACACAAGCAGGGGGAGTGGGAAAGGAAGAAGCAGGCTCATAGCGGAGGAGCCTGATGTGGGGCTCGATCCCATGACGCCGGGATCACGCCCTGAGCCAAAAGCAGACGCTTAACGACTGAGCCACCCAGGTGCCCCTCAGTTTCTTTAATTTAAATGAAGTACTGAAATGAGAATTCAAAAATCGCAACATATATTTCAAATCCTCCTACTGAACAATATATAGACAGAGAAATTTACCAACTCTTTAAAAAAAATATTTCAGATGAAAGGGTCACCCTGATAACTCTGAATGCATTTAAAAAAAAAATGAAATAATAGAATAAAGCTACCATGACCCGGAGAAAGACTTAAGACTTTAGAGTGGTATTGTTAAAGCAATCCACAAAAAACATAATAAAGAAATTCACAAAATCATCCACTCAGGTACTGGTTTATTCACCAAATATGTTAGATGTTGAAAATGGGTCAGTGAACAAAACCGATCAATTTCCCTACCCCCATGAAACTTAAATCCCAGTAAAGGCAGACAAGATATATCATATTAGAAGATAACAGATTGTTAGGAGAAAAATAAACAAGTAAAAAAAAAAGTGCTAAGAGGAGAAAAAGTTGATTTGCACTTTTAAATAATACAGTCAAGGAAGAAATCCTTAAAAATGTAATATTGCGTTTAAGGTTGAAAAATCTGATGTAGTCCTATCTTAAGATTTTTAATGTCAATGAAAGATTTTTTAAAATCATAGATAAACCCAGAGAGAAAAGCAGAATTCCTACCAAAGGGTAATGCAAAACATCAAAACTTCCCTTCTCAAGTACAAATAAAAGAGTACTATAGAATGGTATTTACGAAGCCTAGAAGAGGACAAGTTTGTGTACAGAACTCTAACTGAGCAGGGAGTGTCATTCATGTTTGACAATACATACCTGGAGGTCATTTTGTTCATGCTTGAGTTCGGAAATTATCTTATTTAAATATCTTACTTACAAATACCAAATATATATTGAAGAAAATAGATTGAAAGTTCAATCTAATGAGAGAGTCAAAGAACGGAAAACAACATTTTAGGGAAGAAAGAAAAACTCATGGGGAAAATTTAAACAATGTTTCATATTTTGAGTAATCATTGTGAATGTAAGTTATACAATAATGTCAATGTCAAAACTATTTTTAAGGTAAAAAAGGTTTATTTCTGTTGTCATTTGGTTCTCTGGTGACACTTACTTATGGGTAATTATTTCCTTATGTTCCTAATTATCACTGTCTTTCTTAGACTTCATGTTTGAGGAAAAACCATTTTTTGAATAATTAAATGCTTATTTTAGTAATATCGTCCTTCAAATAGTAAATAGAATAGTAAATTCTATTTCATACAATATGCTGCTACCATATTCAATGCCTGAAGTTGCCTGGGGCACCCAGATAATTTAAAGTCCAAATGACAGGGGGCTAGGATGCTAATCCTTGCAAGGACTATTTTACGTTCTTGGTTTTTGAATCATTTCTCTGTAGACACACATGAACACACACACACACACACACACACACACACCACAGTGGAGATAACAAATTACAATAAATTTAGTGGCTTAAAACACAAATTTATTATCTTACAATTCTTGAGGACAGAAACCTGAAACGAATCTGCAGGGATGCTTTCCCCCACAAGGCTTTAGGAGTGCGTCCAATCTCCCTGCATTTTCTAGCTTCTAGAGGTTGTCTGTATTCCTTGGCTTGTGGTTCCCTCTTCTGTCTTCAAAGCAGCAGCATAGCATCTTCAAACTCTCTCTGACTCTGTGTCCGTTATCACACCTCCTTCTTAGACTGACACACGTGGCTCCCTTTCTAAAAGCTCTGTGATTACAATGGGCATAGCCACACAATCCACAAAATCCCAGAAAATCAAGATCCTTGATTTAGTCACATTTGCAAAATCCTTTCAACACGTAGGTTAATGTATATTCACAGGCTCTGCAGATTAGGACATGGAAATCTTGAGGCCATCATTCAGCCTAGTATGTGTATATGTGTGTGTGTGTGTGTGTATCTATTCAAGGCAACTTGGATGTTACAGTGCAAAAATTTATCATTTAAGTTCCTTTTTTTTTGTTGTTGTTGCTATTCAGTTATAGAGTATTTTACAGATTAAAAATCAAATAAACATTAAGTCCCTGTTATCCTGGGAGAAATTACCTCTAGAAAGTACATATGGACAATCAGCTATTCTATATAGAATGCAATAGTTTTACAAATTTATGTCCTCGGGAGTTAATACAGATATATACACTATCCCAACTTTTATCTTTAAAACACATAAAACGGATCCATGCAATAAAAATCACTGAGAGTTCAGAGAGGAATTTATCTGAGAGAGAAGATATAAATATTTCAGAATGGATTTTAGGCTTTTCTTAGCTTTTAGAAACCTCCAAATCCCCTTCTAGCATGCAAAAAAGTGCTCCTTGAGTAATTTCAACTTCTCAGGTGCTTTCATCCAAGAGAAATTTGGGAGATTTTTGCCTGCAGGCATTAAAAGCGCTAAATCCTGTAATACAAAATACCACTTATGCTTCTGAGCTTTTCACCACTGAATTCAGGAAGCTCTCTCATTGAGTAGCATTCTAAAATAACTTTAGGCAGGATGAGATATTATTTAAATACACATAGAAATTGCTGTTTGGAAAAGCTTTCAAAGAGAACCAACTCTAATTACGAACGCCAGCAAATATTACCTATAATCATGGAAATGATCTGTAAAGGAAACAGGTCCTAAGACAAATACCGCCGTAACAAAAAGAAGCAGACTAGAGGGCAAAGGAAGATGTGGTTTAGTTCAATATCCTCAAACACCTGTAGGGAATTACTTGGCATCATCAGGATTGGTGTGGATATTATAGATCAATTTCCTGAATGACAGTTGCAGACAGTCATGAGCTAGACCTGAGAGCTTGAGAGCTCTATGTAGGCATAGCTCTGAATTGTGGAGTGGGGATATGACAGCCACAGTCTTCATGGTGAGGGCAACGCTGCAGCGTTGTGCACATCAGCATGGGTTGGGGGTGGTTATCAGTAGAGATTAGGGTGCAGGTGCTGAAGGAAAAATAAAATTTAAAAAATGTGTGCTGATCAAACAGTGTGTTTGCATTATGGGCGTGATTAAGGGGAAGGCAAAAGATTAAAAAAGAAATGAGTAAGTGTGTACATGTAGATTTTTCTTTATATATGGGAAAGGGAATCTTCTATTTCTTTTTATTTTTTGTAGAACACATAAGGGAAAAAAGCCCAAGGGTAGGCAGAAGAAATGAGAAAAATGAAATGACAGAAAGAATTAAGTCTCATGTGGCTTGGCTAAGCAAATTTAAATGCCTGGCTGTGTTCTTAAAGGAAAAAGGGGGAAAAAAAAACACAAAGAAAAAAAAAAACAAACAAAAAACCAAGGTCTGTTCTGTGTTTGCTTATACCGTTTCCTTGGGATTTTGGTCAGCACCTGTCATTTATTTCCTACTACTGAGCACAGTTTTGTTTGCTTATTTTTGTTTTTATTTAAACACGTGAATCCCTAGAAAGGGGCACTCTACAGAGATTTACACTCATATGTCCAGTGGGACACAGATGACGTTTTCCCTAGAGTATACTGGCAGCGATGATGAGCATTTTCTTTTTCTTTAGATCATATAATAGCTACCTGGTAGAATTGGATAGTTCCTTACACACTGTTTGGCTCTCACAATGCAATATATTTACACACGAAATTGCTTTGAGATCAATCTTTAAGAAAAGTGACTGCCAAATTACATTTTCCTACGATGCCCTTTACTCATTTTACATTTTTTGCCCCGAAATTTTAGCACAACCTTTTCTAGTACTGGTAAACTTGGACATGAGAATAATCTGACTTTCCACTTATATGCGTATCATCCTGACACCTGATTTTCCTAAGGGGATTCAAGATTGCAAAAAGCTGCCATGTTATTACAGTCCTTCATGAAAGATTGCCTGAAGTGATGTCACAACATCAGACATCCAGCTCTCGTTGACACTGAAACATCACTTACAGAAAATGCTTGCTTTGGGCATAGTTTTATTTGAGCTGTGACAACTCCATCTAATCATCTAAATGACATATCTGTGGGAATAACACTAATCAATATCTTATTCTATTACTCTATTCATTTAATTATTCATTACCTATTCAGTCTTTTACTTCATTTTTTCAGAGTGCCACTTTTGGCATTTATGTTGGAAACTGATACAGAATCTTCTCTTTAATAGCAGAGTATAAAGAATCTTCAATATCAAGATCAACAAACTACCACGACAGAATTTTAAAAGCTTCCTATAGTACTATAGTTAAAATCAACTTGCGAAATTAAAAAAAAAAAAACTAGCACACAATTTAGTGATTGAAAATAAACATCTGTAAGAGCAATATAGAGGATCAAAGAGGAAATTTTAGAGGAGACAAATCAAGACATAGATGAAGAGAAATAAAATTCTAAATGTAGTACATTTATTTATATACTGAGGTAACTGCATTTACATTTCTTGTCATTACTATAAGGTATAAGGAAGGTCAAGGCAATACGCATGAATTATTAGTCTCCTAAACCATCTCTGACTAACTTTATCTTTTTTTCCCTTCAAAATGGTATTTTGAGCAACTCTGAAGTATACTGTTCTACTAGTTTGTACTAAACAAATTTTGAGAATATTCCATGCAGTAGTGTTCCTTAAGATTGCATTATATATCTTCTAGGTGAAAAGCCTTTGATCATATTATTCTAAGGAAGAGAAAAAAAAGTTTCTGACATCCTCATCACTATCTCTCTTTTTGACAGTCCCAATAGAGCCTCACACTGCTGCCTGATTTTCTCTCCTGACAGCAAGCCAAGTCAGCCACCAATTCAAATGACAGATAGGGAAGTTTGGGGGGCCGGGGAAGAGAAGAGAAAGGCTAGATTTAAATAGCAGCTTGAAAATTTTTCTTATAGCATAAAATATGTCGTATATCAGAACAATGTATTCTAAATGTTTTGGCTAAAATATCCAACTCTAGTCAACCTTATTCTGATTCTTATTATCATCCCTAGTCTCACCTCGATTATATCTTCTTCCACAGTCCTGTAGAATTCTATATATTATCATTTGACATTACAGGTATCAACACTTCACTTCAGAAAAAAAAGAAAAAAGAAAAAAGAAAAAAGAAAAAATTTTAGGATGTCCTAAAATTTCTACTCATGGTATTTTAATTTAGGAAAGTGACTGAGTGAGGACATGGAGAGGCCAATGGCATTGAAAGAAGATTACTTACATTTTCTGAGAAAGGGAGACATGCTACACAGTGTAGGGCCACAGGAGATGCACTAGGTTTGGGTAGGAGGAAGAAGCAGAAACAAGGGGAAGCCAAGGCCAAAGCTATTATTATGGTTTCGTGGGAACGCAAGACCGGACAGAGTATATGGTTTTAAGGTTTGGGATTGCTAGTTTGAATAATTCCCCAGGGCTTTGGGCTATAGGTGTGGTCTCCAGTTGCTGGGTGCCCGGCTTTGGATGATTTAGGGCAGGGGATATATTCACCTGGTGTGTCAGAGTTAGATAAGAAGATGCCTCAGGCTATAGACTCAGGATTGGTTGGTCTGCATATGAAAGGCTTCTTCATAGGCAAGCTGTTAACTATCTTTAGGAATTAGCTCCCAGGTCTGTAAACCCCCAAGTGCCAGAGCATCTAAAATACAGAAAACAGGTGCTTACAGGGCAGAATAAATGTCTCATTTTCCAAGGGAAAAAAAAAGAAGAAGAATACAGAAAACAAGAAAATGCAGTGAATGTAACTGGTCCTGTGATGATTGGAGGCCAAATAGACAAATACTGAATCTAAGAAATCACAGAATACTGGACTTAATAAAAAATCAGACATTGAAAAACTCGCTATGAAAGGCAGGTTTCTGGTTGGCTAAGAGAGCCAAATCTAGTGCTTCCTACAGTGATCAAAATATTAGTGCAATATCAGGCAAAATAAAGATTTGTTTTCATACTTAAAAAAGGTACAGGCAAAAGAAGAAAGAAATGACCTAAAAATATTTGCCTATATAAAATGGTTACAACTGGAAAGCACATGTTTTTCACTTTATGACTATATTGAATAAGCAATGATTCAGTCACACTCCTCTCCAGGTCTCGAAAAAAAGAATAATGGAAACAAAAATCTTTTCACTGATCTCAGAGATTCTAACTCTAAGTACACATTAGGGAAAGTTTTGCATTTGCTAAAAATATTATATTTATTTATAAGGTACTAATCACCTCAGTTTTCTATTTTTCAGGTCTACAAATCTCAGCACATACTTACTGGTTTTTGCTTTTGTCATCCTTTTTAGAGAAGTAAGTAGCCCTTCATTCCAAAGCAAACTCTACCATCTATGCTCCAGATCATATCAAGATTTTCTATGGTGATAATCTTGACTCTATTCTGAGTCTCATTTATTATGCATATATTCTATAAATATTTATTCAGTGCCTATTCTGTTATTGGCGCCATCCAGGTTTTGGGGACATGGCATCTACAGTCATTTGAATAACAGCCCCCCTGAAAGATTTATCTGCCAAGAAACTGTAAACGTCACCTTATTTGAAAAATGTGTTTGCAGATAAAAGTAATGATTTCAAGATGAGATTACAGCCTAGATTACCAGGGTGGGCCCTACAACCAGTAACGAAGAGGAGAAGAAACAGTGAAAAGGGCAGAAGGGAAAACCAAATGAAGAAGGCAGAGATTGCAGTTAAGTAGCTATAAGCTAAAGAACACCTGCAGCCACCAGAAGTTAGAAGAAAAAGGAGGATTTTCTCCAAGAGCCTTTTGTTTGTTTGTTTGTTTGTTTGCTTGCTTGTTTTTCATCATGATAAGTGTACGATTTAATCCCCTCACCTATTTCACCCATTCTACCACCCACTTCCCCTCTGGTAACTGCCAGTTTATTCTCCATAGTTAAGAGTCTTTTCTTGGTTTCTCTCTCTCTTTTTTCCTTTGAACACTTGTTTCTTAAATTCCACATGAGTGAAATCATAGGGTGTTTGTGTTTCTCTGACTCACTTCACTTGGCATTATACGCTTTAGCTCTGTCCATGTTGTTAGAAATGGTAAGATCTCTTTCTTTTTATGGCTGAATAATATTCCTGTGTGTGTGTGTGTGTGTGTGTGTGTGTGTGTGTGTGTGTGTGTGTGTGTAAATCACCTCCTCTTTATCCATTCAGCTATCAGTGGACACTTCAGCTGCTTCCATAATTTGACTATTGTAAATAATGCTGCTATAAATATATGGGTGCATGTATCCCTTTGAATTAGTGTTTTTGTATTTTGGGGATAAACACAATTACTGCATTATAGGGTAGTTCTATTTTTAATTTTTTGAGGAAACTCCATACTGTTTTCTACAGTAGCTGCACCAGTTTGCATTCCCAACAACAGTATAAGAGAATTCCTTTTTCTCTACATCCTTACCAACAGTTGTTTTTTCTTGTGTTTTTTATTTTAGCCATTCTGATAGGTGTGAGGTGATATCTCATGGGAGTTTTGATTTGCACTTCTCAGATGATGAGTGATGTTGAGCATCTTTTCATGTGTCTGTGAACCATCTGGATCTCTTCTTTGGAAAATGTCTGTTCATGTCTTCTGCTCATTTTTTAATTGGATTATTTGTTTTTTGGGTGTTGAGCTGTATCAGTTCTTTATATATTTTGGATACTAACCCTTTATTGGATATGTTATTTGTAAATATCTTCTCCCATTCTGTAGGTTACTTTTTAGTTTTATTAGTTTTAGTTTTGTTTCCTTCACTGTGCAGAGCTTTTTATTTTGATGTAGTCCCAATAGTTTACTTTTGCTTTGGAAAGAGTATGGCCCCACTGACACCTTGATTTTAGACTTCTGGTTTCCAAAATGCTGAGGCAATATATTTCTGTATTGTAAGCTACGGAATTTGTGGTAATTGGTTTCAGTAGCCACAGGACACTAACACAGCACTGGATAACTGTAGTAGAGACCATACGCAATAGCTTGAGGGTGGACAAGGGAAGATAAGCACTCGATGCACGTTTTGCGAAGTGCAGTGTATCTTTAACATTAATCTTCACATTGGTTGCTTTAATTCCATGCTTATACATATTAGCAACTATTTTTATCATAAAACACTATTATTACAAGCAAATAACACTAATACATAAATAGTAGAAAACTAACAATATCCTTAAAGACAAATAAAGGAGTTTCTCATGGATCTATTTCGTATTCCCAGTTTCTCTGCGTAGACTGATACTGCTTAGCACAGAACCTGTACTGGTTTCCCAGGGCTCCTGTAACAACCTACCACAAATTGAGTAGCTTAAACAAATAAAGTTTATTGGCTCAGTTCTTTGAGGCTAGGAGTCTGAGATCAAGGTGTTTCTCAGGGCCATGTTTTCTCTGAAGGCACTGGGGAATGATCGACTCAAGGCCTCTTAGGTTCTGGGAGATCTTTGGCTTGTGGCAGCATAATTCCAGTCTTCACATAGCATTCTCCATGTGTCTCTGCCTTTGTCTAAATATTACCTTTTTATAAGGATACTGTCATATTGAATTAGGCCTCACTCTAATGACCTCATTGTAATTTGATCATCTGCAAAGACCCTATTTTCAAATAAAGTCACATTCACAGGCACTGAGGATATTAGGATTTCAATGCCTTTTTGGGGCACATATTTCATCCCATACCAGTGCCCAAATCAATAATTTTGAATTGAGTTGTAAAGTGTATGTGACAAGGAAAGAAGATGATAAAGACATTGTGGAGAATTGAAAAGATATGAATGAGCAAGATTATAATTCTGGTTTAGGTAGAGTTTTCAAAATACAAAAATATTGTCCATATGTAGCATACATAGCAGAATAAAATATTTATACAAGGTAGCTCCTCTATTTTCAGTAACTGAGCTAGTTTTGCCTCTTATGCTTCTGATCTAGAGAGTAGCTGGGTGGTAGAAAAAAGGGAATCTGAGAATTTATGAAGTTGTGAATTAGTGGCATCTTTGATTTAACTCAGTTTCATTTGGGTAATTCTGTCTTTCAAAAGCATTCACTCTGTCTCAGGTTTCCTTCCATTCCCTATGCTTCCCCTAATACCGAAGAGATGTGGGATAGGGTTCCAACACCTGTGCCAGAGGTGGAGGAGTAAAGGACCTCAAGTCAGTGTGCTAGGTAATTGCTGGTACCTGCTGCAGTCTGGCTGCTCTGTGTCATTGATAAAGACAGCAATTAGTGAAACTGTGGTCTGCTCTTTTTGTTGAAATCAGGATAGTGGTCTTCCTTATGACTTGTCTCCATCTTTGCCCTCCCTGGTGTTACAGACCTCACTGAATCTAGCCACATTCTCCATCCAGCCTCATCATGGTTTCTATAGAGTTTATAGCATCTGTCACTATGGTGAAACTTGGTGGGTCTTCAGGCTTCCAACTCAGTTAAATTTTGCCTCTACTGTGGAGCATGTAGTATTATCTCACTCCTTTCATGCCAAATGAGGGCTAAGAGGTCTCAAAAGATCAAATTCAGGCCCTTTGTGGCCTGCAGTAGTTCACTGCCATTATTCACTACGCTGCAACATTTTTGTGCTTGCATCAAAACCACCCTGCAGAATGCTCTCCACCCAGAGTTCTAAACAGAGTGGGGCACAAACCCTTTTATGGCTTTTGCTCAATATATTCAATTCTTCTCCATCCCTCTGAAAATTCAGCTAATACAGATATGATACTGGCATTCTCCTGTCCTTTCTTATCTATCTTCTTCCCAAACCTACCAGTACATTAGTGACAATAATTTTTTGTTTTACTCTACTTGTCTGGCTAAAATGCTTCTTAGATTCTACCTCCTTTCTTTAAATGTGAGTTAATGTCAAGGTCTAGTCATAATTGGTGAGAGTATAGTTTACACATGAAGGAATTAATTCTATATTTATTTTCAGAAAGTTGACTCGATATGGAGGAAATTGGGCAAGTTCAAAATAGGGATTATGAGAGATAAAAATACACTCATTTAATCCCCTATTTTATTCTCATTACTTTCAAATAACAGCAAAGTTAGTGACATATTTTCATTCAAAAAACAAATTATCTCATGTTTATGTTCATTCCTACATTTTTCTCACCTTCCTTCTATTTATTTCTTCCCTTCTTATATCTGTTCATTAATTCATTAGATGCATACCTAGAGATTATTATGAGCCAAGTACTGAACTAGAGACTGAGGATACAAAAATTAATAGAGCGTATCATGCACCCTCAAGTATTTCACAGGGTAGTGTGAGAGTTAGACACATGATATTTTAATTAAATTTTATTTCAGTTTGGGTAAGTATACCTATTCACCTAATATCTGTATATATATTCACCTAATCTATCAACCTTGGACATGGGCTAACTTAATGCCTTTGTTTTTTAGGTTTGGGAAAATGTTGTTCATATCAGGAAAATAAGCTGTATAAGTAACTGATAAAACATAATTAGTGGCACACAAAACTTAACACTTGGCTCTCCTTAATCACAATCTAATTTTTTCCTTAATACTGTACATATTCTAACATGTGATATATAATTATAAGCACCATGTTTTTTTAAAAAATAATAATATTTCTTAAAAGACTTGGTATAATTCTCACTGAGAAAGTCTGAAACATTTTGACACAAAATCAACTAAAGGACTTGTGAAAGTATGACATGATGAATAATAAACAGCAACAACTCATTACCATTTGGTAGATGCCATTTGAAAATAGCTACGGTCACGTATATGTTAGGGTCTACCTTATTGAAACAATGCTTACAATTAAGAAAACAGAAATAACTGAAAAAGGGAAATACCAGAACACATTGAATAACAGGAATTACTGCTCCCTATATTCAGCTGGAAATATTTTAGGTCCTCTTGAAATGAGTTCAGGATTCAGAGACTCAATGACTGAGACAGAAATAGCATTCAGAGGAACTCGCAAATTAAAATCTTAAATTAGGTTGTATTTCCTAAAATGTTCATTGTCAGTACTTGTATTCTTTATCTTTTCTTTCTTATTGGTTAGATGAAGTACTGCCTCTACTTTTTCATCTTAGAGTTTATGTAAGTATTATCGATTTTACATTAAAAAATGAAATCAAAGTCCTCTCTTCTGGTTAAAATATGTAATGATCAGAACAAAAACAAACAGATCTCTTTTGGAAATTTCTTTCAATTTGAATTTCATTAATTCCACTATACCTTGCCAAATTCATTATTTCAATAAAGTAATTCCTCAAATATTTGCAAGAATAGAGAAGAACACACAACAGATTTGAGAAATATGTACTCTTAAAATGTTCAACATGTACAGGGGACAAGAGCCAATTTCAATAAACATTGTGTACTTCTTTAGGTTGAACCACATGAAATTGCCAATTTAACCCCCCCCCTTTTTTTTGCCTACAGAAATGGCAATTTCTTATTTCTTGAACCCCATACAGCCTTGCAGAAGTCTACTTTTATTAGATTTGGCTAAAGATATAAATTTTGGAACCATCAGGCACATAAATGCTATAAATACAGGAAAATGCACAAGTGAGAAGAGAGTTGGCAAACACAGGTATTTAAAGTGCCAGCAAAGGAAGAAATAGAGTTGTTTGGGAGACTGAGAAAAAACAATCAACAGCACTAGCCAAAACAATAATATAACTGACTTAACCAGTCCCACAAATAGGTTAAAATAACTTGGGTTCAAATATATTCTAGCTGTTGAACGACTTATTTGTATTACACAAGAAAGACAATTCACTTCACATATTACTATGAACCAAGGACAAACTGGGAAATCAGTCCGTTTTGCCGAATTATGAAAGAATAAAAATTTATGCATAAGATATTTACCTTTTACAAAATTAAAATTTTATTTTTGAGAGACATTAACTATTTTAGGCAATACATAAATTATTTCAAGATACCGACTACTATGTCTAGTAATGTGCTACCTCACATATTACGTTATTGATACATTGATAAAGATGGCAGCTAGAAGCTATTCTTTCAGCAAGCTTTGTTAGTTATTTTTATAGCATAATAATTGCATTTTAAAGATGTTATAATTTTTAAACAAGGGAAAAGATTTTGAATTATAGCTTGCTATTAGAGCACCAGTTAACCTAATTCCATCAAAGTTCTAAGTTCTCAGCTTTTGCAATGGGAGCTTGAAAGGCTAAAGGGTTAATGAAGAATGTTCAAGGAAAAGTTGTCTGAGATCATCAGGAAGCAGGTGCAGAAAAATTCCAGAGATAGTCATAGATTTATAACAAGGGTTAATAAAACAAACAAACAAATAAACAAAAACTATCCCTTACAAATTCAGAAATCTACAGAATGAATTAAAGTGAAAGGGATTCCCTCTTACCACCAACTGGGAATCCTACAATTACAGAGCTAATTAAAGTTTCAAGTTTTATGCTGTAGATCTTGTGTTTCTACTTTGCCTCCATGTGGAATGTCAGATGACCTAAATCTTATATAGTCTTTTGTTACTGTTCTTTTTTTTTTTTCAGTATTCATAATCTTTTCAAGGTTGATCCATGTTGTAGTACGTATTAGTATTTCTTTCCATTTTATGGACAAACAATACTCCATCATATGGACACACCACATTTGTCTACCCATTCTTCTCTTGACAGACACCAGGGTTGTCTTTACCCCTTGCTTATTATGAAGAGTGCAACCATAGCATTCACACGCAAGTTTCTAATGGAAATATACTTTCATTTCCCCTCCATATATACCTAACAGAACTGTTGAGTCATATGGAAATATCTATGTTTAATCATTCGAGGAACTGCCAGACTTTTCCAATACAGTTGCAACATTTTAGGCTCTCACCAGCAGTGGACAAGGGGTTCTGGTTTTTCCATGTTCTTGCCAACATTTTTGTTATGTGACTTTTTGACTCTAACCGTCTTAGTGGGTGTGAAGTGGCATCTCACTATGATTTATTTGCATTTCACTTATGACCAATAATATTGAACATCTCTTTATGTACCCATTGACTATTTGTGTATCTTCTATGGAAAAATATCTATTCATATTCCCTACCCATTTTTTGATTGGGTTATTTATTTTTTTATTATTGAGTTATAAGACTTATTTATATATTCTAGATACAAGTCCCTTGTCAGATATGTAATGTACAAATATTTTCTTCTGTTCTGTCAGTTCTCTTTTCAATTTCTTAATGGTATTCTTTAGAGCACAAAAGTTTTAAATTTTGAGGAAGTTCGATTTATCTATTTTTTCATTTGTTATGCTTTTGTTGTCATATTTAAGAAACTTTTGCCAAATTCTAAGTCGTAAAAATTTACCAATATGTTTCTTTCTAAAAATCTTATAGTCTTTGCTCCTACATTAGGTATGTAATTCCTTTTGAGTTAATTTTTGTATGTGGTATGAAGATAGGGTCCAAATGTCATCCAGTGTCCCAGTACCATTTGTTTGAAAAGACTATTTTTCCCCCCGTTGAATGGTCTTGGTACCCTTGTCAAAATCAGTTGACCATAGGGGTGCCTGGTTGGCTCAGTCGGTTAAGTGTCTGCCTTTGACTCAGGTCATGATCCCGGGGTCCTGGGATGGAGCCCCGAATCAAGCCCTGCATCGGGTTCCCTGCTCAGCGGGCAGCCCGCTTCTCCCTCTCCCCCTGCTTGTATTCTCTCTCTCTGTCAAATAAATAAATAAAATCTTTTTAAAAAAATCAGTTGACCACAGATGGTATGGTTATATTTCAGACTCCTAATTCTAATTCATTGATTTTTATCTTTATTCTTGTGCCAATAGCACCTTGTCTTGATTACCATTTCTTTGTAGTAAGTTTTGAAATTGGGAAGTATGAGCCTTTCTACTTTATTCTACTTTTTCAAGATTATATAGGTCCCTTGCAATTCCATATGAATTTTAGAATCATCTTGTAAATTTCTACAAAAAAGTTCGGTGGGATTCTCACAGGAATCACATTGAATTTATAGATCTGTTTGGGGCATGTTGCCATTTTAGCAATATGTAGTTTTCCTATCAATGGACATAAGATGTTTTTCCATTTATTTAGTTCATCAATTTCTTTCAAAAATGTTTTGTAATTTTCAGAGTATAAATTCTGCACTTCTTTTGTAGATTTATTCCTAAGTATTTTATTCTTTTTGATGTGATTATAAACGGATTTTTTTTTCTTAATTCAATTGTGTATTGACCATTCCAAGCTATATTTTTATACAAATCCCTGAATTATAACAATGGAATCCAATATTTTAGTTACACTTTTCAGTTATTTCTGAATAAAACCTTACATTAAAAAAAGTGATTGTTAGGAAAATATTGAATTATTAAAAAATATTTTTCTCTTTTGATTCCAAAACTACTACATATCCTTTGAAAAATTTTATAAAATATTAAATAATTAACTCATTATCTAAAGATAACTACATTTTGATGTAATGTTGTTGAGTTTCTTAATAAAAAGATAAAACATAAAAATATATATGAATGTGATATACACATAAATGCACAAGTATAAATATTAACGCATCTACATAGAACTTTATATCATGTGTTTTGACTTATTTTTCTTTCAGAGCACTTCTCCATATTAATTATTATTCTTGAAAAATGTCATTTTGAAGAGAACATACATGTCCATATGGATAGGTGGCATTTAGTCATTCATATACAGATAACTGTTTAGTTGCTTCCAAATTTTACTATTAGAAATATTATTTTGATAAAAATGATTTCATTTTGATAGTTTTGTGAAAATCTCATTTTTTTACCATGACAGAGAATTGATGGGCCTAATATATAAAAATGTTTTCTTCTAAAAATATGATTTTATCTATATATAAGTGAAATATATACTCCCCCAACGTTAGCTTAGCTTTAAACACTCTTGAAAGATGAGCAATGGCGCCCTTCAGGATGAAGACCCTGCTCCCATTACACAGCCCAGGCGCGAGCAAGAAGTGCTCCATTCCAGAAATTGGCTCCTTGTGCACACTTAATGGTACTGGTGTAGGTTTAAGCACTTTCTGAAGCCATCAGTGCTTCACATGGAGGCATGTCTGCTGGAAAAGATTTTCAGTCCAAGCAGAGTCCCCCTCCCGTGGTTCGAATGGGAGTTCAAAGTCTTGCTGCAGATGAGAGAACCCAACTCCGAGGGCAAGGTTGAAATCTTCATCATGGGGAAATGCTGGAGCCAGAAACAGTGTAGAGGCACAGTGATGTTCAGCCTGGAAACCATGAAGTCTCTTGAAAGAGAATGTTCATTCGGGTGCTTTCCTCTCAACCACAGTGATGAGCAGCCTGGATGAAGCCATGCTGTCAGTGAAAATAGGTTAAGAGACTGTCCAGGAAACTGTTACCACAACAGTGTGATTTTTGTGATTAGGACCCCAGTGCAGGGGGTCAGTCTGGGTCAGAAGCCTTACCCTCAGAGGCCTAGTCTGAACTCTGCCTTTGTTCCTGTGGCTAAGGGGAAACAAGTATGTCAGTGGTCTGGATCTTTAATGTTCCAGGGAGCTTTTATACATAAGGAAGAACTTCACTGTTTATTCTTTTATTAATGCTGATTTTGAAAAATAAATGTTTCATTGATATTAAACAAACTTTATAGACCCAATTGATAAGTGCTGAAACATTGATGACAAGCTGATTCCATTCTCTTTGGCTTTCAGTTAAAAAGAAATCTGTTAAAATACATAAATAAATAAAAAATCACTTCTGAAAAATCTAGTTCCCAGATTTTTTTTCCATAATTTTCTCCCTCATATGTTTAACAAAAATAAGGTATCTATATTTTATATACAACTATGGTACTCTCTGGTATCTTTGCTGATTATAACCTCTTGCTACATTGCTTTTTCCCATGCTATATTTTATTTCTTAAAGCCTGTTTAAAAAAAGAAAAACAAAACCTGCTTTACAAAAATTTTCATGATTTTCTTTGCCTTAAATACCTCTGTAACACTTCTTTCTCTTCCCTAGCCTTGAATTATAAGGTCCCTATTTCTTTTATCCCCTACCAAACCATGATTTCCACAGTATTAGTGTCATTATCAATGCATATTTTCTTTATGCATAAAAGAACCTCAAGTACTTATTGCACAAATAAGTTAATTGCATCTGTATATTGCACAAAATTGCAAAGGGCTCTGATCTCACAGCACTTCCTACTTGTGATAATCCATTCTGCAGCAAGTGAACAACTTGCAAAAAAGAAAGAAAAACCAATGAATTGATTCTGTTAATGTGAATCATGTGACTCTCAGTACATGTCCATTGAACTGTGTGTTACGATGTTCTCAAATATCAGGACGCTGTGAAAGCAAGTGTAGCAAGATGCTCAGTATTTAAATCTCGCTAATGATAGAATTTAGTCTTGCAATTATGATTTATTCATCTTTGAATATTAATCATATTCAATAATAATATCTGAATATCTATATCAAAAGTGTTAGTGTATGCATAATTAATTGGAAGAGGTTATAAATCAACATTTATAAACTATGATATTTACTGTCTCTCACTGCAAACATCATTAATAAATGTGTTACAAAAAATCCATTTTGGACTAATGTTTTGAGGGAGAAATAAAAAAATCTATCTTTATTATTTCACTTCCTAAGGCAGGGTGTTGTTTTGTTTTAAAGGAAATCATAAACTTTTTTTTATAATGCTTTAATTTATATAAATTTTGTTTGGAGTTTTGCTACATCAGTTATTCTTCCCTAACTTCTATTTATGGAGTTTACCCTCTGGCGAAATGAAGTAATTAATTTGAAGAGGGAATACATTCAATATCAGAATTTCATAAGATGAAAAGTTTCTTTACTCATCTGTAAAATTGTTCTCTTTATCAAAAAAGAGAAGGGGTGAAAGCAATCCAGGAGACAGCTCTTCTGGAGACTGAAGGTGGTTTACAGAATACATGTTAAAAAATAAAAGAGAATAAAAAAATAAAAATAAATAAAAATAAAAAATAAAAGAGAAAAAGTGTTTTCTACCTGTAATATTAACAAGTCATATAAAAATATATTTGAGAACACCAAATGAATAAAAAACCATAATTTTCCTGGTTCCAATTTTGTTTTTGATATTCACATCCTAACTTCTGATTCCCCTTTATTACACTCATCCTTGTACTCTATTTTATATTTCTAGGATAAGAATTGTTATATATAAAGTGGAATAGCAGTTGTCCTGTGCTGCTTAACAGACATCAACTCCATTTCTTCCTTTCTGGATCGATCAGACACAAATCCATAGCAGGTCATTTGCTAAAAAGAAGAAACAGTTGAAATGATGGAGAAATAAAAAGTCAAACACACACACACACACACACACACACACACACACAGAGAGAGAAAAGAATAAGAAGAATTGTATACATTATTGGCAAAGGATGTTCCTACTATACTCATGTTTACTACTTAGTGCCTAATAGCCAAATATGGAGCTCTTCTCTATAAAATATACTAGTCTCCCCTTATCTTCTGTTTCACATTCCTCTGTTTCAGTTACCCCTAGTCAACCATGGTCAGAAGCAGAGATGATCCTACTTCTGACAGAGTCAGAAAGTCAATACTACCCTAATGCTAGGTCACATTGTCTATGTAATTCACCTCAATTCGTTAGATCACATGGACATTTTATCATCTCACAACATCACAATAAGGGTGATACATTAGATACATTCACATATGGTAATATGATTCAAACTTCTAATAAGTAGTAGTTCAGTATGATTTTTATAAAGACCCTCAAAGTTTTTGTTGATGTTTTCTATTAGCATATCACTATGAAACTCCAGCATTTATTTGAGATGTATACTTAAAATGTCCATGCTTGGAACCCCTGGCTAGTTCAGTCAGTAGAACATGAGACTTGATGCTAGGGTTTTGAGTTTGAGCCCCCTGATGGATATAGAGATTACTTAAAAAATCTTTTTAAAAAATGCTCATGCTTTATATCCATGAATGTAAGTCCCATTAAGTTAATGCAGTTTACATTTTATAATGTATTTTATATGAGAATAAAATCATGGTAAAAGGGGTGCCTGGGTGGCTCAGTCATTAAGCATCTGCCTTCGGCCCAGTATGTGATCCCAGGGTCCTGGGATCGAGCCCCGCATCAGGCTCCCTGTTCTGCTGGGAGCCTGCTTCTTCCTCTCCCCCTCCCCCTCTTGCGTTCCCTCTCTCGCTGGCTGTCTCTCTTTCTGTCAAATAAATACATAAAATCTTAAAAAAAAATCATGGTAAAAGCCTTTAGTAAATATAACATCTATACTATATTTAATATAAAACAAATATATGAGTTTTATGAGATCCTTGATGGAAGGAATTATACCTCTTATCATGTTGAACTATACGACTTTGCCAATTTTCAACCATTTTCTACTTACTGAAAATGGCAATGCCATATGATTCAACTTAATATATCCCTCTCCTTTGTGCCTGGCTCAATTTAAGTAACATAGTAGGTGCTCAATGAATGTTTAATGAGTGAATGAAAAAATAAATCTCAATTTATTTTGTAAAAATTCTTTAAACTACCTGAGCATGTGTTCTTACTCTTTTGTTTCCTTATTCTTATTCAATGAGGAAGAAAAATAAAAAACAGAACTCATGCTTGCTTGCCAGGTAATACATGAAAGAAGTGTCTACCCACTCCCCTGATACCACACACACACACAACTCAGAAAGTCTCACAGACACTTATCCATTTACACATGTAAACAAAGGAGAATTGGATACAGATGTATCTCCACATAGTAAGTGCCTGGATCTTCTTCCTGGTTGAAGGTTTGTGGTTAGTTGTAGCGTCTCTGAGGTAATCTCCCATTACCCTCCCAGAAATCCTGCTCCCATAATCATGAAACTCTCAGCTTTTTGTTTTGGTTTTGTTTTGTTTTGGTTTGGTTTTTAGAAGAACTTTTCCTCAGTCCACTTCTTTGCCTTAACTGAATTCCGCCTCTCCTTGGAAGCCCTCTCTGGGGTGGGGGCTCAACTTTCACACTTCATTTCTACCAGGGGTTTCCTCCTAGTATCACTCTGCTACTCCCAGAACCAAGTCTCCACTATTGAGTCTTCACCCTGTAGAACCCTCTTACTGATTGGAAACTCAAACTATCCAGCACCTTGGTGTGAGCTTTCCTTTCATCACACACACTTGGCAAGCCCATGTCTTGGATAAATGTAAATATCTGTAATCTCCATATCGGTACTCAAACAATACAAGGGGATGGGGGGGAGCAGGATATTCATGAAATGGATGCTACATTAAGTCATGGTTAGTGATCTCAACTAGACACTTGGCACTGCCTAGCAGACTTCTCTAGTTCAGTGTCTCCCACTTCGATAACAAATTTTCATATCAGGGTCACTCTTCTCATATCTGTAACCCCACTTGCACCTCAATAACATTCTACCTCAACACCACCAAACCTTTAAACATGCCAACAGGTTCTATCCCTTCTTTTCTTTGCCTCCCTCATCTTATAAACAGAATCCCTTTCCTTCCTGAGCTAATCTCATGTCATTTATCAGCACTTTCTCCATAGAATCCTTTCTTTCATCACTTCCACTACTCTCCCACCCTGATGATCTTTTGACTATATCAGGACCTCAATAGGGAAATTCTATTGATGTTCTGTTGTCTCTGAAGCCTTAATGTGATTTCTTTTTTCCTTATGTATGCAGTTTAAATTCAAGACCAATCTCACACCCCCCTTGCATATACATTGACTCCTTTACCCTTGTGCTACAGAGTATTTGCTTAGTGAAACCATAAACCTGATTAAATCCAACTGTCAGGCGCCCCAGGGATTAGTACTCTTGTAAAGAAGTCCAATTGAGTTTTTTTGCCCCTTCTGGCATGTGAGGATACAAAGGGGAATTGGAAATCTCCAACCCAAAAGAGGGTCATCACCAAAACCCACCAAGCTGGCACACATCTTGGACTTCCACCTCCAGAACTGTAAGCAATATAGTTCTGCTATTTATAAGCCACCCATTCAATGGCATTTTGTACAGTAGCCTGAACAGTCTAAGACACCAATTTTTCTTTCCAATGTACACAAATAACACAAATATAAAGAATAAATCACAATATAAATCTGATAATGTCAGCCCTCTGAGACCATTTAGAAGTTCTCCATCTCAATGAGAATAAAACCCAAAGTCTTTCAATGACCTACAAGGCTCTACATAATCTTGGCCCTTCTTTACTTTTTCTGACCTCTCTCCTACTCTCAATTTTGTCCTCTCTGCTCCAGCCATATTAGGACCTCCCTAAGGACTTTGGCCATATTCATTTTCTATGTTTGACATATTCTTCTCTCAGATATTTGGATGGCTAAATCTTTCCACTTCTTTATATTGTCTTTTTGTTGAAGACTACACAATGACCTAATTTTAAATTACAAACCCACTCTCAGCTTTCCTGATCCCTCTTATGTGCTTTTTTTCCTCCATAGCATTTTACTGTTTATAATGCACTGTTGTTTTACTTGTTTATTATGCTATTCCTGATTTTACTTGTTTCTTTACCATTTCCACCCATACAATGAAACCCTGTTTTTTTTTAACTTTTATATCTGAAATGCCAAGGACAGATCCTGACACAACAACACTCAAATATTTGATGACATCAAAAATAAAGTAATAACATCTATTCCTTCACCTTCACTCACAATTCCATTTCCTATTTCTGTTGGGATTGTATTAAACCTTGTACTAAATCTTATATCTCTCATCCTATATCTTCTACTTCTCACTCTGAACTCATTTCCAATACCACTGACAACTCAAGTGTCAGTGATCTTAAAAAAAATAAAAATAAAAACCTTCCCTCAACCCTAAGCCAACTTTATCTTCAGTATTAGCTTTCTCTTATACTGTCGCATTGGAATTATTTAGAGAAATGTCAGTAATTGATTCCATTTCCTTATCCCACTTTAAACCTCCACTCCCACTACTTACACTGAACTTCATCATGTGACTTCTATACCATAAGTTCTCTTGGGTTTTCATCTTCCTCACTCCCATTCTGTTCAGGAGAAACTTCCTATAATAGACTATTAATATTTGAGCCTTTCAAATATCTTCCCTCGATGCTCTTACATTGTTATCTCTCACTTTCTTCTTAAACATCTTGTCCACTATTCTATCTTCAATTATGACCAGATGCCAACATTTTCTGAATTTCTGTCTCCAGCCCAGAACTCTCTCCTGAAGTTTGGGACCACTGTTAGCATGTAAATGTACCGAGGGCACCTAAAAATATGTTACACTAATTATTCATTTTCTCTCACAAACTTTTGCTTCTTTCTCCATGTTTCTTATCATAGTGTACCATATTATGAATAATTTACTCTAACATTCCATCACCAAGAACTTTCAATTCTCCATCTTTAATTATTTTGTGACATTATTCTTCTTTTATTCCCCAATCTTTACTACCACTCTCCTTCTCTGTGATACCAAATCTTGACTGGATAATTTTCAGGTTTTTCTCACTATAAGTCATTTTCCAATTCTACAAAGAGTTATCTTAAACATTCAAATCTTACCATTACACTCATTGATTAATTCTTTTAATGACTCCATACTCCCCTTATGGCATAATGTAAAGGGCCATTTAACTTAGAATCTGTTCTGTGCTTAGAAGCTCTTCAGTTTCAAGTCTTGTCCTTAATCACCTATAATCCGCCCACAGTGTTCCTTTCACACTGAACTCCTTGCGGTTCCCTGAATGTTGCAGATTTTCTCACTCTCAAATCTAGTCCTTAGCACATAATCTTGCCTCTTATAAGATACATTTTCCTCAACATATGAACTCTACTAGTATTCTCCATCTACGTTTGTATTGATACGACACATTTGCCTTCAGATCTTAGCTAAGGCATCATTTTATTTGTGAACTGTAGGTAATTTTTTCCTCCTTATGCTATCGTATCATCTTTACTTATAATTTGCCACTTTTCACATTGATTATAATCATTTTATGAAATGCGTTCTTTCTCTACCTGACAATGCAAATAGAAACAGCATTTATGTATGGTGGCTAATATGTTATCTGGCATATTTACTTTTTGTTTTTCATTAATTATTAAATACGGTGATTACTGCACTTCAGGTATAATACATTAATTAGCCTTCATAAAAATTCTATGAGTTAGGGGCGCCTGGCTGGGACAGCGGTTAAGCGTCTGCCTTTCGGCTCAGGGCGTGATCCCGGCGTTATGGGATCGAGCCCCACATCAGGCTCTTCTGCTATGAGCCTGCTTCTTCCTCTCCCACTCCCCCTGCTTGTGTTCCCTCTCTCGCTGGCTGCCTCTATCTCTGTCGAATAAATAAATAAAATCTTTAAAAAAAAATTCTATGAGTTAAGTAGCACTATTATTCCAATTTCACAGGTGAGCAAACTGAGGCTGAGAAAGGTTAAGGAAATATATAAAAGGTCAAATAACTATTAAGCAGTACAGCTAAGAGTAATTATTATTGGCTCACAATTAGTATTTACTCAATAAATGAAAAGATGGATAACTTATAGAATGACTGCATAAGATTTCTCCTTTCTCAGGTCACTAAATGTTTGTTACTAGTGACTAGGATAGACTTTTCATGACTACCTCTCTTCCCTTTGTATAACTTTTTTTTTCACCCATGAAGTTACTCATTTTCTCAGGCAATATATTTCTGGCAATCCACCCGCCAGTATGTGTTTTAATGAGAGCACTAGACACAACAAGCAAAACTGGGACACTGGTTACATTAAGTTGAAGAGACCCCTTAATTACAAGTAAGAGACTTTTTCTTGTGAATAATTGTACAGATTATGTTCAGAACAAGGGCCTCTGGCCAAGGAAGCTAAAATCCAGCCCAGAATGTACTGTCATTTTGGAGGAAGAAATGACATTTTAAGTAATTAATTTTCCCAGCAAGCAGGGGCATGTTTTCTAATTCATCTGCCAGAATGGGTGGGATTTTTTCTATTTTTTTCTAACTTATTACAAAGGCACCATATATACTATCAGAAGGCCTGCCCAGAAGGGCCTAGATCCTTAAGTATGTATTCTTTTCCAATTCATATGACCTTGGGAAAGTTTCTTAACATCAATTTTCTCATTTGGGAATGGGAGTAATATCTCATTCAAAGGATTGCTAAGAATATTGAATGGTGGGTGCCTGGGTGTCTCAGTTGGTTAAACGTTCCTCTTGATTTGGGTTGAGGTCATGATCTCAGGATCATGAGATCAGGCCCTGCAATGGGCTCCATGCTCAGCATGGAGTCTGCTTGATGTTCTCCTTCTCCCTCTCCCCACTAACCCCCGATCGGGCTAACTCTCTCTCTCCCTCTCAAATAAATAAATCTTAAGAAAAAAAAGGGGGGGCACCTGGGTGGCGCAGTCGTTAAGTGTCTGCCTTCTGCTCAGGGCATGATCCCAGCGTTCTGGGATCGAGCCCCACATCAGGCTCCTCTGCTAGGAGCCTGCTTCTCCCTCTCCCTCTCCCCTTGCTTGTGTTCCCTCTCTCGTTGGCTGTCTCTGTCAAATAAATAAATAAAATCTTAAAAAAAAAAAAAAGAAAAAGAAAAGAATATTGAATAGTATAATGTATTAAAAGCACCAACACTTTGTGTTGCATAGAGCAACCACTCTGTAAATGTTGGCTCTTATTGTTAGTATTTTTATTCCTATTAATATTATCATTGTTATTTTCTTTCTTTTTTTTAATCAGAGAGAGAAAGTGAGCACAAGCCGGGGGAGTGCCAGGCAGAGGGAAAAGCAGGCTCCCCGCTGAGCAAGGAGCTAATGCGGGATTAGATCCCAGGACCTTAGGATCATGACCTGGGCCAAAGGCAGCTGCTTAATGGGCTGAGCCACCTGGGCATCCTTCATTTTTATTTTCTTTTAAAATTTTTCTTATAGTGATTGCATTTTCACTTTGGATTCTGAAAACTAAGGAAGCCTCATGAGATAAAACCACCTCTAAAGTTTTGAGAGAACAAATATAAAGACAACAATCCCTCTCTAATATCATTTCCCAAATACTAGAACAGTACAAAGAAAACTTTGTTTTCACATGTCCATTCTCTACTCAAAATTATGATAACTGGGGGTACCTGAGTGACCTCATGAGTTGAGCTTCTGATTCTTGATTTGGGTTCAAGTCATGATCTCAGGGTTGGGTTCAAGTCCTGTTTTGGGTTCCATGCTCAGTGTGAAGTCTGCTTGGGATTCCCTTCCTCTGCCCTACCCCCAACTGCTACCCACCCTCTGTAAAATAAATACAGAAATAAATCTTTAAAAAATTATGGGAATTATACTTTAATTAAAAATTAAGTTTAAGTTGAATTAAATTTAGGTTAATTGAAATTAAATTTAAAGATCATTATACTGCCATACAAAATCAAAGACTGTTAGCATGAACTGTAATGAAAGGTGAAGGTGCTTTCTGTCTATAAATTTCCAGACTTAGATAAATTTCTGAACACTATGCCACAGACCATTCTAGACAAAGGGAAGGTATTAGGTGCATGTAATTTATATGCAATGTATGGTAGGCTGAATACTGACTCCTCAAAAATATCTAGTACTTAATTCCTGGAACATGGGACTATGTTACCTTACATGGTAAAAGAGACTTGCAGGTTAAATAAATTGAGGATCATGGGATTGGAGATTATCATTTTATCTGGGTGGGCCAGATGCAATCATAAGGGTCCTTATAAGTGGAAGGCAGGAAGATCAGAGTCAGTGGAAGGCGATATGACAACAAAATCAAAAGGATGGCGTGATGCAAGGAACGGTATCACAAGTCAAGGAATGAAGGTGACCTCTAGACACTGGAAAAGCCACGGAAACAGAGAGAGGCTCTAGAAGGAACAGTCCTGCCAACACCTTGAATTGAGTCTGGTGAAACTGATTTTGGATTTCTGACCTCCTGAACTATAGGATAATAAATCTGTATTGTTTTAAGCCACTAAATTTGTGATAATTTGTTATAGCACCAATTAAAAAATGGGAAGTGATGCCAGATAGCACAGTGAATGGGGAAGTGAGATAGGAAAAATTGTTATCAGTTAAATTATCATTATCAGCTAAATTACTATATATATATATATATATATATATAGTATGTTTTTTTGGTAAATCTGGGAGCAGTTAGAATATATGCCTCTGAATTTTTCTACTCCCTACCAAGGTATGAAAAAGTTGGGGGGGTTAATACATGAACTACAATCAATCATCTATTGAGGGTTAATTCTAAAAATATTAATTTCCTGGCACTTCTGGACTGTCGTGTGGACAAACAGAATAGGTTCTAGTGGCCAGAGAAAGCCCATGGGTAAAGAACTTCAGGTGCTGGTATCCAGAAGTCTACCTGTTATACGCTGAAACAATTAAGAAGCTATAAGCAGGGCATTGATAGCATCTACGAAGGTTTCTAATCTAAGTTTACTTATAGTGAACCAGTGAACTAGATGAATTTAGGAATTGCTTATATATTTTAGTGTTGCTTGCACAAACAACAGATACATATATATGTATATATATACACACACACATCTATTTATCTCCAAAATATAAGATGTATGGAGGGACCTCCTCATGAATTTAACAAAGACAATAAAAGTTCTGATTGGTGAAACAAAGCACACAAAAATAATTGTAAAAGCTAATTTTATGACTTTTAGCCTTATAAAATATGGAAAGATTATTTTAAAAAGTAACAAGGTGTGTCTATCCTTGTTTACTGCAAAAATGGCAAGCTTCACACATGAGGTAACATTATCTTTTTAAAACACATGAAATTCTAAATATATGATTAGTGGAATGTGAAACACGATTTGTGAAAAATCAGTGAATCATGCAGGTAGTATATGAAAGCAACATGCTAAACTGGAAGTAGGGCGCATGGTTCTTTTCAAAATTAATAACCTAGAGGGAAAAGTGCAATATTCATCCTTAATAAAACTAAACACAATCTAATCACGATATCTACAATTAAAACATTCAAAGACTAGCCAAACATATAATCAAGTATACACTTTATCAAAAATGTGAACCTAAACTTGTGATATTTTAATATTAACCTTTTTCCAAAGTACCTCACAGAAAAAAAATTAAATTACCAGTTTCACAAATATAATATTTTAAATGTTAAATTAATCTTATGTGATGGTAAATTATGTGCATTAGTAATATTCCTATTTAATAAATATGGGTTTTAACTCCAACTTGAACAGTTTATTAATCACTATTGATAGTCAAAAAATATTTTTGAACATATATACCAGACACAAGTCTAGGCACTGGAGATATAGACCTTACAATATAAAGAAGACAGACAATAAAGAAATAAATACACATACAAAATGCAAAATGGTGACAACTTAATAGAAAGATAAAACAATGACAGTGGATATGAAGTTTCCAGGGTCAGGAGGAGATCTAAAATTTTTAAATTTTGTTTGGAG
Organism: Ursus maritimus; assembly: GCF_017311325.1. Classification (NCBI taxonomy): domain Eukaryota; kingdom Metazoa; phylum Chordata; class Mammalia; order Carnivora; family Ursidae; genus Ursus; species Ursus maritimus. Next base: position 25,793,232 of record NW_024423453.1, read on the forward strand.
AAGCTTTTAAGTGAATATAGTTCACTGGAAAATTTGAGATTGGGTTTATGCATTTGATATCTGTTAGTGAATAAAAGTTAGTGAAAGCCACAGACTATAAGAAATCAATGAATGAATTGAGTATACCTAGAACGTGATACGGGAGGACTGAGCTCTGCAGCAACCCAGGGTTTATAGGTCAAGAGGAAATGAAGGAATCAGCAGTAAGATGGGGAAGCAGCAATCACAGAAGAAGGAGGAAAACCACAAAGTGTAGTATTTTTAAAGGCCAATTAAAAATGTAGAGTCTCAAGGAGAAGTAAGAGACGACTTGTGTGAAATGCTATGGATTTCTTATAAAGGATGAAGACCATCCAATGAATTTACCAATGTGAAGTTTAAGGTCCTCTTGAAAAGGGCTGCTTCATGGGACAGAGTTGGGGCACAACCGTTTGGAGTGGATTTATCAGAGCGCAAGGAAGGGAGCTGTACGTCAGTTCTATTTTGCATATTTGTTACACATCATTCTCCTCTGCACTGGACGGACACCATGTAATTCAGGCCTCTTTTTGGAGACAATTTTATCTTTTTTACTTGTCTCTTTTCTGAGGAATGAGCTATCATTTCATATTTTTCTAATTTATCATAACTATTTGAAATTATGAATTTCTGATTTCAGCGCTCTTTCTTATCTTTGGTGTTGGTTAAATTACTTTTGATTCAAGCAGGTATGAAGTTTCAGTTTTCCTTTCTTTCATGTCTTGGTACATGTGTCTGCTGGAGCAGAAGTATATTCACCTGCTAAAAGTTCTGTATTTATTTTTCTTTTTGCACTATTTTTAACTGAGACCTGTTTTCTTTTTCTTCCATTCATGTTCATTTACAGTGGATTGTCCTAAAATAATAGGCAATTCAAAGTGGGAGAAAGTGTAGAAATTTGGTACTTAATTTGGTTCTTAGTTTGCGTATGTTCTAGTTCCACCTCTATGTACATTTCATTAAAATATGGCCTCGTTTTGATAGTTTTCTTCAGAATCTTTGATATTACCAAATTTTGGTAGCACTCATACTTTCCTACCATGCTTAAGGGGAATATTTTTCCTTCTAAATTTCTTCCTCTGTTCCTTGAAATAGCACCTATCTGAAAAGGCAAGTAGTCCATTCTTTGATCCACCAGCTCACAGAACCATTTTTTGATATTTTTGCAGTCAATGTGAGAACTTTTTTCTCTTGAGATAACCCTGGTTAATGTTTTCTATTTTCCTCCACCATCATGATTTTGCTGCTCCTTCTCCTGCCCAATCCCTGCCTAACTCTTCATTCTGGTTTAGAAGACTCAAACTGCTGGTCAGAGATTTACAAGGCCCCACATACATAAAAATTCAAGTTTGCAGTGTTCTCTGCCCTGTTGATAGAATAAAGTATATGCTATAGGTGGTTTGATTTTACTTGTTTTCTGTTTTGATTAGAATGTGTTCTTTTTTTTTTTTTTGGTTTGTTTGTTTTTTGAGAATGTATAGAGAAAAGTGTCAACTTCCATAAACTCAAGAGAAGTTAAAACTCTCTTTTGATGTAGGATTATTATGCTTTCTTCCTAACACATATTAATACAGACAAAAACTTCATTGAATAAAGCCTCACTGGAATTATTGTAACTTACTAATGATTAAATTCAACTTGAAATAAACAAACTTGGGATCACTATTCCAATTATAGTCTATGAATCTAAAGGATTCCAATCTAATTATAGTCTATGAATCTAAGTATTTCAATCTAACTCCAATCTAAAGGATCCATAATTCATAAAAGTAACACACTAAAAGATAAATTTCATTTCTGTGTATAAATGCAAAGAAACAACTCTATTTTGTTCAGAAAAATGAGGATTATCAGGACAACCAATACTTCTAGGTTATATTAAAGACTGTTACAAAGAATTCAAGTTAACTTTTACTATTAATAAATTTCCATAATCTGCACAAATGTAGTAATTATACATCTGAATAAGTAACTGGTGAGAGGGACAAAGTGAAATTTTCATTTCTGGAAATCATCAGAAGATCAAGTAGTGTTTTTTTGTTTGTTTGTTTTGTTTTTTTTTTATGGAAGACATGAATGACATATTTCCTGACAAAGAAGAAATGAAATATTTGACCTCTCGGTGTTTCTTCCTAACATAACATCAGTTTGTATGATCTAGCTGGGTTTCTAACCTATTACCTTGCTACCTTTATTCTTTTTGATCTAATATCCCTTCTCTGTTCCTATGGTGACAGAAGAAAGGTACCACTTGGTGTTCCTTATACCTACCTGTGTACTACTTTTGCTAAAACAAAAAACAAAAAAACAAAAAAAAAGGCCAGGGAAGGTGGGAAGTACAATAGAAGTTTTGAACAGCTGGAAATACAAGAGCAAAATTTTCTGCAAATGTTCATGGCTTCAATTTCATACTTAATTTATCTATATGACTCAACAGAATCACTTAACCACATAAAAATACTTAACATTTGAAATTAGAAAATTACTGCACTAATATCATTAGTAAGAACTATCATCAGCAACATAGAAAACACTCAAATATCTCTAATCCAGAAAATTTTAATTACCTAGCCATGATAAAAGTAACAAAATCATTTTCCCAGCTGCTTTTCTATTGCTTTTAAAATAAGCCCTTGAGTACAATGATAAGTTAAATGCTACTTTTGTATTCATGAAAAAGGAAGCAGTCTGAAAAGACTGCAGCTGCCTCAATACTTTCAAGAAAACCTTTTATCTTTTGCAGAATCACACACACACACACACGCAAAATTGAAGAGGTTAAGAACAATTTTCATCCTGTTTTACATTCTACTAAAACACACTTCGGTGTATCAATTGATAATAGATAAATTGACATATGGAATGGAAATAAACTTTTGAATAGAAAAATTATTTTCTGAAGATTATATAATTTTATTTTTTGACATCATTTTTGAGACATTCAAAAGACAGCAGATATTTTTATTCTAAGAGTATAATGAGGTGCTATGGATGTGGTTATTTTAAAAGCCTTATCTAAGTTGCACTAGTATTTTCATTGCACTCAACTGAAAACAATCAATTATGTACCAAGGGTCTTCTTTTTTTTCCTGAAGATTTTATTTATTCATGAGAGAGAGAGAGAAAGAGAGAGAGAAGAGAGAATGTGAAGCAGACTCTGCACTAAGCGCAGAGTCCCACTTGGGGCTCCATCCAAAACCAGGAGATCATGACTTGAGCTGAAACCAACAATCTGATGCCTAACTGACTGAGCCACCTAGGCACCCTTGTGCCAACGTTTAAAACAATAAAGAAATATTGCCGATATTGTTGCTAAGACTATGAAAACACCTCAACTTCTAGATATGAATTTAGGGTGCAGTAACAGTATATTACAAGTATGGTGCTTTTTGTGATTCTTTGTCTAGGAAATTTATCAATGTCTTGCTTCAGAATAAAATTCATCTATCAGATGGCTTTGAGTTTTATTTAAAAATAATTATTTTTCATCTCATATGTTGTAACAATTTCTTTCTACACAAGCAATATATATCTAACAAATTACTTGTAACTAAAACATTACTTAGAGCTATAAGACTTTATATTATTTAATATATCACGAACATTCATAATTTTACTTCTATGGAAATCCTCTCTTTACTTGAATTATTTCCTCTTTAACTGCTTTTCTCAGTGTTTTTTTCTTCAGCTCCTTTTACACTGGTTACTCCTGAGATGTTTGTGCTTTTTCTTTTTCCCTGCTCTCTCAAACCTAAATCTTTATTTAAGCCCATAGCTTTTTATTCCCTGCCCCAACAACTCCTGCCATAAATAGACTTACTAGGGCACGAATAAAGTTTATACTCCAGAAAGGATCATTTACATAGGCCCCACTTACAGACACTGTACCAAATATTGTATTTGAAAATTTATATTTTTAAAAAAGTCTCCAAAATTATACAAGTTTCTGGCACTGTAAAACCTGCATCAGCCCCTTCTCTTGATTGTAGACAGCTGATCTGTGTCCCAAATGCATATCTGTGATTTCCACCTGGCTATGCATTTAACAGGAAGGACTTCATACGGGCATCCCAAACTCAGTATATACAATCTGAATTTATACCTATACTCTAACCTTCTCTTCTAGTAATCCCTATTTTAGTGATTTGATTTTCACTCAACTAGTCACCCACTAAGAAACGTAATGGACATCCTTAATCACTCATATACTTCAGCCCAAAAAACAGAGGATAAAATTCATTTTCAGCATGGTACACAAAATCCTGAATGTGACCACCATTGGCCTCTCTTGTTAAACATCCATAAATGTACCATAAGACCTCCACCTTATTTATAGATTCATTAAACCTGTAACACATCTCCAACTTTGAAATTACTATGTCTTTTGCTTAGTCTCTCTCCATCTTTCATTCTAATCTAGTCATCATTGAAACTTATTGTGACTTTCGATGAAGTCTTTTTGAAAACTTTCTTCATCAGTACTCACCCACTCTCTTGAAATGTATACCTTTTCTCTTTAATAATTGCATTGCATTTTTAATCTCTAGTAGAGCTCTTTTTTCATCATAATTTATTAAAACGAATCATGTTAATTCCTAGCTTTTCCATAGGACTTTACTTTTTTTAAGATTTTATTTATTTATTTGACACAGAGAGAGACAGAGCACAAGCAGGGGGAGTGGCAGGCAGAGGGAGAGGGAGAAGCAGGCTCCCGCTGAGCAGAGAGCCCAGTGTGGGGCTCAGTCCCAGGTCCCTGGGATCATGACCTGAGCTGAAGGCAGATGTTTAACCGACTGATCCACCCGGGTGCCCCTACCACAGAACTTTAATCCCCATGATGAAGACCCTATTTTATTCATTTTCATATTCTTATTATCTAACACCATAATGGCACAAATAACAGCACAAAGTATGTTGCATGAATGAATGGATTTACTGATTTATTTTGGATAAACCATTTATGTTCCAATCTAGCTCCAAACTCTCCACTTATGACATGACCCCATCTATTCTTTCCTACTTATTCAGGACATTACTTAAATAATTGTCTTATTTATCTCTTGAACCTCTTGGGTCATTTTACTCCTCTCTATTAGAATATTTCCATTGGTATCAAACTTGCTATAATATTTCCCACTTTTAAAAAGCCCACCCCTGACCATACGTGTTCCCCAGAGATCACTCTATATATTTACTCCTTTCTACAACAAATCTATTAGAAAAAGTTGCCTACATTTGTAATTACTCTTTTTGTTACTGTGTTTGAATCCTGTATATTTAGACTTTGTTCTTCTACTCCACTATTTCTGTTCATGTCAAGGGCACCAGTGATATCCATTTTGTTAAATATTCACTTTTTGTCCTTATCTTTCTGACTTGTTAGGTGCATTTGATACAATTGATGAGATTCTCCTCCTTAACACACTTTCTTCACTTAGTTTCTCTTCCCACCTCGTTAGTTGCTCCTTCCTAGTCTCCTCTGCCCTCTTCAGTGAGACAAATCCAGAGCTGTTTGGAAAGCTTTTAGTATTTTGCCTGTGTGTACGTATGCATTTTATCTCAAGTAGTCTCATGCTTTAAATATCACTTATATGGCAACATTTCAAAAATTTATAAATCCAGGTCAGACTTCACCCTTGAACTCCAGACGTATATCCAAAAGCTTCTTTGACATGTTCCTTCCTCTATCTAATAAACATCTCACACAACACATTCAAAAACTCTGAATTAACTTCCCTATTCAGCTGCTCCATTGGTAAAGAATAATGTTATTCTTTACATTTCTCAGGACCCAATACTTGGAGTTATTCTATGTTATTCTCTTCTTTCCTACTCTTTCTCCCAAATGCCATACCAAATGATCAGTAAATCCTGCTGAATCTGTTTTCAAAATATATCCAGTGTCCAGTCACTTCTTACTACCTGCACTACTAGCATCCTAATCCAGGCCACCGCTGTATCTTACCTGGATTGTTCTAGCATGCCCCAAAGTGTTCTCCTTGATTTTGCTGTTGTCCCTCTAAAGTATACTCTCAATTCAGCAGCTAAAATGACCTTTGAAAATTAAATCAGATCAGATGAATTTGCTTGAAACTGTCCTATGGCTCCCCCAAACTTTTACTCGGAGTTCAGCCTTTCTTTCCCTACACTGCACTGCAATGCCCCGGATTTTTTCTGTCTCTCAAAATGCCCTCTATCTGTTCATTTTTTGACCTCATATCTTATTACTTCCCTCCTCTCATTCTATTTGAACCATTCTGCTCTGGTTGCCAAGTTTCAGTCACACCAAGCATGTGCTTAACCCATGGACCTTTATACTACTTGCAGTTTCCTTAGAATGAAACTTTCCCCCAGATATGGTGCAGAGAGCAGTTTCTTCAGCTCCCTCATCAAATACTACCACATAAATGTGACTATTCTTGAACATACTACGTAATTATCACCTTCTCCCTCGTTAAACTTTCCTATCCCATCTCCTTCCTATAGATTTACTTCAAAGTGCTTGTTATAATCTTTCATGCTAAATATTTACTTCATTATTATCATCCCTTGGATTAGATTAGCTGAACAGATTCAAAGAAAAATCTTTTTCCCATAATACCCTTTTGATAAGATCTGATTCCACCTGAATTTGTTTTTATTATCTTTTTTGGATCTTCCCCCCAATATTCATTTGTAGTTATAATTACTTACCTTTCAAACATTTACTTACTTTCTGCATTTCCAGATACTGAAAATAAACTTATTTTTTTTCCCACTATCATTGTATTTTCCTTTGAGAATATGGTCAATTTATTGTTTCTCTTATAGTATTCAGTTAATTAATTTTCTTAGGCTTTCACATTTGAAAAACTACAGTTTATAAGACTTTCTTTAATTACTTCTGTTGCTATTTTGAGTTTTATTTGAAACGTATAAAGGATACCATACTTGAAAACACTATTATATTTAAGTAGCCTCTAGTCATTCTAACTTATTTTAAAGGCTTTTTCAGGATAAACACTGAAAAGAAATACATACTCATGTGTATGCACAAATGTACAAATACACACACAAGCTACTTTTTATGAAAGTACTTTCCTACCATGCAATGTTTCTTAAATTTCTTCTACCATAGGGTTTGGCAATTTCCATATAGAAAAACAGCTTAATAGAAATGTACCTGATGATTATATTTAATTAATTTCTACCAGAGCCATCCACCATTATTTATTGATTTTTTTTTTAAAGATTTTATTTATTCGACAGAGATAGAGACAGCCAGTGAGAGAGGGAACACAAGCAGGGGGAGTGGGAGAGGAAGAAGCAGGCTCATAGCAGAAGAGCCTGATGTGGGGCTCGATCCCATAACGCCGGGATCACGCCCTGAGCCGAAGGCAGACACTTAACCGCTGTGCCACCCAGGCGCCCCTATTGATATGTTTTCTAAATGTATTTCCACATGTAAATTATTGATTACCCAATAAGTGGTACAATGGAAAAAATATATTAAAAAGCCTAATAAAATAATATGTAGGAAAAAATAAAATTAAAATATGTAAAATTAAAAATATAACCATACTTTGTTGTTTAAAATGGATATAATAATTTATTACATACAGTCAATAGCAATTTAGACAATGGTTGGCGTATAACGTTAGTCACTGACATAAAGATCTCTAAAGGGAAATCTAAGTAGCTTTCATGGGTACAAAAGTATGAAAACAGAAATGTCTGAAATGTTAAATTTCTTCCTTATATTTTACAATATGCTTTATTAATACAATCATTCTAGTCTTCATTTAAGTCTATACTAAGTCAAAATAGTGGTTCTATACAGGAAAAAACAACTTTGAATTTAACTCGGGTGAATGCTGGGCTTTATTCATCATGAACTAATTCTTCAATATGACATTATATTTCCATAGATGAAGTGCAGGACTCTTTCCAAATAGAGACCACATGTTTGTGGAATGTCCACGCCATATTCCTGTGCCACAGGTAATAATTACATCAGCATTTATCAAAGGGGTTGTCTGCAAAAGAGCCATGTGTACCTTCTCCTCTCCAATTGTTACAAATGGAAGGAGACTAGAAAATTAAAAATAAAATTTCAAGGATGAAGGAGCAGAACAAAATATTAATCAGTTTCCAGCTGAGTTAGTGTAACCAACCACCAAGTCTTACTTTGATGTAAGCAAAGAGCCTATCCTTGGGGAGAAAAGAATGAACATAAAGGGAGCATTTTAGAAGTCTCTCATCTTCTTTGTAATATTTGTTTCTTAAATTATCCATTCTTCTTGGTATTAGAACTTAAAGGCTTCCAACTAGGCTTTGAAACTGATATGCTCTTGAAGTTGTTAAGCTGAAGTGAAAAAGTTGACATCTTTATTAAAGCATTTTTTTATTATTAAAAAAAATTTCTACAACTTGCTCTGGTACCTCTATAACAAAATATATTTCATTTCTTTATCTAAGGCATTTTCCCAGCTAAAATATTTATACTTAGGTAAAATACTAGTTTTTCATATAAAAATTTTTAATTCAATGCCTACTGTCAAGATGTTATCTAATATTTCATATGTGCAATATTATTGGATTAGAGAAAGCATTCAAATTTGATAATCACGTTTCCCAGGTTACAGTGAAGCAACTTTTGTTATTGCTCAAAAACTGATGCATTTTAAAAATCGCTGACTTTTGAAATTTAATTTATTGATAAAATAATTCTACAGAACTTTTTAGCTGATTCTAATTTTTATTTTTAATAAATTATATGCATAACCTTTACTATAAATTTATGACAAACACCCATAAACCCAGTAATAGACACCTAGTGCTAAATCTCCCCTCTATTACTGTCTTATATAACCTCTATTGTATATTTTGCACTTTGACACCTAAACCACATGTGCACACACACACACACACACACACACACACACACTTCTTCATCCTATAATTGGAGATAAAGTAACGTAATTGTACTATCTGATTTAAGTAGATTAATTTTCTAGCAATTAGACTTTGAAAGTTCAATTATAAGTGTGTAAAATATTCATTCCAATTTTTATCAAATATTGGCAAAGTCCTCTCATTTGAATGATGCTACTATCCTAAAGAGGGAAAATAACAGCCAGGGACTGCTCTGCAAGAGGGTAGGCACTCTATTTCCCAACATCTCTGTGGCTTCGTGAATTAGGCTCGATGAACACTGGAATTAAATCAACAGAAATGGTCATGTATACACAATTAAGACTTTGGACATTTATTAACTCCTTTTTCAATCTATGAAATAAAAAGATTTCTTAATTTTTTTAAGTTATACAAATTTGCTTTCATTTTCTTTTTATACAACAAAAGAATTTTTAAGTAGGTTTATATAGATTTCTAATAGAATATTTTATACTGTTTACAAACTTTATAAAAGCCAATACAGATGGGCTTTTCCTTTTCCTTTCTCATTTCATCTCCTGCTTCATTTATAAAACTCTTACTCTTAGGTGTCAGTCTTACAGAAAAAAAGAAAGGTGAGATTGTTCTATGTCTCCATTCAATTCCAACTTGTCACTTCAGACATATCACATGATGTGAATAAGCCTTAATGATCTCAGCTGGTATGTAGGAATATTAATACTTATCTGTATAAAAAATAAATATCAAATGAAAAGCAGAATCGGACCTAAAAAGAGAGGACAAACTTATGGTTGCCAGAGGATAGGGTGGGGGGATTGGGCAGAATGGGTGAAGGGGTAGAGAGAGATATAGGCTTCCAGTTGTGAGTAAGTTACAGGAATAAAAGGCACAACATAAAGAATACAGTCAATGATACTATAATAGCAATGTAACAGCACAGGTAGCTACACTAGTGGTGAACATAGCATAATATATAAACTTGTCAAATCATTAAGTTGTACACCTGAAATTACTGTAACATTGTGGCAACTATTCTCAAATAAAAAAAAAAAAACCACGAAAAATCCCATAACATATTAAGATTTTTAAAAATATTTTCCAAGTTACAATCAATTGTGTTCTTGAACAACAGTGGAACTAGTAAATTTTAACAATTGTTTCTGAAGCCAGGTACACCAAGACTCTTCATTCCTTCCCAACATGTCATCATTATTGAAATATCTATGACAACTTACTTTGTGCAATAATTATATTTGCTTGCAATTTTATTATTTCTCTCATATAATAGAAAAGACAAGGAAATAGGGATCTTAGTACAAAGTAAAGGAATGCTAGATATTTATCACTGTGGCCCATCCTTTCTCCTTCTGTGGAGGTAATAAATGAAGTCAGATCACCTTTCTGACTTTAAGGATTCTCAAGTAGCCATCGTGGAATCTGGCTCTAAAAAGAATTCATGGGTCCTGAATCATTACACATGTGGAACAAAAAAGACAAACATCTTCAGTGGAAGGCTACAGGTAATATCTGAATATGTAGCATTTATTATCGTCTCAGATAGAAAATAAAAGGGATAGTGAAATAGTCTCTTTAAAGGTGTCTTCACATCGAGAAACTGTAAGACTTAACTCAGAGAAAGGTACTGGTATTTTTCACAAGGTTTTAAGTACTATCTTTGAGGGTTCTTTTGAATATCTCATGAAATAGTATAAGTGAAAACATCTAACTTATGCTTGACACACAGAAGGCACTGAAACATTAGTTTTTGTACTACGTACAATTTTTGTACGTTCAAGCAATATTATTTTTATGGTTTATTTATTTTAAAATATATGTCATTGTTTGATTCTAACATCAGAAAACACCTGACTGAATGGTTTGAGCCAATCATTTTATAAACGAAAAAATAAAGTAAAGCCATTAAATCTAAGTAATTAATTCAGAGATAATAATTGGGAGAACTCTGAGTTAGAACAATCCATTTTTTTCCCCCAAATTTTCAGTCTGTGTTCTTTCCATCAGTTTTTAGCTTTGGTTCTTCACCTTGATTTATCAACTCCATGTCAGCAGGAATTCTTTCTGTGTCTGGACCTCTCATAGTGTCCATAACAGCTGCCGACACATATGTCCATTTCACACTTTCTAGTAAGTTTTAAACTAATGAAGTGTGCCATAGTACTAAGATTGTGATGGTGGGATACTGAGGGAATAGAGGAATAGAGCAATCCTCAGTAATGGAAGGTGGGTGGAAACTGGGGCTTCATGCTAATTTGAAAAGAAAATAGTACTTCTATCCTAAAATAGTGATGTTATATGTGTTACTGAAAAATATGGGCATTTCTCTTATGCTTCTTTAGTAAATAGAAATGTCTCTGTAAATAATACACCCAGGATTATTCCTATAGTACTCTTTTATAAAATAATAAACAAATAAACTAAGGCAAACATAATAAGGCTTTCATTAGAACTCCTGCTTGATCCATTTATAATCCTCCCTCATTTTTAAGCCCTCAACATGTGGGCCACCTTACTGATTTTCTTAAAATAGAAAATATTTAATTAAAGTTATGACCAAGAAAAATGGAATTCATGCCTGCACACCTACCTATATTATCATCTGTAAAACCATTATTTTATATCCACTGAACATTAAAAATGTTGACTGAAATCGCCTTACTGGTAAAGTTCCTGGTAAACACAATACTCATCCTGCTTTAAACATTTAAAACAAATCCAAATCATTTAGTGCAAGTCCTTTGAGGACGAAGACTTCCATAAATTCTTCTAATGGCTCCATTGGTTGGAATAAAGTTATTTTCTAAATATTCAGCTATTAGAGAATGATGGAGATTTCCAAAGAAATAGATGCCAATATTCTGATTCAAATTGGTGGGTAAGTAGCTTCTGCTTTGAACACCATGTCTAAGTGATTAGGGGGGAAATGGTATTTGGTTTCTTGACTTTCTGTGATCCTCTCAAGTGAACATATGGAACTGAATATGGGATTAAATCAAATACTGAATGCACTAACTGTCCTCTACCTCAGTTTTTCCCTTTCAATTTCCTTTTTTTCCTTTTAACCCAGATCAAATCTCTCCATATGTTGGTTCCTATTTAGGACAGCAACGATTTTCCCCAAGATTGAGCTTTTATGTTACATTAAAAACCCCGGGCTAAATGTCATTAACTGTAGTTTTAGCCATTAGTTTCAGCCCATCATTATACAATCGACTTGCCACAGAATTTTCTCTGTATGTGTAATTCTGACTAATTTGATTCTCATTTTGGGTAACTTTCAGAATCCTTTAAGTGTAATGATTTACATTTAGCAATATAACTGGAAATTTGAAGTAGTCCATGCCTAAAATTAGTATCTTACTTTTATCTTTAAAAAAAAGAGTGGTAACAAAGAATTTATATTTGAATAAGAATTATAATTCTGTTTAAAGTACAGAAGGCTATGGGAAGAAAGAAAAAAATAAACAGGGAACATGAACAGGGACAAGAAAAGGAAAATGTCGTTTAGATAGATAGATAGATAGATAGATAGATAGATAGATCATATAACACTGAAATAAAGTTAGCAATTCGAAAGTATTATGTGAATACTTTTGCTACATTAATGTAATATACAGATTACATATGCTTATATCTATTATCCATAACACTTTTTTATATATTTAACTCTGAAATACAAACATTTAAAAAGTATACTTTATATGTTCACTACTTTGAAAAAATATTTGCTGCTACTGTCTCCTTAAAAAGAAACAAGTGAATCCTTATAAATTTAAGTCCTTCCATAGGTGTTAAAAGGGGACCCAGATTTCAGGGTTCTTCCACAAAAATCGTTTCTATCTAGGCCTTAGTTCTTGTAAATATCAGCTCCCAGGAGCATAGAATAAAATATAATCTATTGAAATATCAGACCCAGAGTACTAACTAGAAAAGTTTTATGGAATTTGTCGCTCAAACAAAGGCACATACTAACATAAATATCAAGCAAACTATCAAACACTCATGAAATACTGATAGTAAACACAACGCATGAACTTATTTGGCAAGAAATGACAGCTTCTTCAACTGAATAAATAAATTATTCTTGAAGGTTCACTCATTGGCTAAAGGGGTGAAGAATTTATCCCATTCTTCTTTAACCCATCTGTATAGTTCAGTAAAATTGAGTACGAGGCCCTTAACAAATAAACTCTGGCCTACACTTGGGTGCAGAAGGAAAAGGTAAAAGTGTGAACACACACCTGCCTCTTTTATTCTTGATTTCTTGATCCAAAGGCAAGAATGTTCTGCAGAACTGTAATGTTCCTTAGATCCGAGAACTGTGGAAAACAATGATATGTTAACAATGTTAGGTTAATGGGATGTCTTGGAAAATAACTTTTCTGCTTCTGGAACTCACTTTTCACTAGTTTGCACTGTGGTGATTGAATTAGATTTTTTTTTTTTTTTTTTTTTTGCCATCAAAATTTACATGTTGACCCACAGCTGCTCCAAATCTTGACCAGAGCTCCTCCCTCCTCTAGTGTCATCCTCCTCCTTCCTATCCCTCAGAGCAAGGCAGTGCCCCCATAGGTTCATATCTCCTAATGTTTTTACATCAGCAGGAACCCAGACACACATCTCTTTGGCTTATTTACCCTAAAAGCACATTCAGAGGAGCTGACTCAACGTTTGCTTTTGTATGTCTATGCAAACTAACTTTTTATGCAATTTTTTAACAATGCTTAAAGACAAATTAGGTAATTCTTAAATATCAAAATATTTTTATAACTAGGAAATTCTACCTAGTATAAAATTAATTTTTACTGTAAAAACCTATTACCAGTGCACAGGGCATTCCAACATTAATATATGGGCATCCCCCACTTTTTGAAGGTTCACGTTACACCACTTTGCTTTTATGAAAGCTCTACATTAGCACCTGTTTTCACTAACTGAAAGAAGTCCAAAGGGAATTTTCACTTTAAAGAGAAAAGTCAAAAGACGAAAATAGTGTTCAGTGTTTGTTTTGCAGAGAACCATTATAGAGGCAATGTCTCCCTGGAGCAGCAGAGTGGCACTGCCCAGCTCCTTCCCTGGGAACTATGCTAGACATCTCACATCAAGTGGCCCTAGCTCTGAACTGGGTCTGTGGCCGTCTCTGCTTCATCTAGCTTTATTTAGTGCATCCGTTGGCAAGAGGTGTCTTAAGGTATCAGAAAAGCCCAAAAGAAGGTATTTTTTGAGTCTGGGAACACTTAAAAAATGTTTCCATACAAATTAATGGTAATTACTTCTTCATTTTAAACCATTTCAGCTTACAAAAGTTTTCACAGGACCGCTGTACTTGCAGATAGTTGGGAAAACCTGTGTTTTGTATGTTTTTCATCTCCAAATTGAAATAATAATAAAGATTGTTCTGTGAGAATTTATCTGTGCTTCCGATGACAATGGCATTCTTTTCCTCACCTCACCTAAGGTGAGATCATCAGAAACAGAATTTGAAGGGTTTTCCTATTTTTTTTTTTAAGTTTTTATTTATTTATTTGACAGAGATAGAGACAGCGAGAGAGGGAACACAAGCAGGGGGAGTGGGAGAGGAAGAAGCAGGCTCATAGTGGAGGAGCCTGATGTGGGGCTCGATCCTGTAATGCGGGGATCACGCCCTGAGCCGAAGGCAGACGCTTAACCGCTGTGCCACCCAGGCGCCCCAGGTTTTCCTATTTTAATAAGATAAGTACACTTTGAAAAACAGATGAAAACATCACTTCTTAATAAGTAGATAAGGAAAAATCTCATAGAGAAGATATGTAACCCCTTACATCATCTGCACCTAAAGTTTTAAGGCTATGAGGCAGGTTTTGAGAAAAATGCAGGGCAAATAAGAAACAGAAGAATAAAACAGTACTTCTAAAGGATCCACTTGATTAGAAACCCAGAATTTTCGAGTTAAATACTTCCGCTGAGGGTTTACCAAGTATATATTTTCAGAATTCTAAATTACTTCCGCTGTCTTTATATGATGAAACTAGCTTATCAGAAAGCCATTTTAAAGACAAATAATAGAATAGATGCATTTTGTCTTATGGCAGGTTTTTCTTCTCTGATCAATAAATAATTATAAGCCCTTCATCATGTTCTTTTTTTTTTTAGCCTTCCTCACGCTCCTCCCATAGGAGCCATTAACAATGCTGAATATTTTAGAATCACAAGAGACCTCAGGTATTCTTGCATCATTTCCCAAAATACTTTCCAGAGTATTTGTTCTGCAAAATACTCAAAGAAAAAAATAATGATGGTGGTGGTAGAGGAGTTTTTTGGTCAAATATGTTTGGGAAACCAAATTATCTCTATCTCTTGACAATTTATAAAGCATATTATATACTAAAACCAAAAATTTGGGCAGAAGAGAGTGCTAAACACTTAAAGTGTTTTAACAAAATAGTTTTCAAATTTATCTGCCTACAAAACAAACTGCTATCATGTTTATCTACCCTAAAGTGTATTTTTTAACCAGATTTGGCTCCTCAATGGGTCCACTTCAGTCAGGACAATTCGAAATTGTGGAGTGCCTGCCACTATAAGTGTTAAAAAAAATAAAGACTGTGAATAATTTAGCTTAAAATATATATGAGAAAAGTAGATGTTAGGTTTTCCCTTCAATACAACTCATACATTTTTGGCAGGAGTGAGGTTACATCTGACTTACATCGATCAGTCTTCTAACCACTTACTGCCATGGCTGAGAGTCATACTAGTCGTGCGCGTCATTGAAAAGACAAAACTGAGAACCTCTGGTTCCAACACCTAACTTAATGTCCTGAAAATAAACCATATTTCATATACAGACATTTATATACTTCTTAGCAATATGTATGACATATGAACATTATTGTTGGCAATTATAAAAACTGCAAGATAGTTTGATAGTTTCTGGAAAGACATACAAGGCAAAGGGATAAGAGTTAACTTTCCTGTCAGAAAACCTTAACCAGAATGACCTTTCACTACTTACTGGAATACTAATGAAATTTTATCTGGTGCTTACAATTAATTTAAGGTGTTGCTGAACTTCGAACTTTCCCTTAATGTTTTTTGAGGTTTCCAAGTAGTCAATTTTAAGTTTACAGGGAATTTCTCTTAGAATTCTTCTTCAAAATTATTTCTCAAAATATTGTTTTTACTAAATGTCCATTTTGCTTTTGGCAACATCTATGCTATTCTGAAGATAAGTTAGTACAAATCTGGTTTAAAATCAGTGTTTTACTTATTTTTATAGCAGAGTAGAATGTTCTACACTTTGAAATTTAATGAATTTTTTTTCTGGTAAAGTGAGATTGCTTGGGCTCTTACTAAATACATGCACATGCACCCTAAGCTCATATATAAACATGGATTCATTTGTTTTTTGTGCTGTGTGTGTGTGCAATATACATCTAATCGTGTATGTGTTTGTATATATAGATGTGGATAATCTCTCTTCCTGGCTCTGGCTTGGTCTATACGTACTAATGTAAACTAGAACCAGGATATTTAAATGGCATTTAGCTTTGCTAAATCCAATTTAATAACCAAACTCTGGGGGCGCCTGGGTAGCGCAGTCGTTAAGGCGTCTGCCTTCGGCTCAGGGCGTGATCCCGGCGTTCCGGGATCGAGTCCCACATCGGGCTCTTCTGCTGGGAGCCTGCTTCTTCCTCTCTCACTCGCCTGCTGTGTTCCCTCTCTCACTGGCTGTCTCTCTGTCACATAAATAAATAAAATCTTAAAAAAAAAAAATAACCAAACTCTGATCTATAGTTTAGTAATCACATTTATATGTTAAGAGCTAGGAACAGTGGAAAGCTTACATGCTTGCCCTCAAGCCTTACCCTAGAATATATGGTTAAAACATTTGTTAATGACAAAAATCCTTCTGGATATTCTATGTTAATAATCACCAAAAATATATAACTGGATTAACTGTACTTTTTTAGAAATATATTGATCATTTCCTCTCTTTGACACAAATGCTTTAAAAAGTTTTTAAAATTCATAAGAAAGGGACTTGGATCATTATAAAATATTTGACATATTTGAAAAAATGAGGGGCACCTGGGTGGCTCAGTCAGTTAAGCATCTGCCTTCGGCTCACAGGCATGATATCAAGGTCTTGGGATTGAGCCCCACATCGGGTTCCACACTCAGCGGGGAGTCTGCTTCTCCCCACCTGTAGGCCCCTACCCTTGCTTGTGCTCTCTCTCTAATAAATAAATAAATTAAATATTTTAAAAAATTATTAATAAAAACAAAAGAAAAAATGTATATTTATCTTTCTTTCAAGATATTATCTATCTCTAAGATTATTCTGTGAGCAAAAATAGGATTTTTAAGAAACATCACTATTTTGAGGATGTAGGACATCCTCATTTGCAGATAGAACATATTTAGACTAGAAGATCATTTATTCAGAGTTTCATTTTAGATCTCAATAAATTTTGTTAAGATTACCTGAATATCTTGCAATGCTTATGAGAATAAACATAATTAAAATATGATATCTGTTTAGAGGCAAATAAAAAAGAAATCAAACTTTTTCATTGTTACATAGCCTATGGTATTTTTAAGGCACTAGAATTTTAAGGCTGTTTCAAGATAATTTTTTTTATTATTATATTGTCTCTTATTATTGTATTGTCTCTTACTACCTTTCATAGCATGCAGTGCTATTAGGATCATCTTCCTTTACAGATTCTTGCCTTTATTCTTTGGTTTGTCTAATACATTTCTGGATCCTCCTACCTGGATCAGTAAAGCTACTGAAATAAAACAAAACTTGGTTTTGATTATTTGTTGTAAAACAAACTGCACAAAATTTCAGTGTCTTAAAGCAACTACCATTATATTTTATTTCACATTTGGAAGGTCAGGAATTAGGGCAAATTACAGTCAAGTGGTTCTTCTCAGTGCTGCATTGTCTAGGGTCACTTAGTGGTATGCAGCTGGTATCTGGACTGGACTGAAAAGTCTAACTAAGCTTCACTCACCTGCCTGGTGCCTTAGCGAGAGCTAGAAGGCTGGGCTTAACTAGGTTTGTTCCCATCTCCACCTAGTCTCAGGGCCTCCCCAGGTTGTCTTCCTTACAAAATAGTTGACTATTCATATATAGTGGTTCCTAAAGACCAAGTCTGAACCTGGCATACTGTTACTTCTGTCGTACTAGTCAGAGCAGTCATAGACCAGTCCAAATCCAAGAGGAGGGGAAGTAGACCAACCCCTCCATGGGAATTAGGAGAAGAATCTTTTGTGATCATTATTACTCCACAGCACCAGTGCCAAAGAAAGTAATCTCTTACTTTTTTCAATTTCTAATGTCTTACTGTCATGTACTTGCAGATTTTGATTTATTAAAAAAAGAATAATATTTATCATAGTTTTTGTTATAGCTCACTTAACAATAGAATTATAAAGATCTAACAGTAAGGCTCTATACACTAGAAAGTACTTAATGATAATATTGATAATTAATTTCATTAGATTGCCTTTAATTGTAAAATAATACTAATATCTTAGGATTAAAAAATGGCCATGTTTTAAGTGTTTTCTATTTTTTATTTTAAATTATTTAATTTTTCAACAATTCCCCACAAATGGTACTATTATCATCCTCCATGAAGAAACTGTGGCATAGAAAGATTGAGACAATTTCTTAATGAGTTAGCAAATTGTACACCTGAGATTCAGATCTAGTCAGTCTGGCCTTAGAATCATACTGCCTTTCTATTTAGTCTTTCTAGAAATAATGATTCCAAAATATTTCTGCCGAAAGATTTAGAAAATCTGGCAAATATAAAGAAGTTGTAAAGATTTTAGTATCTCCCAACTGGACAGTGTTATAGTAAAAATTCAACAATTTGTTGTCCATATCATTTCCATTATATTTTTGGGTTGCTGTGTTTTTACAAACACCCAGATAGGAGAAGGCCTATGAGATTTTATATGTTAATCAGCTGCATGGCTATTTAGAATGAAAATAATTCATGGTAAAGTTAGCCATTGTTATATTATTATTCTGAGTCCTATAGATTGTATATTTATGCTGAAATCTGTGACACTTCTGTTTGAATTGCTATATGTAAGCAATTCTAGTTGCATGTATTTGAAATATGATTATTTTCAGCCATAAAATATTTGTTACTAATATTTTATTGTAAGTCTACTTACATTGTTGAGTACATGAAATTTTACTAGTACTATATTAATGTGATAAAAACATATTTTTAAGCTTTCTAAAGGGTGTACTTGAATTTCAAAGTCCTATAGAAATTAATTTCTCATTGACAGTATATAGAAATACATGATGTAAACAAAACCATCATTATTTAGAGAAAGCTAATTTCCTTGTATATTTTATAATTTGAGTAAATGTAAAATGATCTTCAAAATTCTCATTCAGAGATGATATTTAATCTCTTTTGGAAATTAAAAAGCGTTTTTGGTTAGAAGTGAACTGGGATCAGAAGACACACAATAAACTCGAAGTCATTCTCCATTCTTATTTCTTACAAAGCTGTTTTGACATTTGGAGAATAATCTATGTACAAAAGAAAGCACAGGAAATCAATCAAGGCAATGGTAAGTATTCATCCAAGTCACTACAGAAGTAACTGTAGACCCTCTGAATTTTAATTCTAGCATATATGTATGAGATATCTATTCTGAAATAATTCAGATATTTATTTTGTTATAGAGGAATCATAGTTTATTGCAGAAAATCTTGAGTAGGGTCTTTTGACTATGTCAAGAAAAAAATGAATATATTATGGACCATTTTTGGAAGACTCACAGCACACATTAGCTTGATAAAATATTTAAAAGGCATGTTGTTTAGAAACCCTTTAAGTTGTTTAAGCCAACATTTCCTAAACACGTTTTCTAACAACTATATTTTAAGCAAAGTCTCTTGATACCTTGATCATTACCAAACACTTTAGGAAATGCTACCTTAGAATATAATTTCTCCAAATATTAGAGCACCTTCTCACAGGAATCATATTTGAGGAGAGCATAAACTACATTCTTAGTGGGATTATTTACATGTGTCTAAGTGTATAGTTACTTGTTGGTTAAAAGTACAATCCAAATCGTATTCCAAACACAATCCAAAAAAAATACATGAAATAATATATTTAATACATATGACATATTGAACATGATACAATAAATATGAATTATATTGAATAATGACTGAAAGACATATTTTAATTTACCCAATAAATCCAAAAGATTATCATTTCAATGTTCAATCAATATAAAGTGTTATTCATGAGATATTTACAATCGTTTTTTCACACTAGGTTTTAGAAATGTGTGTATATTTACACTTACAGCACATGTCAATTTGGAATAGCCACATTTCAAGGTTTTCATAGCTACTTGTGGCTACTGACTAATAAATTGGGCAGCCTAGTTCTACTTCACACAGTTATCTATTTTATTTACACACTAAAAATTTAATTCAAGGTGCCTGGGTGGCTCCGATGGTTAAGCGTCTGCCTTCCGTTCAGATCATAATCCCAGGGTCCTGGGATGGAGCCCTGTGCCAGGCTCCACACTCAGCAGGGAGTATGCTTCTCCCTCTCCCTTTCTTCTCCCTCTCCCCCTCCTTGCTCCCTCTTGTGCTGTCTCTGTCTCTCTCTCTCTCTCAAATAAATAAAATCTTTTTTAAAAAATTTAAAGAAAATAAAAATTTAATTCAACAACTTCTCCTACAATCATTCATTTTGATAAGTTGAAAGCTGGTGTCTTCAGAATCTTTCTAGAAGTTGATATATACATTTTAAAATTTTAATTAAACTAATTGTGGGGGCACCTGGGTGGCTCAGTTGGTTAAGCGGCTGTCTTCAGCTCAGGTCATTGTCCTAGTGCTCTGGGATCAAGCCAGGCATCAGGCTCCCTGCTCCTGCTCAGCAGCGAGTCTGCTTCTCCCTCACTCTGCTCTTGTGCTCTTGCTTGCTTTTTTTTTTCTCTCTCTCCCTCCCAAATAAATAAAAACAAAGTCTTTAAATTTATTGTGATATAATTTATGTGTAATAAAACACACCATGAAAAGAGTACAATTCTATGAGATTTGACCACCGTATACAGGCATGTAACCACTGCCACAACACAACATAAAAAATTTCCATCACCCCCAAAAGTTGTTTTGTGTATTCTTTCATTTACTTCCTTCCCCAAGTCCCAAACAACCACTGATATGTTTTTTCACTAAAGCTTAATATTGCCCAATGCAGAATTATATATAAATGGAGTTATACATTACGTATTTTTTCTTTCTGTCTTGTTTTGTTTAGCCTAATGCTTTTTGAGATTCCTCCAATCTATGTAAAACAATAGTTTGTTCCTTTATAATATTGAATAATATTCCATTATATGAATATATCATAATTTGTTTATTTACCTGCTCTTGAAAATTTAACTTGTATCCAGTTTTAGGCTATTATGAATAAACCTGCTATCAACATTCTTGTGCAAGTCTTTTTGTGGACATACATTTTCATGTTTTTTGGATATATACACAAGCATGGGATTTCTGGGACATGGTTGTATCTTCCAAAGTGGAATCTGTTTTCTAAAGTGGTTGTACCATTTTACAAAACCAAGAGAAGTGTACTACTCTTGTTGATCCACATCTTGGCATCTCTTGATATGGTCAGCCTTTATAATTTTAGGTGTTCTAGGATTCATAATAATCCATAGTGACTAAGGATGTTATTCTTCTTTTTATGTTTATTGGTCATCTGATATCTTGTTTTGTGATATGTCCATTCATTTGCCCATTTTCTTAATTGGATTGGGTTTTTTTTTGTTTTTCTTTTTTTTGTAAATTCTGGATATGAGTCCCTTATCAGATATATCTATTGCTAAGTTTTCCTTTCACTTTTTGTTTTGTCTTTTGAATGTAGTTAATGGTGAATGTTGTCTTTCAGAGCTCAGAAAATTATATATTTGATGAAGGTCAATTTATGAATCTTTTCCTTGTTATGTGCTTTTTGTGCCCTATAAAATCTTTGCTTATTCTAAAGTATCAAACATTTTCTTCTACTTTTTAAAAATATTTTTGACTTATATTTTTAGGCTTATGATCAATTTTAATTTCTGTCTTTGTGTAAGGATGTAGCTGTGTTTGTTTGTTTGTTTCCATATGGATATCCAGTTGTTTTAGAACTTTGATATTGTCCTACAGGCCACTGACTCTTTGTTCACCTCCCTTCCTTCCTTCCTTCCTTCCTTCCTTCCTTCCTTCCTTCCTTCTTTTCTTCCTTCCTTCCCTCCTTCCTTCCTTTCTTTTTTTATATTTGTGCTTCAGTTTAGGTATTGCTATGGACTGAATGTGCCCTCCTAGCTCCCAACTAATCTGTTGAAGCTCTAAATCTTTATCATGACTATATTTTCAGATGGGGCCTATAAGGAGGTAATTATGGTTAAATAGGGTCAGAAGGGTGGGTCCCTTAATAGCATTAAGATAACATTAATGTTCTTATAAGAAGAGACACCACAGTTCATTCACTGTCTTTAAGTGAGTACAGAAGAAAGGCTATGTGAGGACAGGTGTAAGCCTAGAAGAGAGCTCTCATCAGAACCTGGCCATGCTGGCATCCCGATCTCAGACTTCTAGTCTCCAGAACCGTAGAAAAATAAATTGCTGTTGTTTAAGCTACCTAGTCTATACTATTTTGTTTTGGCAGCCTGGACTGACTAACACAGGTATTCTCAACTGTTATTTCTTTGAGTGTACTGGTTATTTGACCTCCAGTACATAATTAGCCACTAAACTCACCCAGTAAATATTTTAATTTAGATAATACATTTTTTTTAATCTCTGCGAGTTTCATCTGGTTCATTTATATATCTTCCATTTCGCTTTTGCATTATGCTTTTCTTTAAAATCTTGAATATTTAAAGTTTTCCTTATGTGGTTCTCAATTCTGCTTCTTTGTATGGCAGTTGATTGTTTCATTAGGTCCCAGACATTGCATATGTCATATTGTTAAATACTTATATTTTGTTAACTTCCTTAAAGAGTACTGAAGTTTGCTTTGGGAGGTACACTTGTTATAATGGAAAACTTTTTTTTAATTATTTATTTTGTTAGAGCTGGTCCAGAGTAGGTTTTACTCAAAAGCTAATATAGCCCTCCTACTCCAGTTGTAACACTTCAAAGGTTTCTACTGATTGTCCAGGCATTCAACAAGGAATCTTTGCACAAAATTTGAATTTCATCCCTATGTGCATCCTGGGAATTATAAATTGCTTGCAGTTGGTTTTACTTGGCTTTGTGGGGTTGCACCCTGTGCATACGCATATTAATATTCAGGCAAGAGGACCACTATATGTATTTTTCTGCAAGCTTCCTTCTTTCTGATAACTCTACCTGGCAGAGCCCATCAGACTTAGTCTGCCCAAATTCCAATCTGTGTCTCTTCAACTCAACAAAACTCTCATGTTCTGCTTTCTTCCTCTTTTCTTGCACCGCAATCCAGAACTTGCTTCCCTCCCTATAGAAAGAGCAATTTCAGGGCTCACCTCATTTTCTCAGGAAACATAATCCTATAATTTCTGTATTTCAATAATTTCCATATTCTGATGAGCAAAAACACTGTTTCATACACTTTACAGATTTCTAATTGTTTGCATTGGAAAACAAGCTGCATACCACTTACTGCTTTATAGGATTTGCAATAAGCACTGATTAGGAACAAATACAAAGTAAAGAATACGTATTTCTGGATTTTTTTGCTCTGCTTCAGAAATAGGATTAATGTGGGAAGAACTGAGACAATAGGCATGAAAATGAGAGAAAAGCTTTTCCTAAAGGAGAGGGAGTTATGCAGTTGGTACATTTCTAAGAGGTGGACAGTTAAGAAGCATTTTCAAAATAACAAGATAGGGATTAAGAAACAGGTGGCTTAGGGGCGCCTGGGTGGCGCAGTCCTTAAGTGTCCGCCTTCGGCTCAGGGCGTGATTCCGGCGTTCTGGGATCGAGCCCCACGTCAGGCTCTTCCGCTGGGAGCCTGCTTCTTCCTCTCCCACTCCCCCTGCTTGTGTTCCCTCTCTCGCTGGCTGTCTCTGTCAAATAAATAAAATCTTAAAAAAAAAAGAAAAGAAGCAGGTGGCTTATGCGCATGCATTCACCACTTTGCTCCCAACACCCCACTAAATCTATGGTACAGGAACACTAAAAGTATCAGACTTTACAGGAGAGAAGATACAAGTAGACAAAACTTTCAATGATTTTTTGAATTATACAGAGCAATAGAATCATTAAGTAATTTAATGAATAATAGTGTGTCTAATGTAAAGACATTTTGAGAGGGATAACTCCAAACAACTAAGTTCATTTATCCTTTTGAATCTCCAAGAAGCTTAGTACTTAGAGGGATCATTTCAAAAATGACAGAATCATTGAAATCAATTTTACATTAACTTCTCAGTTATTGTTAGAGGAAAGATATTTAAATGCATTTGGCAACTCTTTTAAATAAAAATTTAATATTTTACATCTAAAATCTACCTGTAAAATTCTCATTTGTACAAAGGACTTGATATTATTTGTTGCTAAAGCTAGAGCAAATATTTTCATTTTTTTCTCCAAGCTGAGCATACATGTACAAACTAAGAGATAATTCATGTTATTATTGTTGTTTTGAAAAATGGGTGAGCAAGTACTAAAATGTCTTCTGGTTATTTTAATATTGCCAGATTAATATTTACTTGTTTTCTTTTATGCAATGCACAATTTCATTTCTTAAAGGAAGATGCCAAGGTATTGTAATATTTGAATAACAGAATTATCTCTACAATCAACTACAAATATGAATTTCATTCTATTGTTTTAGACTCATCTTAATAGATGGTCTGGTTACCTCTGGGTAAAAGATTTATCTCTGACCAAATATCTACCAAATAATATAGAACTGGATAGCATTGCAAACCTGGAAAAGCAGAAGAAACTGAATACGGCAGAACATGAATATTGTGGTTTGCTCATAAGTGCAGCAATATAAGATAAAATGTATGATTTATTTTGTTAGCAATTTAAAATATCCATGAGTATTATAAAATATATCTTGCAATATGGGACAGAATTAGTATCTCTTATAAAATATTTAAGAAGTATAATTGTATACCTAAAGAGATCTGTTTCTATTCAGTTCATCAGAAGAGCAATAGCAAGATTTCATAAATTAATCACCTCAGGCTGATTGAAGGGCATTGTAAAAACATGGCTTTAGCTTTTTTAAAATATTTGACTTCCAACAAAAGCCATCTAAAAAGAAATATGAATCCAAATGGTTATTAACTTTGAAAACCTATGTCACATATTCTTTTTTTTTGAGATGCAGTCAAAAACACTGGTCAGAGTAAGAGTCCATAGGTTGAGACAATTCATCCCTACTGATAGATGTTTATGGCTGTAGCCAGTAGAATCAACTACCTTCTCCTTCTCCCACCTAGAAAGGAACTGAAAAATATTTCTCCAGCGGCTATAAAAGTATTTACTTATAGGAATAAGAAAATTTTAATATAATGCTGTTCTAGGAGTCCTGATGGGTGAAAAGAGTGCAGTGAATGGAACTTCTGGTGTTTATAGTAATAAAATCCCTTGGAGAGGGTCCAAAATCCATTTGCCTAATACTGAATTGTGTGTTCCTAATGCTGTGATAGTGGCATTTCAGTCTATTCTGGAAGAACAGATGCCCACTATTTGGGTTTTGCAGATTTCCACAGGAGATTGGCTATGTCTACTCACTAAATGGCAGAACAATTTAGAAAATATCTCTGGCCATACTTTCTTCATTTAAATTGATTAAGAGTGCAACCTATATAGTAATATTATCATAACTATGTATAACTCCACTCTTTCCGAATTGTGTTGACAGGGTGATGAATTAATTTGACTAAAAGCCAAACCAGAATTATTTTTTTATAGTATCTTACACAACCGTGCAAGCCAATGCAATTTAATTTTCATTAATTTCAATACACATTGAGAAATAGATGTTAAAGCTTAAGACATCTAAAGTGCCACACTTCTTTTTACATTTATGTCATGATTTTTTTCAATGTCAGTATTCAAAATAATGTTTTATGCAACTGTAGGAGTACGATTTTCTGATTTAAATGCCAAAAGACCATACACAGTTAATTTTTACTTACCCATCAGTGATAGATAGATTCAGATAGATACACAGACAGAATAGAATAGATACAAAAGTTCTGCTTGTCACTTCAGATTTTGACTATAATCCAAAACATGGGCATATATCTGTTGGAAGTAACAGCAGCCCATTGTGATATTTCATTTATTACTTGAAGAAGTTGAAAGACAGTATAAAACTGATCATTACAAATTCAATCCCATTCCATTTTAATTGTGTTAATGATGCTGTTTATCAAGCCTGTAATGAATTTGTTTTTGATTCTCTAGCTAATTCACCACATGAGATTTTTCTCTCTTCCCTCTTCAATACCCTAAGCTGGTAATCACTCCTCCTTCTATGCAATTTAAAATAGTAAAGACTATACAATTTGGTTTCAGAAAATTAGGGTTTTAATTAAGACTTTCAATTTATTAGCTGTGTGGTTTTAAGTCATATAGCACTGCGTCTCTGTTCTCATTTATAAATAAAAGTAGTGCCTAACTCACAAGAATAATGTGAAATGAAAATGTGAGCACACATGTTGAAGTGTTATGCATGGCCGTTGTGAATAAATCATTGTGTGACAGTGGTTCTCAAAGCATGGTCCTGGGAAGAACAGCATCAGAAGTACAATAAATTTGCTAGAAATGCAAAGCAAATTAATCCCGTCCCAGACCTACTGAATCAGAAACTCTAGAGATAGAGCCTAGAAATAAGAATGCAGGTGATTTATGGTCAGTGAACCATTAGTATAAGGAATCTTATTTGTCTTTCAACTTGGTATAAGAGTCTTGCCTGCTATAGCCCTTTTATAACCCCTTGTAATTTATATCTAATGATTTTTCAAGGGATCATTGACAATGACATTGAACTTTTATATATGGCTTTATGACATATATTTTAAATAATATATAATGAAAATCATCTCTAGATATGGTCTTAAACATAAGTACATAATATACAATAACTCATGTAAATATCTATTTTAATATTAATTTTAATTAGATTTTACCTACCTATGGAATTGGTGAAGACATCGTACATCATGTTGTGTTAGGATCTAGGAAATATCACCATTTTGCTCCAATTTAGATTTCTCTTATTATTGTTGCTCAGATTCTGGTAACTTCCTTCCTCCCACCCTCCCTTCCTTTTCTTTCTGTCTGTCTCTTTTTCATACATGATACGAATCATCATTAGCCACGTTTGCTTTCCTTAAATAGTGCTGTTACTACTATTGCAACTGCATAAGAATGTCTACATGCATTTATTTTTAACTCACTTTAGATAAACAATTTTCGTTAGAATAACAGATGAAGAGAAGCTAAAAGAGCAGTAAAAACAACCACTAATAGAGGTGTTATTTAATGAAACTTTTGTTGAGTTTTGCATGTGAGTATGTTCAGTTGCAATGTAAAATACTTTCTTACTCTGGGTTGAGGGGGAAGAAAAACCTGCCTGTATAATGTCTGCCTTCAATATATACTTTTTTCTCTTTTTCTTTCTCTCAAGTATCTAATACTTCTGTGTTCTGTCTTCTGCTGACACTGCTTTAATGGATTTGTGTTTTATGCTTCATTCCTTTGGGCAAAAAAGAGTAAATCCAAATTGTTTACAAGATAAAAAATGGACTCCCTATCAGAGAGAAATAGATCTTTATTAAACATCTCTGGCTGTAGCTGTTTAGGGTTTTAATACTTAACCGTTTCTATCACACTACTTGGCGATTTGCAAAAGATATTCTTACACTTTAAAACAGTATGTATTTTCTTGTAATTTTGATTATTTTATCTCCTATTTTAACAGTTTTGTTCATAATAATATAATGATTTGTCTTAAGTATAATGTAATTTATAAAATTACTTATGTGCCCGACAAAGTTCTACCTGCTTTAACTCATTTAATATTAATTATAACTTATTAAATAACCATTATCCCCATTTTACAGATGAATAAACTGAAGAAAAGAGAGTTTAAATGACCTGTTCCAAACCACATAATAGAAGTGGTAAAGCAGGGATTTAAAAGATGGTGGTCTTGTTATAGAGCCCTTGGTCTTAATTGATTCAAGATAATATCAAAGACAAGATCTTTTCTTTGTTTTCAGTTTTCACAAATTCCACTTTAATCATCACAATATGTTCTTATTTTCTTTTTAGCAGGGCTAGGAGAAAGTCTCAGGATTAGCCTCTAGGATTTTACATAATTTTGAATTTTAACTTTTGAACATTTGAGAGAGGTGGGAAGAAAAGACTCATCTCTTAATTGTTAGATTACTATTTCTGAAGAAGAAATGTCCACTTTGGATAAAAAGCCTCAGGAAAACACAAAGAAGGATCTGGCTTGCTTCTTTCTTACCTCTTCCCCCATCTTCCAGCACTTCTTTTTTTTTTTTTTTTTTTAAGATTTTATTTATTTATCTGTCAGAGAGAGAGAGCACAAGCAGGGGGAGCAGCAGGCAGAGAGAGAAGCTGACTCCCAGCTGAGCAGGGAGCCAGATGTGGAACTCGATCCCAGGACCCTGGGATCATGACCCAAGTGGAAGGCAGAAGCTTAACCAATTGAGCCACCAGGCATCCCATCTTCCAGCACTTCTGATACTGGAAAAGTGCCCAAACTCAGAGATGTCTACTGGGGACAGAGAATGCCTGATTATATTCATTTCAATTGAGGGTGTATTTCATTATTCCTTCCCTGTAAAATATTCAGTCTTGGAAAATTTTATTTTGCATGATTTTCATAGTTGTTGTTTCCACCCTACCCCACCCCCAATTAGTTTGCCTTTGAATTCTTATTGCATCTTATCTTCTCTTTTTTCATTCTTCTACTTTATGATTTTGCATCTTTGGCTTTCTTAGCGTTCTTTTTGTTTTGTTTCTTTAATTATTCATATTTACTTTAAAAAGATGTTTTCCAGGTAGGGATGAGGCTAAGGTCAATGAGGTACTTGCCTTGGGACACAATATTTAAGATAGCACCAGAACTCAGTAATCAAGATATGTAATATTTATGTAATTTTTAAAAAAATTACTGGCAAACAATGTCATCTCTTTTTGTAAATAAAGTTTTACTGGACCAAGCACTGGGATTAGGTGAGGTAAGTGAGGCACAGTTATTAAAGTGCAGGATCAAATTGTCTTTATTTATTTATTTATTTATTTATTTATTTATTTATTTATTTTAAAGATTTTATGTATTCATTCGACAGAGAGAGAGAGACAGCCAGTAAGAGAGGGAACACAAGCAGGGGGAGTGGGAGAGGAAGAAGCAGGCTCCCAGCGGAGGAGCCTGACGTGGGGCTCGATCCCAGAATGTCAGGATCCCGCCCTGAGCCGAAGGCAGACGCTTAATGACTGAGCCATCCAGGGCCTCCAAATTGCCTTTATTTAAAGTTTTGTTTTTTTAATGTTTTTAAAATTATTTTTACTTTTAAAAATATTTCATTAAAATGTTACTTATATTACGTACTTATTTTGTACCCCTTTGAATTTTCTGCCCCGAGGCAGTGGTCTCACTCACATCACCCTGTCCCGACCTGGAAATATATAGAGTTTTGTTTTTGTTTTAATCCTGGAGCCCACTTTCATACTCTAATTAGTATTATTTTCCCATGAGATCTATAACCAAAAATCTTTCCCAAAAAGTAATGATCCTGTTCTTATGGATAGTACATGTGGATTAGTAGACTTTATTAAGTGTTCAACATATACCAGGCTATGTAAAGCATGGCCTACTACACAAATTCAGAGCACAAGTTCAAAACATTCCTTTTATTTTCCAAACAAAATATAATAAATCTTCTGCATATCTAATTGGGTGAATCCCAGTGGCTAACTCTTGGTGTGCTTTTCAGATTTCCCAAAATTATGCAAGGTTATGGCATTCATAATGGTGATCTGAATGACTTCCACACTTAAGCTGGAAATAATGCACCTAAAGAATAAACATCACTGGCGTTTTCTTCCTTGCTTTTTTCCCTTGGTGTCACATGGTGCCCTCCAGTCCTCCACAGAACAACAGCCATTGCCAATCCATTTTGTAACAATGCCTTAGTGGCCTGGGACCTAACACAAACTGCCATAATCCTATATAGCAAAAGTCTAAACTCCTTCCAGGTAAAGTGCAATTAAATTTATTTGTGTTCACCTCCATTCTCTGCTTATTTACCTATTCTCAGCCTTAATTCTTAGAACTCAAGCAATGTACTTGGTCTTCTGGAAAAGCTTCTGGCATCAGTCTCATGCAAGGAAGACGGTAGTTTTTTCCAAAGAACCTATACTCCTTGTCTTGAGATTAGTTCAACAGCCTAGACTCCCACAGCCTTCAGGTAATTTAACATCAGGATTTCTGCACTTTCACACACTGAGTCAACCTGCCCACCAGTACATGTCTCCTAACTTTAACTCCCAATGATATGATATGGAATACTGCTTGTTTCCCCCTGGAAAAGTACTAGATTTTTATGTATATTGGGTCCTCTTCCTCGCATAATTTATTTTCTATTCCAGCAATGCCAAGGAGTGGGTATTTTATAGAGTCACAAAGAAACAGAAATTCTAAGATAGTAGTTTTCAATAAAGATTTATAGAACTAAGAAGGCAAACTTTTCCAGAAGAAATTAATCAATCAATTAATTAATTAAGCATATTTGTTCTTCCTAGTTGAGGAATGCTTATTTTTTCTTCCACTGTTCATTCACCTCAATCCACAGGGAAAAGAGCTTGTTATGTTCTTTTCTCTTGAGGACATTTTATCTTCTGAAGTAGAAAGAACATTTCAGCTAACACAGGGCCTGATATTGAGCTATATTATCTGGAGGATGTCAATCACAAAGTAAAAGTCTTTGCTTCCACTTGCTTTGGTCTCCTGCTGTTTTGCCCTTTCCTCCACACAGACGCAGTTGGCTCCCATTATCGGCTCTTTCCTTTTTATCGGTCTTCCGGTATTTGGCATCTCCTACCTGCCTCCACCCCTCCAACCCCTCCTAATCTCTATTTCTCCGCCCAGATTGTAGAGGACCTTCAATCCTACATCCACAAACTTAGATCTGTAGACTGATGACAGGGATCAAAGAAAATTTGGGGAGAGAATCAAGAGATTCCTTTAGGCTTCACTTCTAAGGCACTTATGATTTTATAAGATACACACTTAGCCATTAATTCAGCTAATATTTTGATTGTCATTTATCCAATTTTCTAGTTTTAAATTCTTTATTGGCTAAATACAAGAAGTAAGTGGAGGGGGTTTTGTTTCATCACTTTGAAAATGCTATTATATATGATCACATTTATAATCCTCAAACAATTCTATGGATTAAGTGGTCAGTTGTTTCTTAAGTGAGATATTAGAAATCTGGAGACCTTAAATAACATTTACATAATTACTTGAATTGAGAGCGCTAGGATTTGGATCCAGTTTTCTTGGTTACAGGAGTTAGTCTCTTAATCACACCTTAGCCTTTCAGAGGTTCCTACAAGGTTCCTACAAGGTTCTTTGACACTTCTACATTACTCTACCATTTCATTACTCCATATAGCATTTAACTCCAAAGACAGGTTTTGAGTTTTGTCAAATAAGATGTAGGCGAGGATTTTTGGATTGAGGACTAAGGATCTTTCCCTTTTCCTCTCTTATTGTCTCTCAAGAGCAAGAACCAGATGAAAATCAGGTCTGTTTTATAAGAATCATAGTGTGCAATTACACCTTTCTCCTATTGGCAATAATGTCCTCCAAATGCAGTAAAAAAGTGGACAATTTTCTAAAATGGCTTATTAATGAATGGTGGAAAAGTATACAATTGATACTAAGTACAAAGGACAAAAACATGAGACACAAAAAAGAATCAGAGAATAGTCGATCACCTTTAGGTTAAAGAAATCTTTTAAGCAATAATTTTGCCTAAATTTTCTTTAATTATTTTGTAGGTCCAATTTCCATGCCAGGTAGAAGCAGCCAACGATACTCACATGTCAGAAAGTTATGCCAGTGGTCCCTTACAACAACTGTCAAAGTCAGAATCTTTCCCTGTGGAATAATTTTAAGTGGTACATTATGTAGTACAGTTGAGGTGAAGTTTAGCCAGTAGGTGCAGCAAACTAGAAGTTTCAGTGTGGCAAACACTTGGGTGAAGAGAATTCCAATATTGCTACACAATATTATGAATTCGACTGGATTTTCCAGCATAGATATGAGAACATACAGTTGTTCTAAATGAAAAAAAGGCAAAGGAAAGGTTTAGATTCATACTGTCTCTGGTCACTGCCCTGCTTTGTGGATTGCATCAATAACATTTCAATGTAGCATAAAGAAAGTTTCTTCTAGTGTGGGTTTTTCTTTTTAATTCCCCTACAAAAATAAGGGGGAAAAAAGGCAATAACCATGAAACCACCTCAAAAAAGTGACAAAAAATTGATCCATTAATTTATAAATACCTTCTAAATCTTTTCCTTCTGAATAAAGGAAACATGTCAAGATAGATAACCCACTGGCACAAAATATCACTGTGTGTTTCATATTACCACTCACTAATTAGCACCGAATTTTGCCTTTTGATTTGAAAAAATTACATTACTCCTTTTTTCTTCATTTCTGAAAATAATTTGCTAACCACTGTCATCAGTAAGTTTGTTTTTCTTTTTGTGAATCTTACACGAACACTGATCTGTACGGTTTTCCCAAGATCTACAAATGCTTTGGTCCTGTAGCAGTTTGGGCATATATTATTAACAGTGTTTCAATGTGTAATGACATGTGGCTTCATACTGACACAGACCCCACAGCTATCATCAGACTAAGCCAATATATGTATGAAAAGGCTACAGAATTTTTTCATTTTTTTCTTTGCCATTCTGAAAACAGAAACTTTATTCATTTTTTTCTTTGCCATTCTGAAAACAGAAACTTTAGAAAAAAAATGATGATATTTTTGGTAATTTTAGTAAAGAATACAAATTTTGTAACTGTTTTGTAATCTTTCATCTGGTATCTAGGCAGTGATAATATAATTCAAGAAAGAGATACCCATATCTATCTCATATTCAATGAAAAAGACACTTTCAAAAATAAAGTCAATTAACTTGAAATTTTCTCTTTAAATTTTTTTTAAAGATTTTATTTATTTATTAGAAAGAGAGAGAGAGAGCATGAGCCCAGTGAGGGGCAAAGGGAGAAGCAGACTCCTTGCTGAGCAGGGGGCCTGATGCAGGACTTAATTCCAGGACCCTGGGATCATAACCTGGGCCAAAGGCAGATACTTAACCAACTTAATCAGCAACACAGCCTAAAATTTTCCTAAAAGGCAAAGATTCTGCCTACTAAAACATGGGCTTTAGTCCCAAGTAAACATTTAATGCTCTATGGCACAGGATATATCCAGCCTACTGCCTGTTTCGTATGGCCAATGACCTAAGAATGTTGTTTTTGTCTTTTAAAGTGATTAAATGGGGTGCCTGGGTGGCTCAGTCAATTAAGTATTCAACTCTTGGTTTCAGTTCAGATCATAATCTCAGAGTTGTGAGATCGAGCCCCACAGCAGGCTCTTTGATGAGCATGGAGCCTGCTTAAGTTTCTCTCTCTCCCTCCCCCTTCTGTCCCCATCTCTAAAAAGTAAATAAATAAATAAACAAACAAACAAATACAAGTGGTTCAAGAAAAATCAAAATAATATTCAGTATCATGTTAAAATTACACTAAATCAAATTCGTGTCCATAATAGATTTTTATTAAACACTGGTTTACATAATGTCTATTACTATTTCTACACTACAACAATACAGTTGAGTAGCTGAAACAGAGAACTTATGGACCCACAAAGCCTAAAATAATAAATTTCTGGCCCTTCACAGAAAGTTTGCAGACCTGCTGTAGATGAACTAAAGTAAGTGATTACAGCTACGCTTTTTGGCCCTTGTGCCAAATTTTTGTATTCATTTTTGTATTTAATCCCCACAACCTTGCATGGTAGGTGTTATCAGCAGCATTTTGACAGGACTTAAGTAATTGCCTCTTTGCTTAAAGTTAGTAAAAGGCAGAGACATTACTCTAATTTTGGTGCCTTTGACTTGTAGGAGGTTATTTAATTACAAACTAATGCATTCCTTCCTTAGACAGAAATTTTTATTCCCTTTTACTACAGTTATAAAAAAATGCACATTTTGTGAAAGAAATGAGTATGGTCTATAGATGATAAATATTAGGAAACACTAACATATGATTCCTTTTGTACGGAAGAAAACAATACTTATGATGCATAAGGAAAAAATGTTTCAGCTATTCATGCAGTAGCACTGCTTGTGAATTTGTGGGGTGAATAGTCCCAAAACAGTATTGAACAGTAACCAATCAAGCATCTAAAAATAGTCTGTGTTTTTACTAAGCCAACTTAAAGGTGTTTTTCAAGACCATCATTTTTGTATTTCGGTTTAAAAAGCAAATTGTTATGATTATCTTATATGACTCTGGTTTTTCGCTTTATAAAAAATATTTTCACACATAGTGCATCTTCAAATAAGACAGTTAACAATTTTATTCATCATTTAGAAGTGAGAAAGTGGAAAAGAAAAGTAAATTAAATCCCAGAGAGTAATGGACAGAGGTAGGACCAAATATCACGGTCTCAAGTACTAGTTTTGGGCTTGTTTGTTCCTGGGAGAAGGCTGCTGGTTACATGACCATTCTTTGGTCAGTGACCAGGAATAAAGAGTACTGCCTGTGTTTGAGGGTAAGAGAGGCAAGCGGAATTCTTTTTTCCCTTTTCCATAATAATAAATGAAACTGACTAACTTCTTTTAAGATGTGAAGCATGGAATACTATTGACTATTTAGAGCAAATTCGCTATTTTAATATTTTTATGTTTCACTGTGATTTGTAATTGGGAATTTTTAAAATTTTATATTTAGTGAATAATTCTACTGTTTTTATTTATTTTATTCTTCTGAAAAACACAAGGGAGTTTTTAAATCAAAGTTGACAGACCTATTTTTCCTCCATTAATTGAATGGCATGATTTATTCAGATATGCAGGCAGTGAACATTTTTATGAGTAGTTACTTTTCATGTCATTCATGAGATATTCCTATTCAAGTATGAACATTTCCAAATGCAAAACAAATATATCTTTGATTGGCTAAGTGAATTCTGTAGAGAGACTTTCATAGAACAGGCCATGTCATTTTGTGTTTTAATATGATCTGATGAACACCATTGTTCCCTTTATTCAAGAATTGTTTGGCTTTTCCCAGAACAAAGATGCTAAGACTACAGTTACAATTTTAGTTTTAAGATTACAGATTGTAATCATCCTATTACAGTATCTGATATGTTATATTCAAATAGACTTCCTTGCATATTACTCTGTACCAAGAACAAAGAAAAAGTATTTCCCTGAATGAATCCAAATTATGCCAAAGTCACAGAAATGTGGACTTAGATACCAATTTATTCTATAAAGCACCTGAGAATTGTAGCCTTTAATTCTGTACTGAAATAAGAATCTTAGGGTTACAAATTTTACCCATAAAATTGTAGTTTTATCCATGAGAGTTCCCATTACATTTTTAACCTGATTTACTTCACAATGGTCCTAAAGTATATGCTTTAAAAAAAACCTACAATAAAGAAACTATGAAATTATTTTTGTTTTAATTTTTTGTCTTTTCCTTTCTGCTTTTGGTTCAAAAAAATAGAATAAACAGAATTAGCAATACCATTTCATAGTTATAGAACTACTATGTCAGAGATTTTTTAAAATACTGGAGAAATGTTTAATTAGTAAAAAGTAATACAGTCCAGAATAGAATTGGGTTCAGAAGAGGAAAATTTATTCTAGTGAAGTGATCTTGGATATCCTGGGATGTTTTACTTAAAAGAATGCTCTGTGAGTGAAATCTAAGTTTCACGTTGCAAATGAAAGCAATAACAACAATAATAGTAAAGAAAGTTATCAGGGTGTAAGCACACTGAGGTCTCCGCAAGTCAGGGATATTTGTCAAAAGAAATCACAGCTGGCGGTTAAGATCTCTGCAAGTGGCATATATTATTAAAATTTTTTTGGTATATTTTTTCTCTGAAGTAGGAAGCAAGGTGGTCTCTTGAGAGTAAAAGGGTAAGAGCAGGATTAGTAGGTTTAGGAGAGGAGAAAAGGTTTAAAATAATTATTGCATTATACACACACTCTTGCACACAGTGAATGCTGCCCATTGACTTGAAATTATAGATAGCATTTGCAGAACCCAAGACTGTTTGTAATCCTGCCATTTCAATTGAATTTTTTAATCAATTTGGTCAAACATGTTAATAAGGTCAAAAAGCCAGTCAAACTGGTTGTCGGACTTAAATGATTGTGTGACTAAAGTGTTTAGTGGAAACAGCCCTGAGCTCACATTCATCCCCAAACCTTGTCTTCTGAAAAGCTGTCCTGTCTCAGATGCTAGGCTGTCCCTGTATAGTCTTTATGTTTACATGAATGTTCCTCAACATTTTAGAGCTCACACTTTCTGTTGAAAGCATAGTAAATTCTATACCTTCTCCTAAAGTTTTTCAAATTCAAAACAATTTTTAAATGTCAAAAGAGTCAATTGGTTTTCAAAATAAACATACCTCTTCTTTATCATGATGTGAGTCCATGCCCATTTTACAGGAAATTGTCAGGTCAGCAGTGGCCCTGAAACTTCACTCTGTTCCATTATGCCTATATGCCCATCAGGGAAATTGTGTGCTAGTAAACATCTAACAAAAAACTTCCTGTTTACCAAAATCTAATTCTTGTTAACTTTACACTGATACTTACCACAATATATTAAGCTCACTGGGTATTAATTCTGTGTATACTACACACCATCCGACAGTTATTCCTAGTACAGACATAGTGGAATGAACGTTAAGGCATTTATCAACTTAACTTGAGTCAGCGATGTTGCATTTATGGCTTCCTACTCTTTACATACTGAAATCAATCTTTGCATTAACATGATAGGATAAATCAAACCCAGAGCTAGACTCTGAGTAACTTGTGTTAGGGGTATCTTTCTGGGGCAAATAAGATCTACTTGAAATTCTTTTTTGGTAAAATTATTAATTGTTGAAAAGACCAAAAACCATTAACTAATTGAAAAGACTCCACATTGTCATACATGAAATGATATCAGACCATGAGCATCTTTCAAGAATCTCTCAATAACCTTACTGAAATTTGATACTATGGAAGGAGATTTCATTTCAACATCTTACTGTTCAGCCTACACATCACACCCATCATGACTCAGATGATCTCCCACATCTTTCAGTCTCATCCAAGAGATGTACCTGATGCTAAGCGTCCTTGAGGACTTGAGCAAAAGAGAAGAATTTTCTCTTCCCCCTGCTCCCACACATTAAAATAAGAAGTGAAGGGGAGTCTGCGTGGCTCAGTCAGGTAAGCATCTGACTCTTGATTTCAGCTCAGGTCATGACCTCAGGATGGTGAGATTGAGCCCCACTTTGGGCTCTGCACTGGGTGTGGACCCTGATTAAGATTCTCTCTCTTGGGCGCCTGGGTAGCGCAGTCGTTAAAGCGTCTGCCTTCGGCTCAGGGCGTGATCCTGGCGTTCCGGGATCGAGTCCCACATCAGGCTCCTCCGCTGGGAGTCTGCTTCTTCCTCTCCCACTCCCCCTGCTGTGTTCCCTCTCTCGCTGGCTGTCTCTCTGTCACATAAATAAATAAATAAATAAATAAAATCTTTAAAAAAAAAAAAGATTCTCTCTCTTCCTTCTCCCTCTGTCCCTTCCCTGCCCCTGAAATAAATAAATAAATAAATAAATAAATAAATAAATACATACATACATACATACATAAAAGAGGTGAAGGCAGCCAACGGGGTACAGGTTGGAGAGGGAATAGTTCACTAAAACAGGAAATGCTTACTAAGAAGAAAATACTGACTAGTGGATTAAGGATCATGACGTCAGTGCCACAATGAATTCAAGGTAACCATGAGAGAGCAAAGTGTAGATGCTGAATAAGCAGTTACATACAGAGTTGAAGTTATTAATGGTGTGTTCACCTGGAAAGATAAATTTTAGATTCCTCATTGTTATTACCATACTTGGAGGACTAGTCACAAGGCTATTAAGTATCAGTATCATTCTGCCTTACAAGTTCTCTCATTGAAAAATTCTGTGCAAATGGCTCCAATACATCTCAAAATACCAACTTCTCTCTCCCTCTTCAAAGCATTGATATCTCATTCCCAGTCTCCAGAGATAGCCTCTTATACTTCTAATTTACACTCGTCTCCTTTTCCAAGCACAGCTTCTTGTCCTCAAAAGATATGTTTTCTCCAAAAACGGGACCTTATAAATCAAATCACTACTTTGATCCAGCCATCCTAAATGCTACTGTTCATACAGTGTTGCCTAGGCCTTGCACGGTCCGGCCTCAGCCTGTATTCTCCACCTCATCTTGTTATACATACTTCTGTGCTCCATCAGTACTGTTTCAGTGCTTCCCTTGCACGAGTCTCCTTCCCTGCAGGGATTTCTGTATATCTTGCATAGAGTTTACTTCCTTCCCATAAAATATGGACCAGTATGATTTCATCAAATCAATCATTTTGAGTTACTACTACATACTCAAAAGTGCACTGCACACAGGGAGAAAACAGGGAAGAGTAACTAAGATGTAAGTGGCCATTCAAATATGAATAAAAGAGTATGAGTGTAGCCATAAATCAAAACACTCTGGAAAGGTATTTCTAATAGTCTAACAAGAACTTATTGTACTAAGTTATATTGTGGGAGCACTTATTTTTCCACTGAGGAGACAGTCATAAATAGTCTGGTTCTCTTATTTGTTTGTTTTTGGCTCAATCATCCCAGTTTTATTAATCTATTAGTCTTTAAATTTGGGGGGGTGTCACATATCACATACTATTTTTCTTGTTACTCTTTCATTGAAGATGATCTGTATGTCCTCTAATTTAAGGCAATCTTTTTTAATAGAGATAAAGTGACTATTCCTTTTATAATTATGCCCCTTGGTCTTTAGGTAGACAAGTAAAATGATTTCTAGATTAATGAGCAAAACTAGATGTAATTGAAGAGATTAGATTTTTTTTTAATCTGAGGAACTTATATATGCTTCATGAATTTTAGCTAAGTGGACAAAAGGATTCTCAAACCGTTTATGGTTTTTCCATTTGGGAGCTTTATAGGTTTCTTAACTTTTTTGTTAAGTACTAATAGCCTGTGCTTATAAGCATTATGAGTAAGACCAATTTTCAAGCTAATAGTTTCAGGTATTTCAGGCTGAATATATGAAATATAATTCCAGTATACTAGATAGATTAATAATGTGCTAATACCTTGGGAGCATGTGCTCAGAAAATTTAGAACGTATATTAATTATAATACTATATTTAAAATATATATTGATTATAATAATTGGGTAGGTTTTATCTATCCAAGAAAAAGCAATATTGGTTGGTTACTGCTGCTCTTGCACTTTTCTGTATTTTACTATGTATGACCAAAAGTCACAAAGTAGAAATTAGTCACTGAAGACAGAAACCACTTGTAAAAACCCTAACATATCACTATCTTTATGATGTTTCTGAGTCTCCTGAGATTCTAATTATATCTATCATTTCCATAATAATCTATAATTGATCAAAAACCTTTTCTCATGGATTCCCCGAAGCTGCTGCACCATTAGGTGCAGACTTTACAAGATATGGGAGGGACCAGATTCGCGTGTGCTCAATGTCGCATCTACAGTATCTTGACAGCTAACCAAAAACATTAAAAATAAGCTGAATTATTTATTTTGCCTAATGAATTGCCTATCTGTGATGTAGCTATCTAGGCAATCAACAATAGGATAAAAATAAAATATCAAAAT
Source organism: Ursus maritimus (assembly GCF_017311325.1). Lineage (NCBI taxonomy): Eukaryota > Metazoa > Chordata > Mammalia > Carnivora > Ursidae > Ursus > Ursus maritimus. The sequence continues at coordinate 25,833,196 of NW_024423453.1, forward strand.
TATTTATATCTGTACTCGACTATGGCTTTATTTTGAACAGGATTTAAAGAAACGGCTCTTAATCTTATTGAGAAGGAAAATGATTATATAAATTTTATATTCACTTTCTAAATAAACAAATGTTAAAAACTTACCTGAAAATAGCCACTGATTGCCTTTAAGACTTATCTTAACCTGTGGATATGAAAATAATGCCTTCTCAGTTCCAGACTCGTGTAGTTTTTAGTGAGCTCTTTGTACATTAATCTTTGTTGATGATTTAAAAGCTCATGGTTTCATATACATCAGAAATTAGTAAAGTATATGTTTAAAGACTATTTTGTGATCTCATCTGGTAATAAACTGAGTCTTTTTTTCCAATCAAGTATTCAGCAGCATGAACATAGTTTATGAGTCCATTAATAAACATTTCAAGATACTTCCAAATGTCTGAGATAGCCTTGGGCCTTTTTATAAATCATCCCATAAAACACAGTCTAAAAGCATCTTTAGGATATTATAACATGACCATTTGACTAAGTCATTTAAAAAAAAGAAAACAATAAAATTTAAATGCATTTCTGTGATAAATATGAATAAATAAACATATATAAAAATAAGGAAGGAAGGAGTTCCAACTGCTTTTCCTAATCCTGTCCATTGGATATACTAGTTGTCCTTTAAAATAAGGTAATGCACATAATGTTCCATTTATATAACCAGACATTTTTAAAATGAGCTTTGGGTTTCCTTTGATAAATGTGAATCCATATTTCATTGGCATGGCTGTTCTTTTCAACTGCCCTTTACTAACACCAAAGCATTTTTCAACTTTTGTATCGGAAAAACTCAGTTCAGACTGGTAGTGACAAACATTCCATTAAAATCGGTAAGCCATGTAAAGTTTTGTTTTGTTTTTTTTTAAATGCAAATTACACAATATAAATCTTCTGCTTAAAATCCTCCAATAGTTTTCTACTGTCTAACAGACAAAAATCCTAATTACTTAGGCTAGCCCTTCAGTATATCTGAACCTTGCCTGCCTTTCATTCTTCCTCCTTCTCCTCCGGCCTCCTTGGCCCTCATTCAGTGGCTTCTCAGAACATTCTACACACCTTTTCCCCCTTCTGCCACACTTCATCAGGAATTTTAAAGTTCAGCTGTCATGATGCCTTCCACTACTGTCTCCGTCCTCCCATTTAGCCATTGCCATCAACTAAAAGAGTCGATGTGGAACAAATACAAGAAATTAATAATAAACACATTTTCTGTTGGTTAACAGAAACAAAGGCTGTAGTTACACTCAGAATACGTGGATGTTAGCTTTTCTTGTTGGATTTCATTTTACCTCTCCTTCTACCCTCAGATCTCACCTCTAATATTGAAACACTGAGGAAAACACTGCTGACCTCAAAAAAGGCTATTGCCAGGATCAAACTCGGGCAGCATATACAAAGGAATTTTGTGAACTTTACCAAATAACTACAAAGAGAAGTAGACCTGTGATAGCAGCAGAGATGCTAATGCAGTTGCTGCTGCTACCGCCAGGCTAAGTGTATTGCCAGCACTACTAATCAGTACGCTCGTTCATTCATTAAGTGCAGGTTTACCTCCCAGTATTGTGCTAAGGCCTGGCTGTATTACGGTGAGCAAAAGAGACAACAATCTTTGTTTCATGATGCTGCTGAGACAGAGGTCTATAGGCAGTGATAACTATTTTTAGATTTTGGATTAAATAAGTACTTCATAAACTCAAAGTAGTCAGTTTTCTCTCTACATTACTAAATCTATCATTTATTATCTTTTTCTAAAACTTGTCTGAGCTTCCTCTCCTCTTATTTGTGTTACTCCTTTCCTCTAATCAGTGTTAATGGCTTGCTTAATTTAATACTGATAAAAATTATTTTCAAGTGATAAGAAGATACTAACACGAAATTTTTACTTTATCACTTAAAAACTAGGTCATGTTCATTGGTTGACTGAACTGACTGCTACTATTTAGATATACGTATAACTTTCTTATGCTCACATTTCTGCAAATAAAATGGAAGATAGATGTTGAGAAATTAGCTAAACTACTCCATAATATTGCTGCCATGACATCCATTTCCTGCGCCCAAGTTGCTTAATGGGGAGACTAACTGACATTAGCCCCTCATGCAGGCACATGCCCCTAGATAACAGCTTGCAGTCACAAGTAAATGTACGTTCCTGATATAATACCCCATGTGCCCTTGTGATAAGCGCTCTCCCACACAGGCAAAGATTTTTCCCTCAGTGCATCCCTTAGTTAAGACCTTCACCCAAGCTTACCAAAAGCCTGCTCTTTTTGGTTAGAATTGAATGATCCAACCTTAGCTTGGAAAGCCAAAGCACTCCACCCTCAGACCCTGATAAAGGAATGTGCTCCTTTTGGCTTGCCCTTTCCCTTGACTTCCCTGTGGGTGGCCCCTGGAAAGGACTGTGTAGTTCCTCCAGGGCCTGTGAGTAATAAACTTCTCTATTTCAATTTCCTTGTGGTCTTTTATTGAACAAAGTCAAACAACAGATTATATTAAATTTCTATTATATGTACCCTAATTTATTTTATGCCTATGTATATGGTTAAAATTATTTCCTTTACAAAGTATGACTAGACATGGTATTTCACTTTAGAAATAATGATTCAGGGTACAGGCAAAGTTAAATAGAAACTAAAGAGAAAACACTGAATCAATGTTGAATGTACAAATTTATTATGCCACAAGTACTCATAAGATGAAAGCAATAAATGGAAGCACTTAGAAATGCAATATATAATGACTGCCACACTTGTTCAAATCTAAGATACCCTCAATTGAAAGATGTATCACTCTCACATGTAGGACTACAAAATAATAATAATAATAATGGTACTGTCAATTAAGCAATGACACAATGCTTTAATGATGCACTCTCGAGATGTCTCACACTAGCCTAATGTTGCACTGAAATTTTGTTCAAAAGTTTTAAAGAAATTTGTCAATATTTTCACCTTCAGTTTCCTTGTCTAGCATGTTCTACCCAATTTCCTTAGAGGTATGTAAGTAACAAAACATACTATGATTTTAACTCTACTTCCTATCTTCCTTTCTAAGTCCTATAACTACATTGCTGCTTTGCAAATAAATATGGAATTATAGTAGTTATCCATTGACATGCATTTTCTTTACTGATACATCAAATTACATTCTAGTTTTCTCATACCTTTATGTATACCTAATAATCATTTTCTTGAATGCCCCATGTCACCTTTTGTAAGACATTTGAAGAGCAATGAAATCCAAAATCATATTATAAAAGTTGTACCTAAATTGAAGTGAAAAGGTATGAAAATATTATGACTAATATCATATATGTAAAGAAAATTTCAACAACTTCAAAATGGCTGCTCAGCAAAAAAGCAATTGTTAGATATCACCAATTGTACATGTTCCAAATTCAGAAAATTCAGAGCTATCTGGTGTGTGTGAGGGGTGTGGCGGGGGAGACACAGAGAAGTGGGGCTTGAAAAAATTAAACATTATATGAAGCAGGTGAGTGCATATAAAAGCCAGAGAAATAGCATTATATACATATCCTATGATGTCTTTTCTTCTATACACTAATGCTTTTAATTGAAATGTGAATAAAAAATGATAAAAGTAAATATTTCAAATATTGTTTCATAAATACGTAGAATGAAAATTATTTGAATTGTTAAATACACATATATAATCACAGACTTCTAAAAATACGTATAAATTTTACAATGAGTAACAGTACTAAATAATTGCATCAGATTTAGCTTTCTAAATGAACTGTCTGCATTACAGGTGCAAACACTTGCATGAAATTCAAATTGTCATCAGGAAAGATTAGGTAAAAATGTACAATCTGACATGTTAACATACATTTTTTTCCTGAAGGGCAAATATGGTCTTCAAATATGCAAATGCACATTGCTCTGATTACTCTGTTGCATGTTCATTGAAAGAATTTATGAAGCAATTAGGGTAACTTGTTTGCATTATTCAAAACTCAACACATATGACTAAACTATATCATATCTTTTATTCTAAGCAGATTATTGCCTATTGATAGTGAATGATTGTAGAGCTCTATTTCATGAAGAAGAGTGAATGCTGCATACTATACTTGCTGATTACTTGTGTAAATATGTATTTTTTTAACTTACAAAATCAACTCTTTCAAAAGAGATGACTTCTTTCATCCTTATCTCTGTCTCATAAGTCACACCTATGCTTGTCTTTCTGAGAACTACTGACCGGAGCTCGCTCTTTCACTAAGTCTTCAGTAACTCAAACTTAATATTTGATATCTTTGTCAAATGAGGTCATTATTTTATTGCTTATTCTGAAACATGTTAAGTATATTCCATTGTCAAGAAAGGGAACAAAGAGGGGGTGGGGGGATGGGCTAGCCCGGTGATGGGTATTAAGGAGGGCACATATTGCATGGAGCACTGGATGTTTTATGCAAACAATGAATCATGGAACACTACATCAAAAACTAATGATGTACTGTATGGTGAATAACATATCATAATAAAAAATTTAAAAAAGAAAGAAAGGGAACAAAGTCTTGTCTATTAATACACAAGGCAAAACTGCTTTTCTAAATGCTTCTAAAAATATAACAAAACTTAGCAAACACTTTAAAAAATAAACCCTTTAATTCCAAAATATTTCTCTTTTATTATTTTCTTTGCAATATTACACTAACACTCTTGCAAAACAATTTTACTCAGATTTGTATTCACCTTCTACAACTATTATTTTGGGGGAAAATTATTCAAACTGTTCTACCCAGTAAAACAAATATTAGCAAGCATTGAAAAATGATCCAGTATCAAATAATTTTTTTAAAAATACTTATTAAACACAACAAATGGGTTTTTTAAAAGATTTTATTTATTTATTTATTTATTTATTTATTTATTTATTTATTTGAGAAAGAGGGCAAGTGAGAAAGAGCATGAGCAGGGGTGGGGGTGCAGAGGTAGAGGAAGAAACAGATTCTCTGCTGAGTGGAAGGCCCAACATAGGGCTCCATCCCAGGACCCCAATATCATGAACTGAGCCAAAGGCAGACGCTTAACCAACTGAGCCATCCAGGCACCCCTCAACAAATGGATTCTTTACTGAAATACTCTTCACATTTAATACTATAATATCAATTGTGAATATCTATAATGGGGATATAATGATGTCACATTTCTGAAAAACTTTTGCTCACGAGATGCCTTTTTCACTGACAAATCTCACATATAATTTTTCTTTGTAATGTGGTATGAAAATGTTAACATATAAATTATTTCTGAAATATTGAACACATTTAAAAATAGATTTTACCATTGATCATCTGTGAAATCAAGCCTAAAATTTGCAAAGACCTTTATAAGTACACTTGGAAGGAAGTGGTTTTTCGTATTGTTTTCAAGGAGATATTTCAAGAGTTCACTTTGAATTTTATTCATCAGTGAATTAATAAACCATAATAAATTTCATAAGTATTTAACAATTTAAAAAGTATATATAGTAATAAAAATAGCAGGAGAAAGCCTAAGAAATTTGGTATATCTCCAAGAATGTTGAGCAAAGAGAAAAGTAAATGGCACAACAGAAAAAATATAAAAGTATTAGAGAACAAAGCTATAATATCTAACAAGCAATAAAGAATACTTTCCAAGTTATAGAAAAACTTCCATCATTAGAACAAAAGACAGGCTTATATCAAGCACGATGAATTGAACAAGATCACTATTTTCCACATATTACTGAATTTTCAGAAAATTCTCACATCTATCAGAGATGGGAAAATATAAATACACAAAAGAAATAAGAATTGATATATCATGAGACCTGTTATCAGACAAACCAAACATTAGAAAAACAATGAACTAAAGATCTTAAAAACTTATTTTGAACTTTTTGCATCCAAAAAAAACCCAAATATGCAAGAACAAATCAAGATGTCCTGACATGTAAGGTTCATGCAATTAACTTCTAAAGAAGTACAGAGATGTTGAATTACCGTGTTGTACACCTGAAAGTAATGTAACATTTTTGTCAACTACACTCAAATAGAAAAGAAATTCAATATTTTGCCAACTTTAAATTGTATAGAAAGTAAACAAAGGATACTTTTCAAAAGGACAAAAAACTGGAAAGCAGAATATGTGGGTTACAAAGAAACAGAAGACATAAAAGAGGATATGAAAAGAAATCCTGTGATGATGGCTTTGAAATAATCCTTACAGTAATCATTCTAAGTTAGAACAAGAATATAATAGAGAATTCTACTTTAAAAAGAAATACCAATAAAATAAATTGCATTGACTAGGTATTCTAGAGTCACATTCTAGAAGATCTTCATAATATGCTAAAGAAAGCATGTTTCTTTTCTCAGCAAGGTAAAAGAAAAAAAAGCAATTGGACTGCTAGTGAAAGAAAAAAAAAAGTATATTACCAAGTTATGGTCCAAATATAAAGCTACCAAATTATGGTCCAAATATAAAGCAAATACTACATGGCATGGTGTTTGAGCATTAAGCATTACAGTAAATGGGAATGTCATTTATACTTGCAATTTACATAATTTTGAAATTTTAGAATCAATATCTAGAACAGTAAATTATGGTAACTGAACCAATTTAAAAGCAGTGTAATACTGACAATGTAAAAAATAAATATGCACTACTATACTTTCAGTCTTTGCTGTTATTTCAAACTAACATGACTCACTGAAGGCAGATGCTAATATTGCTTAAATAACATTTTATATTTGGGCTGACTCTTAAAACCACCAACCTGATAAACTTAAGTCCTTCTTAGCTACCCCCTCACCATTTTTCTCCAACCTCTCTGTAACCTTCCTTGGCTTCTGTAACCTACTGCAACATTCATCCTTTGTATTGACAGGGTACTAATATACCAAATAATTACAATATGTTGAGCAATAGAGACTTTCATGACACTTACAAAACAGAAAGATAAATAACAGATTTTTCAATGCAGTGATGTAAATCCTACAATAGATATGAGCACATGTTTGATAGGAAGTTTATAGAAGTGGTCGTCAGTACCTCTATTTGACCACCTCTAAAGAAGTGGTCATAACTTCGATTTATATAAGTAGTCTATAACCTCCATAACCTCCGTTAACTCTCAATGCAGACTTAAATACCAACCCAGTCATTTATATAATTCGTCCTTGTCAGCTTGCATATTCTCTGTGAGTCTCAATTTCCTTCCTTGGAAAACAGGCTAAGATATCAATGATACAAAAGTTTTTATGAAGATTTTATCTGAAAAATGGCAACTACCCTAGTGTCTGGCACAAAGTAGATTATTCACCAAATACACATTTTTCCACTGCAGTCATTAAGCAATTATAATTACAGGCATAAATTGAAGAAAAGCATTATTTAGCATATTATACTATTAAAAATATTTTTTTCAGTGTGCTGCACTTTTCAAAAAACACTTCAATATAATTTTGTATTTATTTGCCATAATAAAATTGTGGGGGAGATATTTTCATCCATAGATCTAAATGTAACATGAGTAGAATGTTTGGAATAACATAAAATACTTTGACATGGTTGGTTAGATTTTGTTATATAATAATTTCATATTTCCAAATACCAAACAGAGAAAACTGTAACTCAAGTTTTATCATTTTTCCTTGATATAGCATTATCCCAGCAATTCTACCACTTTTTCAGATTCAGGTTTGTTTCCCCTCTGAGAGGTTGATGGGAGTCAGTAGTTCCCCTATTTCAGCCATTTTTCCTGACAATATACTTAGTTCTGGTCCTTCTTTGGCCTGGTAACAAACCAGAACGCCATTTAGTCTCTCTTCAAAAATTATTCAAAATGGAACAGCATTCTGAAACCTCATTTTTAACGTATGTCAGTAGCAAGCTTAATGAAACAAACTAAACATAATGAAAAGACATAATGTTCAAATCATGTTAAGATGCGTGTTTATACACATTTTTAAAAATTTCCCATAATACAAAAAAAAATTATGTTTCTCTTAGGTATGTATCTTTAAACTGTTCTGCTTTGGCTTCTCCTGTGCCTGATTTGAGATCAGCCTCTTGCACAGTTAACCTCAGAGGGTGATGACTGTATCAGGGATACACTACAGGATAGTGTTTTGACACTAGCGGTGGGGAAAGAAACAACACCATGAAATCAGATGGGAGTATAGACAAATACACAGATTTCTTTTCAGTAATAATTTCATGTTTTATTTCATGAGAAAATATATGTTTTTATGTGAAATGAAGTAGTTTTTTAAGCACTTACTAAAACAGAGCTGATGTTATTACTAATTAAAATATGAAGAGGCTAATAACTCATTAGGATCAAATGTATAATATTGACACTTTTAACAAATTAAATGTGAGTAGTTAAATCATATTAAGAGAGAAGTTTAGGAAATGAGAATGAATGTGTAGGGGAGGAAGAATTTTACTCTGTCTTTCAAGATTCTTCTACTAGACTAAGAATTAAATTGACATGAGACAGATTAACATGAAAAAATAAAATTTAATTTTGTACATACTGGGAATCCACGCAGACATGAAATTCCAAAGACAATCAGTCAAAATGAGGAATATATGTCATCATGAACTAAGGAGTAGGGGGTAGGGGTCTGGGACTTCAAAGGGAAGGAATGTAAATCACAGAAAAATGTAAAAGAGTACATGTTTAGTGAACAAATGTTTGCTGAGCAGTTCAAAAACAATGAGACACAGAGAGGACTTTGATCAAATAGGCTTTGCTAGGTTCTTCCCTCTCTATCATACCTAGTTCATATCATACCATAGCTATTTATGGAGACAGCTTCCTTCAGTGAGCAGGTACTTTGTTTAAATTCTTTGTTTTTCATAATGGCACCTGGGTGGCTCATTCAGTTAAGTGTCCGAATCTTGATTTTGGCTCAGGTCATGATCTCAAGATTGTGAGAGCAAGTCCCACGTAGGGCTGCACACTGAGCATGGAGCTTGCTTAAGATTCTCTCTCTCCCTCTCCCTTAGCCCTTCCCCCCATGAGATTGAGCTTGTGCGTGCACTCTCTCTCTCTCTCTTTCTCTCTCGAAAATAAATAAATTCTCTTTTTTTTGTAAACGCGTCTTCAGGAACAAATATTTCACAGTAGTGTCCTATATATCATATCAAAGCATGAGCAGAAAAAGAAAAAAATAGTAGAGTTCTGTTAGAATTAAAAATGTTTATGCACCAAAAGACATTAACCAGAGAGAGAAAAGAAAACTGTAAACAGTTGTTGTATTTTTTAAGTTTTTATTTAAATTCTAGTTAGTTAACATACAATATAATATTAGTTTCAGGCGTATAACATAGTGATTCAATACTTCCACACATCACCCAGTGCTCATCATTAATAAGTGCACTCCTTAATTCCCATCACCTATTTAACCCCCCCCCCCACCTCTCCTCTGGTAACCATCAGTTTATTCTCTATAGTTAAGAGTCTGTTTCTTGGTTTGCCTCTTTCTCTTCCCGGAGCCCTCCTCTTGGCTCATTTGTTTTGTTTCTTAAATTCTTTTAGGCCATTGCTGGGGGAGGAGGAGGTGTCGAAGTTTCTTTCTGTGTCTTTTGGGCCTTGACTATTTTCAGCTAAACATAATCTGCATGTCAATGTGTCCCACTTTAGGCTGACTGCCCTTGGACCCTACAAATGGATTCAGAATTGCCCGATTTCTATGGCACACAAGCACAAATACACACAAAGCACTGATTTTTCTTTCATTTTCTTATGGAGAAAATAATTTTTACAAAGAATAAATAGTTACTGTTAAAAACATGTCTGAAATTAGTACTCCAAAGTACGTACAAATTATATACAAACAAAAGGGAAAAAGTCAAAATACATCAGTACAAACTATCCCCTGACAGTGTACCTAATGCCAGAATCTGGAAAGCATTTGCACTAATATGATACTGGCATACCAAAAATGATAGTTAAATTAAAGGATTTACATATGCTTCTGTATAAAGCAAAACATGACTTCAAGTCTGAAAAAGATAAGAAAACATTTCAAATGGTAAAATATAGTGAGGGTAGGTCAAAGGGCCGTAATGATTTTAAGAAACGGTGGACTGGCAAAATTTAAAGCTGTACTGAGACAATAATAATTTAAATGGACACAGTGCTAAAAAGTATAAATCTTAGAATCTCAAAATGCAAAGAAATATTGTAAAGACTACTCTTAAGATTTTTCTTGGGAAACTGATGTCACCCAACATTTTATACTTAAATTTCTCCTATTGTTTGAGGGCCACCAAATTATACATTCAGATACCACAGGCCAAGAGAAATATACAATATATATAACCTCTAAAAAAATGTTAAAATCCTAGAGATTGAGAGAAAATTGAAAGTTTATAGTAAACAGTCTCTAAGAAGGTCCCCAATGATCCTTTCTTCCTGGTAATCATGTCCTTGTGTAATCCTTTCCCATTGAGTGTACACAGGTCTTACTGACATACTTTTAATGAAAAGAATATGATAGATGTCATGTTATGTCATTTACCAAGAGTAAGCTAAAAAAGACTGTGGCTTCCATATTGGCAATTCTTTAAATCTCTCTTGGATTGTTCATACTGGGGGAAATAAGTTGTCATTTTGTGAGGAGATCTCCAGCTATGGAGAGGCTCAGGTAGCATAGTAAAGAAACGAGGTCCTCAGTCCAAAAGCCTACAAAGAACAGATACATGCCAACAACCATGTGAATGACTTTAAAAACCAATTCTTTGGCTATTGTCAATCTTCCAAAGGATGTAGCATTGGCCAAAAGGTTGACTGCAAAATCACAAGGGATCTTGAGCTGAATGTACCTGGCTAAGCTGCACCCAGATTCCTTGTCCACATACAGTATGGATAATAAATATTTGTTTTAAGCTGTTAAATTTTGGAATAATTTTGTTCCTCAGCAATAGATAACCAATATAGGGTCCATAAAGGACTCATAATTGTGATTGTTTTTGATTAAAGTATTTGTTAGTAAATATTAAAAGTTAAATAATAGTAAGTCTGATTTGCTGTTATAATTGTAATTAAAGAGTTAAATTTAAATTTAAATATTTCTCTTAATGCACATACTATAATCTTGCCCTGTACCCTATATTTAAAGATTATATGTGGATATACAATTACTTAAAACTGGTTCTCTTTATCTTATGATTATATAATAATTGAATTCTTTCTACTTTAAGGAAAAGTTTTCATCTTTATGCATGTGTTTTGTTCTCAAGAGACTTACTATTTACAATTTTACTACTTTTTTTGGACATTATACAAATACACGGGCATATTTACATAACAAACACATACACACACATATTTATAATGGGGCAATACTTATTGAGTTTCATTAAATAATCTGAAATTCAAACTTGAGGTTAGCAATAATGATCATTTGGAAAAGTAGTCTCCATATCTTTTTAAATTAAAGTATGTTGCAACCATTTAGTATTTTATACGGAAAGATAGTAAGCATGGTAAGCATGAATTGCTGCTGTTTTATTAGTATGTTTAAATAACTCAGTATAATAACAAGTTTATTCAAAATTTTAAACTACACACTATAAAACCCCAATGGATTTAAAAACTTGTGTGCCAGTTTTCTCCCATAAAAATAATAAACCCAGTTCAAGAAATATAGGCCTGCCACAAAACACGTATGATACTAATTCATCATTACATGAAGTTTCATGCAATAGCTCTATTCTAGCTTTTCAGTAATGTGATTTGAGAGCTACCATGCAGCACATAGTTATAAGTCTGCATTGCTTCCAATTGTTTGCTATTTTATAGCAGATAATCACTTGTATAACATGCGTTTTTATTAATATCTTCTGCATTTGCTATTCTGTTTAGCTTTAAAGGAATTAGGAAAATATTTACTCTTACATGCCATCTCTGCTATTAAATAATCATATCCTATTTAAATATCCTTAAGATGTTTGAATATTTAATGATAAATATTTTTATGACCAAACATACATTTCATTTAAACACTAATTAAAGAGAAAGGAAAACAAAGAAAAAAGTCACATAATGGAAGATCAGATTGACTTTTTTCTTAGAAAATTATTTAAACTCATCCAGTTACTTCAAACTCTCCCTCCTAATGTATTTCTGATAACACACTTGACAATGAATATTAAAAAATTTACCATAAAACAAAATTCACATAGTGAATTTTTACCTATGACCATTTAATTAAAGCATTTGAATCAAACTGCAATACTCCATTATATATCTTATAAATAAAACCAAGTCCATTGTAATAAATTTTATAAAAAACATTACTACTTATATTTTAACCAGATTTAAATGTTGACACAGGCATTATTTTAATATATTTTCTGACAAGATCCTTTACAAATAAATTGCATATAGGATACTAAACAATTTTCTAATGAAAGAAAAAGGTAGCCAGTTAATAGAATTTGATTTAAACTTTTGATGCAATAAATAATCTGCAGTTAGTAATGGGGAACATTACCAATAATTTTTCAAATGTGTTTTGTATTGTAACCTTAAAATAATCTAGAGTCACACAGTTGATCCCAAGTAAACCTATTCAAATACTGAGACAAATGGCAACTACTTTAAGAAACACATGCTTTAAAATCCTAATAATGTTCTTTATTATATATCACTTTTAACCTAAAGGGAAAAAAAAGTGCTTGGTTTAAGTTGAAGGTATTTCACTTACTCAAACATTTAATCAAATTTGAATTTCAAGTAACTATGTAGAGTAAAATTTAATTATAATAATCAGTGAATTAAAATATTTTTCATTTTTTTAAAAAAGAACTGCATTATTTTAGAATACCTAAACCAAAATACTTGTTCTTAAAAATGATTAAGAACACTAAATCCTGAAATAGCTCAGTAGCCTGAAGTTGTAGGTAATAAAGTGATAACCATTTGATAGAGTGTATCATTTATTAATTTAATGTGTCCCTAATTCTTATAGTCAGAATGATGGAAATAGAGTTGAAATTTAAAATCTAAAGGAGTCAACCAGAAATTCTGGGTTTAGAAGATTATTTGCTTATCAACCCAACTATATATTAGACTTTTTGATGCAACCAACTAGGTAGCAAAATTCCAGAACACTGATTCTATCTATTTCAATAATGAAATTTAAAGATATATTAGTAAGAAGAAAATGTAGCTTTAAAAGTGTTGTAGGCTCTATCTTTTCCATTTTCGTCGGTTTAATATAAGTTTTCAAGGTTATAAAAATTGCAGCAGGAACAACAGAAGTCACATCTCTAACAGGCTTTGAAAAAAGGCAAACAAGAATGTTTCTTTTCTCTGGTATTAGATGAGCCTAAAATAGGTTGATGATAATTATTTTATAACCAGTGAATATTCAGTACCACTGAGAACTTATTCTGGGCATTAAATTATGCTTTCCGCAATTTCTTTTTTAGAGATCAATCTAGTTAACAATTGTCTCGGGGCGCCTGGGTGGCGCAGTCTTTAAGCGTCTGCCTTCAGCTCAGGGCATGATCCCAGCGTGCTGGGATTGAGCCCCACATCAGGCTTCTCCACTAGGAGCCTGCTTCTTCCTCTCTCACTCCCCCTGCTTGTGTTTCCTCTCTCGCTGGCTGTCTCTCTCTGTCAAATAAATAAATAAAATTTGGAAAAAAAAAAACCAATTGTCTCTATATCGTGTCCCCTCAGCATTTCAATTCACAAGCAATAATTTCGGTTTTGTTGAATATCTATCCCAGTCCCTTTTCTTTCCTTTTTTTTTTTTTTTAAGATTTTATTTACTTATTTGAGAGAGAGAGAGAGAGAGAGAGAGAGAAGAGGGAAAAGCGACTCCCCGCTGAGCAAAAAGCCCAATGCGGGGCTTCATCTATCCCAGGACCCTGAGATCACGACCTGAGCAGCAGATGCTTAAAAGACTGAGCCACACAGGTGCCCCACTCAGTCCGTTTTCAATATATAAGTGATAAATTAAAAATTTCATAAAAGATTAAATATATTTTAAAAGTCAAAAGCATAAAATAAATTCAAAAGAATAAAAAAATCTTCCTTCATCTTTATTTGCACTCAATTCCTCAGAAATAGACTTAACATTTTTATTACGCCTCTTTTCAGTCATTACTACTGCATTTATTTACATTTATATGTGCATGTGCAAAACTCTGTTTTATACAAAATAGATTTTTTATATATTTATATGTGATTAGCAGTAAAATTTCTTGGAGACCTTTATGTAAAATGTACCTTATTTCATCTTAAAGTTTGCATGGTGTTCCATGGCCACTTTTAATGAACTTTCTTAGTCGAGTATAATACATTATATATATAATGAAACAAATGTTAAATATACAGCTCAATGAACATATATTAAGTGAACATATTTATGTAATCACTGTAGATGGATAAAATAGAGAACAATGCCAGCTTTCCAGAATCCACCCTCATTTCCCCTTATACCTACTAAACCACTACCTACCCAACCCAATCACAGTCCTAAGTCACAGAGAAATTACTTTTGACTACCATTTTTTTTAAAGATTTTATTTATTTATTTGACAGAGATAGAGACAGCCAGCGAGAGAGGGAACACAAGCAGGGGGAGTGGGAGAGGAAGAAGCAGGCTCATAGCAGAGGAGCCTGATGTGGGGCTCGATCCCATAACGCAGTTTAATATAAAGCAATATAGCTATTGCTTCCCAGACAATGCAAGTTCATTAGAAGCTTTAACTCTTATTTCCTAAAGATATTTATTTTGTTTTCCTTCTTCCATTGTTGCTACTGAACTGATACCTCTCAGTCTTATTGTTGTTCTGTTAAATATGTCTTTTTTTTTTTTAAAGCCAGCTGCTCAGTCTCCTTGTCTTTACTTTTTTTGCATTTTTCTGTGATGTGCTTAGACATGTTTTCTTTGTATTCATTCCACTTGGGGCTCATCAAGCTTTTTGAATCTGTGGCTTAATGTCTTTCATCACTTTCAGGAAATTTGGGCTATTTTCTTTTCCCATATTGCTACTGCCCATATACTTGTTTTTATCCTTCTGGGTTTCCAAACAAATGTTAATACTATGCTTCTTATACTGAACTTCTTTTCTGTATTTTACATCCATGTCTCCAACTAAAAATTGTCTATCAGCATAATACTGATATTATAATCCTCTTTTTTTGATGTTTCTAATCAGCTGTTAAACCTTTTCTTTAGCTTTTAATTATAGATATTTTCTTACCAGTTTTAGAATTATGACTTTTTTTTAAGCTCAGTCATGAACATCACATCTTGATCACATTTTCTTCATGCATTAACTATATTTTAAAGTAGTATTTTGATAACTCCAATGCTGGGTTACCTGCAAGTGTATTTTTTCTTTATATTTTGTAAATTTGGTCCCATCTCCTACCATTCCTGAAAATTGTTTTATTGTATGCTAAGCACTGCGTATGTAAAATTGTATAGTTAATTTGAAGCTTAACTGAATTGTCATCTTTTAGAGAGTATTTATTTTTACTAAGGTAAGCAATTAGAGTAGGGATATCTCTCCTTTCCAATCTGAAGTAAAGTTGTTTCAAAAGTTGGCCTATTTTTTATTTGTGATTGCACCTACTATGTTCCTCTAGGGCTCTACTTGGGATTTTTAATGACTTTTCTTCTTTTGCTTAACTTCTAAATTTTATCTAACCAGGCCCATGTTCCATCTTATTTGTTGTTTCCTGATTGCTTCTTACTTTCTTGGATGCTTATGATTTGGATAATGTCTTGAGGAAAAGGTAGTACAGAAATCTGGAACACTTCAATATACTTTCTTTCTGTCAAAAATCAAATGCAGCCAGCACTTGAACATAAACATGAACACTAAGGTTGTTTCTGTCCTAAAAGACTGTTGAAAGATCAATTAAGTTCCTTAATCCCTGCGTACTACTTGCTGTTCAACTTTTTATCCACGTAGTGCCATGCCACATTTAATTGACAAATACCTTGAGGGGAAATTGCCATAGAACGCTGGGCTCACCTCAGTCTGTTTCCTTACTCTTTGGGACCCTAGTTCCTCAAGTCCTGACTTGCCTGCTTTCTTCATACCTAAAATACATGTACTTTGGCATATTTTTCTATGCTTTTGTATTTGTACTTGGGGAGAAGAAATGATAATTGCTCCTGGAAGTTAACCCAGTGGTTTTGCCATGTAAGTCTACTACATATAAGTCTACTATACTATTCAGCAAACAGATTGAACAGATTTTATAATTCTCAATTTCTTTTCATGGTATAAAAGGAAAATTCCCTTAAGAGAACTAAAGACAATTTATGGGCAAGGTTTTGAAACCCATTCTCTAAACTCATCTTTATAGTTCCCAGAAAAATTCTATAAATAGGGCAAATAAATTTCTATCAATCCTAAGACCAAAGAAATAAAAACTGACCATAAAGAGAATCTGGAATAATTTAATAATAAGCCAATGCTGACAGCACTAGCTAAGGAAACTTGTCAATGGCCAAAATCTATTCTGTTGGGTTTTTAGGCAGGTTTTCTAGAAAGCAAGTTACTGATGTATAAATATCTACTAGAATTCTTTTGGCACTAATACTGACTATATAGGAAAAAATTTAAAGTGGCAGAATGATAAAAAAGAATATTAAAATATAAGGAAAGCAACTGATAATATCAAACAAACAAAAAATATGGTGTTCCCGAAACTAAAACAGAGAAAACACTGTAGATTAACAAACCACAATTAGTTGCGAAAGAATTTTTGTTAATATTCAGATTTTAAAAAGTAAATTAATTTTTACTTTAAAAAAGTAATTTAAAAAGATTCATATATAAATATATAAATTAGAATTACATATAACTTTATAAGCATCAATTCAAAAGTAGAAGTATCCTAAAAAAAAAAATAGAAGTAATTTTGTTCTTAAATTTCTCATCTGCATGATTAATAATTATATTATAATATATATGATATGATATTATGATATATCATTTTGTTTTGGCTTGCCTGCTATGATTTCTATCTCTTCCTTAGGAAGCCGACTCTATTTACCTAGCCATAGTGCTATGTAATTAAGACATTAACAATGGTCACTCACATTTCCATCCTCAGTGATAGGTTTGAAAATACTCCTGATCCAAGCTGAGTCACTGCTTTTCACTTTCAATAATTTCAATCATGAGTGGACATTCCGGATTGTAAAGTTCTGAATTCACAGTGCACCACAGAGAGGAATTTTGGAGACTCTGGCTGCAGGGGTCTTCAAAATGGCTTAATCTCTGTCTTTTGCAATACTTGTCTTAGATAATCTGTTCTTTAAATCTTTGAGCTGTCCCAGGACATTGTTCAATAAACCCTATGTAATCATTTACATATGTACATATGTATACTATACATATATATGTATATAACAATACATATAATTTTAAATATATATAAAAATACATTTTATATATAAATATATAAAATGTTTATATTTATATATATAGTTAAATATATTTAAATAGTTATGTATATAAAACTGTATATATAGTTTTAAATAAATTTATTTTACATTTGTATTCAATTAAATTGGATTGTGCAGCTAAATCCAAAAAATTAAAAAGTCTTAGCTACCTCAACAGTGGATTATAGGCAAAAACCTCTTATTTCTTCTCTTTCTCTCCACAATCTATTCTACACTCAACAGTCCATTTGATCCAGTTAAAATATAAGTTTAATTATGCCAAACCTATCTTCAAAATTGTTGCTTGGTTTCTCCTACTATTCAGCAAAAAAATACAAGGTTGTAAAAAGGTTTATAAGACCCTACACAGCATAGGCCCTTATTACATCTGTGATTTCATCTCTTATTATTATTATTCTGCTTCTTTACCCACCTTGGCCTTGTTGCTGTTCCTTGGAACATGGCTCAGGACTTTGCATAAACTATCTCTTCTCTGCAGACATTTCTATTCACAGTTATACTCCAGTATCTCCTTCAGATTTGTGCTCAAATATCAAAAAGGCCTAATTTGAGTATCATAATAGTCACTGTCACAAGTATCTTTAGACTCTAACATTTCATTAACTGAAAACGTACCAAATATAAAGAGTCCAAAAAGCTTGAAAAAGACAGACAAAATGAACAAAAAATGAGAATTAGAAAAAAAGAATACCTTAAGAAAACATGAGTGGAAAAAAAAGGAAGAAAAAAAATGTATGTATATTCTTTGCCATCCTTTAGTCTTTCTTGTACCCTTCTCCAACAAACTGGGACTTTATATCTCATGTATTTATAAGAGGAAAACTTTCAAGGCAATCGGATCTAAGCTTCAGGTTAGTACCAATTCCTGGGAAACCAGACTTTAAATGAAGTTCACTGTACAGAATGGGTACTGTGAGGAGGAAGTGATAATTTAAATTCTAACAAAATTTGCCTCACATTAATTGCAGTGAGTTTCTGAATCCAATGTGATCGTTTAATCAATTCCTGAGTGTAAAAGTTGAATGGGATATTTGGTACATAGTAGCACTCCCACGTTGGCTACTTAACTTTTGGAGTCTAGTCAATTTATGACAGGAAGGATATACTCATGCACATAATAATAAAAACAATAAAATGTTATTTTCCATCCCTGAGGGAATTAAAGATTTTTGCAAACTTCAAAAATTTGAAAGATGCCAGCCCTGTGATTCATAGCATATCCCTATTCTTTCAACTACTTTGATTACTGTAAAATACTAATAAAACTTTAATAATCAGGGGCGCCTGGGTGACACAGCGGTTAAGCGTCTGCCTTCGGCTCAGGGCGTGATCCTGGCGTTATGTGATCGAGCCCCACATCAGGCTCCTCCGCTATGAGCCTGCTTCTTCCTCTCCCACTCCCCCCTACTTGTGTTCCCTCTCTTGCTGGCTGTCTCTATCTCTGTCGAATAAATAAATAAAATCTTAAAAAAAAACTTTAATAATCAATTACTGTAAACTTATTTAATAAGTCCAACTGCGCCTGCTATCCAGATATACTCTACTTATTAGAGCACGCAAATATATGCTTTGGCAACTTGTATGCTTTATTGACCTAGCAATTACATTTTCAGTGGAGCGCAAATTAAAACAGAGTAGGTTGCTTTCACCTGACAGGAACTGCCTCTGAGAAACTCTGCTTCTGGGATATTTCAGCTCTCTAGTTCTGTGCTGTAATGTAGTTTTCAGGAACATTATCTGATTCACCATCCTGTAGGATGTCATATTATTCCACTATATTTTTGATTTCATGTTGATAGAACCTGAAGCTACAATAACAACAATAACAACACCAACAAATATTCATTTACATGTTTAATATACTCTGTTAATTCTTAGTATAAACCCTATGAAAAAGTTAATATCATATTCTTACATTTTAATTGAGGAGAAAGTGTCACAGGGCTATTAAGTAAGATGCCCCCTGTCACCGCTAAGAAGGAGCTGATTGGGATTCAGCCCCAGGCAGTCTGATGTTAAGCTGGATATGTATTCACAATGAATAACTAATAGTGAAGTCAGGATTAAAAAATTTCCATTATGCCACAATAAAAACACACATGAAAGATAAAGGAAAATGTATTTCTTGAAAATATAAGTACTCTCAATGGTCCTGAGCACGTGTACTATTTTTCTGTTGCTGTCTGACAAATTAGCACAAACCTAAAAGCCTAAAACAACACAAACTTATTATCTGATAATTTCCACGGGTGAGGAGTCTAGGAATAGCTTTTCTGGATCTCCAGCTTAGGATCTTATCAGGCTGAAATGAAAGAATCCAGACTGTTCTGTGATTCTCATCTTAAGGTTCAGGGTCTTCTTCCAAAGAGCTCACAGTTTTTCAGCAAAAGTCATCTCTTGTAACTGTATGATTGATGTCCCTGTTTTCTTGCTAGGTGTCATGCAGTTACCATTATTAGAGCCCAGAGGTCACATTTCTTTGCCACATGGCCCCCCAATCTATTGTTTTCCTTCAGGCCAGCACATGAATATCCGTCAGACATCCTTCTCTGCATTCAGCTGGGGAAAGCACTCAATTTTGATTTTATAATTTTATTTTATTTTTTCTTTTTATCTTTTGACCCTCCTCTAGTTTTAAATGACTCTACTGATTAGGTTGGGCCCACCCGTTTGCCATATAACAGTAGTGAGATCTCCTATTCAAAAGTTCCATCCACACTAAGGGGGATAGATCATACAGGGCATGTACATGACTTGTGGGAATTCTGCAGACCTCCACATGTTTGCATTTTTCCTCTAAAGTGGAAGCTGTGTTGTTCCTTAAACTCACATCCAAAAAAGTTCTTCTACTTTTACCATGTACTCTGTTATTTGAAAATCTTCCACTCTTTACTAGAGTTCAGAGAAAAAGAAAGCAATTGAGCTGGTCAAGACTAGAGTCAGCAGCTCTATCACTCTTTCTTCATGACCTAACAAAGCCAATGCTGATAAAAGTGTTGATGGCAGATCAGAATCAAGTAGGACACACTGATAAGAGTATGACAGCAGGTAATCCTGAGATTTGGATTTTCAAAAAACGTCTCTTTAACAATTCTAAATATTCTAATTTAAAAAACAATTTGTTTGTTTAAAAAACAAAACAAACAAAATAAAAATAATACTTGGCCCTTCAGGGAAAATTGAACATGCTGACTTGGAACACCCAAGTACATCATGTTCTCAGTGCTTTTCGATCTGCCTAACCATACATTTGGGCATGACCAGAAGTATTCCACCATTATTTGCCCATGTGTATATGAAAGTCCCTAGCCCCCTCTGACGATACAAGTGAGTTATATGAATAGGTTTATCACAGGTTCAGTACACCATCTCCTCTCCCAGAACCTCGCCTCTCCTCAAACTAAAACTATAAGGGATAACTATTAACTGTATGAGCAAAAATTAAAAATTATAAATATAAAAAAATAAACACATGTTTTTTCTGTAACTTGTCATTACTCAGAAATAGACAACTTTGACTTCCTCTCGTAGGAGTGGCCTTGACCATAAGTGAAAAAGGAAAATTCTCATAAGAAGTAGAATTTTGAATGTGACATTTACTGGGTTTAAAAGGAGTGATGCCTGGAATAAGACTCTATGTTGATTTCTGGGCAATGGGTAAGGGTTTGGTTGGATAACTTGAAGAGAAAAGGATTAAATAATTGGTCGCTAAAGACAATATGGATAAATCTCACAAATACAATATTGAGCTAAGGAATCCAGGCACAAAAGAAAAAGAAAAAAGAAAAAAAAAAGGAAAACAAATATAGCCAAATTACAGAAACAACCCAACTGCCCATTGAATGATGAATGGATTACGCAGCCATAAAAGAATGAAACCTTGCCATTAGTAACAACATGGATAGAGCAAGAGAGAATTATACTAAATAAGATAAGTCAGAGAAAGACAAATGCCATATGATTTCACTCATATGTGGAATTTAAGAAACAAATGAACAAAGGGGGGAAGTGAGGGAGGCAAACCAAGAAATAGACTTTTAAATATAGGAACGAACTGATGGTTACCAGAGGGGAGGTGGGTGGGGGGATGGGTAAACTAGGTGAGGAGAATTAAGGTATGCACTTGTGATGAGCACCGGGTACTGTAGGAAAGTGTGGAATCACTACATTGTACACCTGAAACTAACATTACACTGTATGTTAACTAACTGGATTTTAAATAAAATCTTTAAAAATATAAAATTAAAAAAAACCTATTTGATTATATTTATAGAAAGTTCAAAACCACACAAAACTGATCTATGATAATGGAAATCAGGAGGGCTGGTGCTCTTGTGGGTATTGAAACCGGAAGAAAGTATATTGGGGCCTTCTGAAGTACGTGCAGTGTTTTATTTTATGATTTCAGTGCTGCTTGTACAGATGTGCCGTTTGTGAAAATTCACTGAGCTGTGCCCAGATGGTTTGTGTACTTTTATGAATGTATGCTATTATCAAATAAAAAGCCAAACAATTTCAGTAAATAATTAATCTCAAGAAATTTTTTGGAAGAGCCCTGTAGTAGCACCTCTAGGAGTAGGCCCAGAACATGAAAATACATTTGTTCCTACTGTAGAAAAATACCTTCATAATCAGGTGTACAGGATAAGAGACTTTTTAGATATCAGCTATCTTCTTTCCCCTGGACACCAAGACTTGCATAATGAGCTCATGATTAAAATGTGTGTGGTGGCAAGAAGGAACTTTAAAAATAGTTTTCCTCTTCTCAGGGTGACCTAGCCACAGACACTTATGAACGTGTAGTTACCAGCAAAAATAATTGTTTTATTCCTCAATATGTCTCCACACTTCAGGTGAACAGCCAGCTACATGGTGGCCTCAAGATGTACATTAGAACCCTTTCACAGGTGGGGGCTGTGGTGAAGATTTTTTTTTTTTATCAGACAGAAACTTATCGTAGATGTGGATTTTATTTTCAGACTATAAGCATACTTGTTCAGGAACCTCGAAACCTGGACTAACTAAATGCTTCAAAAATTGTCATTCCATTCCACAAGCACTGTCTCCAGTTGAAATAAAAGAAATAAAGTTTTGAAACCATTCATTCTGCTACTCCAATGACAGAAGCAACCGGCTTTATTAAAAAATTAATGCAGATTGAGGTGTAGTTCCAGGAGAGACAACACTGAAGTGAAGTTGGCTTTTCTGCACAATGATGTTTATAATCTAAACCCAGGACAAATATATGTTGCTCTCCTTTCCTTAACCAGAATGCTAAATCTCTGAACAGATGAATTCAGCAAATAAAGTTAGAAGAAGGTTTTGGTACTTCTCATTCTTACCCCTAATATCACATCTCAAAATCTTGTTTTTCCACTGTAGGATTAATTCCTATAGTCTTCCAGATAGATAGATAGATAGATAGATAGATAGATAGATAGATAGATATTTAATCCGGCAAAATGATACTTCTACAAGCATATCTTCTCGATTCTCCTAGAACAGGGTTACATATTTTACTAGAATGACTGAACTGATAATCAAGGAGAAATAGAGATTTTGCTACAGAAATATGGGTAGAATCCAAGTAATACTCTGGAATGTTTCCATGTAATAACAGGCCTAGTACTAAATATTAAATAAGACAATGTAATAGGATCCACAGAGACTCCAATAACAAGGGATTGATAACTTAGTTCAACTCACAAGATAAAAAATAAAGAAATATGACCTGAGACTATTCTGGCCAAAAATAAAATTATATGAAATAGAAATTTTTAAAAAATCAGTGACAAGTTTACTTCCCATGGACTTTTGCAACATTGCTTACTCTTTTACATATATTTCCTTTTTCTTGCTTTTGTCCACTATTAAACACAAAGTATGCTGGTTGATTTGGTCCATAGATCACAGAATATTGAGATGTTATAATGACAGAGGAACCCAAGAAATAGACATTACCCAGAAAACACAAACGTCATCTTTGGAAGCATTAAGTCAAAAATCACTTTTGGTTTTCACCTACTATAAATGGAATAAGATTATTTTTAATCGTGAGACACACTTTGTAAAACACGAACGTTTTAGGAATTGTATATATAGAAAAAGGAGTGGGTTAGTACTTGCCTACGACTTTGGACAGGTAGGGTACTTAAGAAAAGTTCTATTGTTTTTGCCTGATGATTACCCCTTCTTCTCCTAGGAAGAGATCCCAATCTCTATGACAACAGACAGAGGCAGTATGTGATGCAAACTGGTTCAATCAAAATATCCCCTACCCCTGACACTCAGATAATATGTACTTCTGTGAATATTAATCTATAATAAAGAGGCTGAAGATTTATTAAGTTACATTATCTTAAGGCTTTACTCTGGTGAGACTGCCCAAACTCCTGCTGGCATTCCCAGGGTTGCCCTGAGCTATCATCTTCCCTAAGACTAGAATGTTTAGCTTTAGTTATTTCACCATCCTTTGTATAAATTCTCTTTCCTTTGTTTATTTAAGTTAGCTGAATCTAAGTCTTTCTTTGGTTCTTGTTAAACTCAGAAACCAAAGAGCCTAAGTGCTACTAAATTAGAGTAACATCCACAGCAGTTTGACTTTAACATTTTAATCAAGACTTTTACCAGCAATTAGTTTGTCAAACATTTAAGAAGGCAAAAGAATTCTCAGATACACAGCACTCATTGAAAGTTCTTTTCTGTTTCACAGGGAGATAAATCAAAATTTGATGTCACTGATAGTGGTCATTATGTTGCAGAAAGTCTGGACATCAACATCAGAAACTACTTAAAAAACTGAAATAAGCACATATGGTTTAAATATGAATCACAGTTTTAGTATAGTAACTATAGTAACTATAGTTACTGAGTAAAAGCTATTTTACCACTAGCTTTCCATGAGCCTGGAGTAGTCGTTAAAAAAATAAAGTGGTGACTTTAATTAAATGCACTAAATGTCAAGATGAAAGTGTTATTAATATTGCCATGATGGAGAAAAAATGGGGTACTCTGTGCATAAATCCTTATTTACTTGGGAGTAAATAAAGTCTTTCTAAAGGCCCAGCACAGTTACAGGCACATAATGGGTGCTTAATATATACTTTCTAATTTTGTGAATGAAATAGTTACTAAAAATTGGAACTTGAGGAATTTTTTTCAGTTAGATATGATCAAAAATATTTGAAATAATAGATTAATTAGATTATCTAAGGAAAATTAGATAAAAAAGAAAATATAAATTTAGAATAATTAGAATAATAGTATTGGGAAAACAGTCTGGGGTAATTTAATAAAAAATAGGTATCTTTAAATATATGATTATATTATTTTTCCCCCTCTCCAGACATTCACTGATAAACAGGCGAGGATTTCATGTTATGAAATAGTAAAAACAACTGATAGACATTTTGGAAAATGTTCTATCTCTATGTTCTCTGATGCTCTATTAATGTTAGAACAAGAAAATGCAAATTAAGCCAACAATGAGATCCCATTTTAAACACTTTTTAAAATAAAAGGGCCAAATGATAGTAAGGAAAAGACAACATTTCCTTTGGAAAGGACCTTAGATACTTAAGAACCTTTTTTCATTCCCTTCCCCTAGACCTCTTCTTCTAAGCAGTAGCTAAGTGCAATTCATTCTGTTTTCTAGTTTCCCTCCAATCTCTATTGCTTTCCACTGCCCATAGCAGGCACTTCAGCTTAGTTTAATATTATAGCTACCTAAATTCCCACAATTACCTTCTATTTTATCCTTCAGCCTCCAGTCTTACTCCCGTTGATACAGTCTCCTCCTTCAGCCACAAAGCAAATTTGATCATGTTGTTCCTCCAACATTGTAATAGCATCTCTTTTTTCTTACTTAAAATCAAACTGATCAATATGTTTTTAAGACACTTCATCTACTGGGGCACCTGGGTGGCTCAGTCAGTTAAGCATCTGCCTTCCGCTTAGGTCAGGATCCCAGGGTCCTGGGATCGAGCCCCAGTCAGGGCTACAGAAATATGCTGAACAGGGAGCCTGCTTCTCCCTCTCCTCCCTGCTTCTCCCTCTTCTCCCTGCTCATGCTGTCTCTAACTCTGTCTCTCTCTCTCTCTCTCTCTCAAATAAATAAATAAAATCTTAAAAAAAAAAAAGACATTTCATTTACTTTTGTTCCTGTTCAATTACTTACCCAACTTCGTTTTCCCTTTTCAACACCATCTCCCATTCTGTTACCTCCCAAATCTAAGTTCCAGGCAGCTCAACGTCCGTTCCCCATGTTCTCACTTACCTCTTGATCCCTGCCCAGATTCTTTTTGCAAAACATGCTTCCTTTAATCTGATGACCTCTGGGCATCCTAGACATAGAATTAGTTTTGATATCAATCACTTACCCATCATTACAGCTAGTTTCTTTCCAGTAAACTCCTAAGGAAATTTATAATTACCCTATTACAGCAACCTGTATTTGGTTTCATTTAACCCAAATCAAGTGTAGAATTTAAAACCGTATTAAAGTTTACTTGTCTTAAATTTATTTAAAAATTATCTAAAAAAAAACCCTTTACAGTTTTTATTATTTTTGTTTTCCTTTAATGATTTCTCTACAAATTTAATTTTATCTGTACGGTTCTTGTTAACATCTCTGATCTTTCTGTTTTTTGCCTTCTTAGGACTTTAATTAAAGACATATATTTAAAATTTAGATCATTTCTTCTGGTACGTAAGCAATTTTATCAAGTCATAACCTAAAAATGTCAAATATTTATATTTTTGACCATATAATATTTATAACAGAAACATCTTAGTAACAAAGACTTTGTGTCCTTTTCCACAGTATGATGTTGAAAAGAGACATTTCATGAAGATGAACCTTTTTTCCCAAATACACTGAAAAGATAAAGAACATACTGACTATATTTTATTGGAACTTATAGAAATAAGTGACAGAATATAACAATGTAAGATTTGATCTATTTTGTTATTTTCCCCATTGGATAATATCATCACTAGTTTTATCCTAACATTATTCAGAATAACCATTCATGAAAAGTATCCACAAAAAAGACTGCAATAGGAGACTATCCACATCTAATTGAACATACATAATTTTCTCCCCCTTTTTATTTAGCACAAAAGATTTAATTTAAAGGAGAATGAAATATGTACTTTGTCCACTAAATACATCAAGCTCATATTCTGAGGAACATGAAGCTTCTTCTGAAATGTTCTATAAGGAATACTATCAGTTGAATTTTCCTGAGAGATACCTATATTAAACTTTCATTGAGATGAATTTTAAATGCTGAAAAAAAATGTTTAAATAAAAAATAAAGGGTTATGCATGATAGGATTCCATTCAGATTTAAAATGTTAGGTATCACATAGTAATCTGGTGCAGGATCCATTAGGTAACATGGGTGTTGGGGATGAAGAAAGGGATGTTTAAGATTATCTCTGTATTATCTGTAATAATTTATTTAAAAATCTTATGCATCGTATTTTATAACTGTATTACTGTATTATTAAGAGATATTAAATGGTTAGCTAATAACTTCACGTAACATTTAATTATATCAAAATGACTAACAGGGATTCAAAATAAATAATCAAAAATCTTTAGTAGGACGACACTGTCCAACACAGTGCTGGGTCACAGGCAGAGGATGAACAAGGAAACCAGTCCTGGAGGCATCCTACTACCTAAAGTTTACCTTTTGTTTCTGTATGATAGGGCAATGTAGAGATCTGGAACTGGAAAGACCAGTTCAGTGGGAGGGGAACTCAGGGGATTTGGGAAACAGACTACCAACTGGAGGAGAAGAATGGTAATATTTTAATAAACGATGTGCCCATACAAAAAGCGTGCTGAATATTTATCAGCCTGGTTATACGTGTGCTGAGATACTGATCCTCTCAGTCCTTGGGGTGGTCAAGCAGGACCTGGGTAGCCAGTTGCTTCATCTGCCTGCCACCCCTATAGCAGTCTCCTCTCGGCACAGGTAGCCTAGGTCAGGTTACCTCACTGAGCCATAGGAACATTTTTCTATGTCTCTCCTAATGTCATAATCTGTGAAGAATTTTTCCAAGTCAAAGGTGATATGTGTCAACCACTACTTTATGCAATCATTACTTTTTTAGCTAAATTAAGTAATATGCTTTACTATATTTATCTGTATTTGTAGTATCTTTGTTACTGTTGTTATTAACCAGAATACAGCTAGTTGAGGCAAAATGTTTAGGTTCTAATTTGGTTTCCATAAGGCACTATGTGAATGTAGAATATAATTTTAATTTCTTTAAAGCTACATATTGCCTAGAGGCACCTGGGTTGCCGGGCTGGTTATCAACCCATTCTTGATTCAGGCTCAGGTCCTGATCTCAGGGTGGAGTGACTGAGCCCTGAGGCTGGTTCTGCACTCAGTGGGAGTCCGCTGGAGCTTTTCCCTCTGCCTCTGCCCACCCCTGCATGTGCACACTTTGTCTCTCTCGCTCTCTTTCTCTCTCAAATAAATAAATAAATAAATAAATCTTAAAAAAAAAAAAAGCTACATATTGCCTCATCAGTGAAAGAATGGGATTATAAGAGATTTATTCATCCAACTAACAATTATATGTGGAGTTTTTGCTAATCTTTAAAATACTCTTATACCTGAAATCAGAAACCTACAGGTTTGGAAAACAGGGCTAATTGTAAAAGAAGCATTTGACGAAAATTTTCAAAATCTTAAAATCTCTTTAGGTGAAGTAGATTGTTATTTGAGAAATAGATTAATCAAGGAACCCAGGAGCTGCAGTCATGCATACCTCAGGTTTGAATTTAAGTTTTGTTTTTTGTTTATTTGTTTCAAAGATTTTTTATTTATTCGTTTGAGACAGAGACAGAGAGCAAGAGAGAACATGAGTCGGGGGAGGGGCAGAGGGAGAAGCAGGCTCCCGGCTGAACAGGGAGCCCAACCTGGGGCTCAATCCCAGGACCCTGGGATCATGACGTGAGCCAAAGGCAGATGCTTAATGCACTGAGCCACCTAGAAGCCCCTAAATTTAAGTTTTAACATGTCCCCAGAGCATATCATTTCATCTATCTAATCTTTAATTTCCTTAGAAATAAATTGGACATTGGGAAGGGTATGTGTTGTGGTGAGCAATGGCTATTTTGTAAGGCTGATGAATCATAGACCTGTACCCCTGAAACAAATAATGCATTTTATGTTAATTAAAAAACAAACAACAACAACAAATAAACAAAAATAAAACAGTACATACTGGTCATCATCTGAGCCAACCACGGTGGCCTCTCCTGGCGCCCTACTCCAAGACAACCTGGCTCATGCTCTCCAACACGGCAGCTCAATTTTTATCTCCTTCTCTGTCCCCAGGCGTTGGGAGGCCAGGCCAGCCACCAGGACTGCGCAGACCTCGGGGACGGCAGCTGCGACAGCCCCTGTCAGCCTGTGAGGTTTGGGGTCTGAGCGTGATGGGGCAGCCCTGGCGCCCGCTCCCATAATGCAGTGCATGCCACGTGATTGAGGAGAGAGCATCATGGCTGCCAGGAAGCTGTAGATCGCAGTGCTCAGGGAGAACGTGGCCAGTGTTCTGATGGAACCACCTGCCAGGGTCAGTAATGAACAATGTCAGCATACACAGTGCAGATTTCTGTCACTTAGGAAAAGGGTCAAGATTTACAGTTTGCAAGCGTTTTTCATGCTTCATGCTTTGGAAGTAGCAGTTGAAGAGGGGGAGGAAAGGTTTTGAAAATTTTAATGGTGATTAGCTGCCACTTGCCTGAGGTGTATTTTGAGAGGAACTAACCTCTTAGTGGTGCTAAAGCAAGGTCACTTAATTAAAAAACAAAAACAAAAACCAGAAAGCAAAATGGTCTATGTTCTGTTTTAAGCTGCCACAGCCACACCGAAAGCAGTGAATACTCAAGTTCAAGTAACATGAGCAACATTGGATTGAGTGTGGGATTCCAGGAGTACTACAGGAGAGTATTTCAGGAAAAAGACCTTTGTCACATCTTCATGTTAACTGTTGAAGTTCTACGGGAGTTCATCAGCAGAAGCAACCTCAATACTCAGATGTCTTGGATATTTCAGCAGTTACCTTGTACTTCACAATCAGGCCTGTAGCTGGAACTTTCTTCCTCCAAATTTGGGTAGACACCATATAGCTATGTTTGAATCCTCCCAAATGTGTTGTCAAAGCCAGCAGAGCCCAAGCAGGAGACTCTTCTGGACAATAGAGTTATGAAGGTTTTCCTGTTAGTACATGGAAAGAAATATCAGAGATTTTTTCAGATATGGCACAAGGTTCCCTGCAATGCTGTACACAGTATCTCTTCATGGACCCTTACTCCCCATGTAAGATCGCAAGTTGATTATTGAAGGATTACTGAATACTATCAATGGAATTGAAATAAAAGATTTGGAAGTTGTGGGATTCTCCAGCATTGATCAGCAACCTCATAACTGTATTCTATCCAAATTTTTAAATGCCATTCCAAATGAACTTTTCTCCTTTATTAACTGCTTCACACACCTCACTTATTCTTTGGGTGAAGTGCTATATTGGAAGAAGTTTTGATAAAGATGATGTGGTATACAAGGAGATGTATGAGAAATTGCTGGAGCCCTGCTAACTTGGATCCAAGATGAGAAACATTTCCATAAAGGCTTTTTTATCCAACATGCAGCTCAAGTTTTCAATTCCTATAGTCAGTGCTACCTAGCTGCTCCAGATGGCACAAGAAATTGGACTGCAAATGGTGTGGCTTCTTGTGAGGAAGAAGAAATAAGTAAACATCAGGAGGATGATGAAAACCAACTTTCAGATCAGCTGTGTGGGAGTCCTAGGAAGAATTGCTGCAGAACACTGTACACCCCTGCTGGCAACGTACACACGGCACACGGTCTGAAGAAACACCACGGAGCAAATACTATCTATTCACAATTCCCAGGAGAGTGCATAAATTGTTTAAAGATTTTAAACACCCACCCCATATCCCAGCACACTGGAACAAATGGACAGAAACATACTCGTGATTGTATTCCTTGGCTTATACATTTGGAACCCAGGCACCACAGCATAGATGGCAGAGAAATTATGGAAAGCATGGTATGAGACACTATTTTACCCATATCAATAAAAACTTGGAATAACCACTTTTCAAATGACTTTTGTAAACCTTGATTGTTTATAAAGCAATCTTTTAATGTTAATGTATCATAATTAATCACAACTCCTATTTTAAAAAAAAAAGCACATACACAAACTGTAAAGTTTATATTAAAGCAGTCTATTTAGCACAATTGTTGCAGTTCCTGGGACATAACTCTTACCAGATACCATTTTATTGTAAAAGTTGTGATCTTTATGGGGAGAGGATCACTCATATCCATGCTGGAATCCCCCTGTTACTTTGGTTAGTTAAGAAAAGAACTAAATGTAAGCATGGCAAATGAAAATATCTCAACTATATGGTAGACCTAGAGATATAGGGGTCTTAGTGTGCCTCACTCTAAAACAAAAACTTTTTAAACAGCCTTGAGTCTGCAAGTGGAGGCTGATTTAGCCTTCAAATGTGAATAGTTACATAAAAAATTAAACTAGCAAACCAGACTATATAAACTCTTAAAAGGAGATGTAATAGCTTAGAGTTATCACTTGACATATTTTATTACTTCTTTCCATTCCCAATAGGTAATTACTCCATTGTAATGTTAAAATTCAGGCTTATAAATGCTGTTTATAAGACTATAAAGAGTTTTTTTTTTTTCTTTCTGTAATCTCTCTTCTTTGTCTTGGCAGCCAGTTCAGTCTCTCACCATGAAAAAGAGACAGACATCAGCAATATGTGGTGAAACAAGATTTAAAAAATAGAATACTCTCTAAAATAAGATAGTTTTAATGTTAATTACTCATAATTACTCAAACTTTTCATTGAAATTCATCCAATGTATTAAAGAATAGTTGGCCTGAAATTAGACAGTGTTTGAAAGTGTTCTATCTTGCAAAATATATGGTTATGTGTATGTATTGTA
The DNA here is from genome assembly GCF_017311325.1 of Ursus maritimus. NCBI lineage: Eukaryota > Metazoa > Chordata > Mammalia > Carnivora > Ursidae > Ursus > Ursus maritimus. The sequence goes on from NW_024423453.1 coordinate 25,864,716, forward strand.
TAGATTAGATAGGTTATCCTAAATTTTACCAATACAATCTAGCTAAAAAGTGCTAAAATGATTTTCTCATTATAAATTTATACCTAGGTTGTCAGAGGTTCTGTTACGCCACTCTGCTGCCCTTCCCTGCTGGTTACATGAAATTAACAAAATCAATTTGCTGAAACGTTGTGCAAATATTCTTCAAAGTCTTCAAGTTGGAGGGGGATGGTCTTGGAGATATGAAAACAATTATCATGTGGATTTTAAGCTCCAACACTTACTAGGTATGTGAACTTGGATAAGATAAACTCTCTGAACCTCAATTTCCACATTTTAAAAATAGAGAATAAATTTACTGATAAAGATGTTATGTAGATTACGTTAGATGATATCAGTCCCTCTTACACAGAATCTGGTACCTAGTAGACACTGGATGCCTCTTTCTCCTGTTCTATTGTTGAGGTGACTAGCGAGGAAATCCATGTCTAAGAGGGAAGAGATTTAGGGGCTTGTAAGGGTGGATACTATTACTATTACAGTGTTGATTATATTCTGGATAGCAACTGAAGATACTAACCACAGGTATCAGCCACTCCTGATGTGTAACATAGGTGGGGTGCTTAGTTTACATGTTTAGCTACACTATTGTTTAATTTTATTTAATTTATTTTTTAAAAGATTTTATTTATTATTTATTTATTTATTTATTTATTTATTTATTTGACAGAGAGAGAGGCAGCGAGACAGGGAACACAAGCAAGGGGAGTGGGAGAGGGAGAAGCAGGCTTCCCGCTGAGCAGGGAGCCCGATGCGGGGCTCGCTCCCAGAAAGCTGGGATCATGACCTGAGCCAAAGGCAGACGCTTAACGACTGAGCCACCCAGGTGCCCCTATTATTTACTTTTATAGACAGAATTACATTTTGGTACCCATTTGCACTACCCAAATAAATAAGAGATTGATTTAAAGTGGAATGCTAATTAATCCTTTAACTGAGAAATATCCTTAGCTTAGACTTATTTAGGTTTCCAAATTAATATGAATTTGCTAGTTGAGTTAGCTCCCTCTAAGAATCTGTAGTCCATTATGTAAGGCAGCAGCATTCCCTGTTCTGGATAATTCTAAAAATTTCAGTATCTATTTCTATTTTTTTTAAATCAGGGGTTAAAAAAAAATATTACTTCACCAAAGAGTTATATAGTGTCCAGTGTATCATGACCCTTTATATTTATTGAAGTTACACAATTCCATTTGCAAATCAGTATCTTAGAAGATGAGATTTGAAAGCCACTTTTATCTTTTCTGAAAAACGCCAGCAATTTATGACTATGGATAATTTATTTTGTCTATCAATAGCTCACTCTTTCTTGTTGCAGAGTAGCATTTCATTATGGACCTACCCCCATTTGTTTACCCATTTCCCAGGTGAAGGACATTTGGGTAGTTTCCAGCTACTAGTAATTTGAATAAAACTGTTTTATATATATGGCTGGAATGCATACATAGTTATATGTTTAACTTTTTAAGAAACTACACATTATCTTTCATGCTTATATCATTTTGTATTTTGACCAATTATGTATGAGATTTCAAATCTGAATTCCTTTCCAGCACTTAGTACTTGGTACTGTCAGTTTCACCCTCCTTATTCTGATGGCTATTTAGTGGCATCTTAGTACAGTTGTAATTTATTTCCCTAATGACTAATGACATCGAGCATCTTTTTATATGCTTATTTGTCATCTGTTTATCTTCCCTGGTGAAGCTTCTTTTCAGATCTTCTGACAATTTTTTAATTATTTTTTTATTGTTGAGTTTTGAGAGCTCTCTATATATTTTAGATACAAGTTATTTATAAGATATGATTTGCAATACAGGTATTTTCCAATATGGTGGTTCATCTTATAATTTTTCAACTGTACAATGGTGTGAAAGTGATTTGCATTCAGTGGAAATTGTGCCTCAAGTTTTGAATTTCAGTCCTTTCCAGGGTCAGCTTTCTGTGGTACAATACTCTTTTGATGTTGGACAACAGCAGTGAACCACGGCTTCTGGTCAGACATGTAATCACAAGGATAACAAGGATACACTTCAGTCATTCTGTACCCATACAACCATTCTGTTTTTCACTTTCAGTACAGTATTCACTACATTGCATGAGATAATCAACACTTTATTTTAAAATAGGCTTTGTGTTACATTTTGTCATTTAAGATAGGTTAGGTTTAAACTGTGATGTTTCAGTAGGTTAGATGTATTAAATGCATTTCCAATGTATGATATTTTTGACTTATGATGGGTGTATTGGGACATAGCCCATCATAGTCAAGGAAGATCTGTATTTCTTCCTAGTCTGTCCTTTTAATGCTTTAATTCTCTTTATAGAGTCTTTAACAGCAATTTCTCAATTTTTATTCTATATATAGCATTCTTTAGCTGTTGTACTAAAAACACTGTGCCTAGCTCAGTGTTAAAAAGATTTCCGGTGTGTTTTTTTGCTAAAAGTATTATATATAAGTTTATATTCTACATTTAAGTTTACAATTTTATTTGAATTAATTTTGTATGAAGTTTGAGGTATAAGTTTGAGATATGGGTTGAGTTTCTTTTTTCTTATTTTCATTTTTTTGCATATGAAAGTTCACCTGTTCCAGGAATATTTGTTTAAAAGACTATCTTTTTTTCTGCTGAATTTCTTTTGTTTTCTTATCAGAAATCAAATGACCATTTTCACGTGGATCAAAAGAGAGAAAGAGTGGGGTAGGAAGAGAAAGAGAGAAAAAGAGAGAGAGAGAGAGAGGAAGGGAGGGAGGGAGGGAGGAAGAAAGAAAGAAAGAAAGAAAGAAAGAAAGAAAGAGGAAGGAAGGAAGGAAGGAAGGAAGGAAGGAAGGAAGGAAGAAAGAAAGAAAGAAAGAAAGAAAGAAAGAAAGAGGAAGGAAGGAAGGAAGGAAGGAAGGAAGGAAGGAAGGAAGAAAGAAAGAAAGAAAGAAAGAAAGAAAGAAAGAAAGAAAGAAAAAAAAGAGGGAGGGAGGGAAGGAAGGAAGGAAGGAAGGAGAGAAGGAAGGAAGGAAGGAAGGAAGGAAGGAAGGAAGGAAGGAAGGAAGGGGAAAGAAAGAAATGAATCAGTGTCCCTCAGAATATATATGTGATTAAATTAAGTATATGCATTAGGACGTTTGAAATCAATTCTAGTGCACACTATTTTATACTCTTGAGCAGGTATACAAAACAATGAAAACAAATAAATTAAAGTAGGATTACAAATTTGAGCAGGTAATTTGACAAATGCAACCTGTCTTGCACATGTAGATAACTGAAGGTAAATTGGGCAATTCAATTGTGTTGTCTCTTGTGCAACTCTCTATCTTAAATAAAAGATAAATTGCACTTTCAAGTTTATAAAAATGTCTTAGGTTTCAATTTTACTGAAAGGTAGACATTAGTGCATTACCTCAAATATATTACACTTTGTAAAATCTCTTTTCTAAATATGCAAAATAGCAAATGTGTTACACATTTTACATACCATTTCAGGTCTCCTTGGCACCATTTTTTTTTTTTCCTGATCTTTGGCCCCTTAGCGGAAAACTAAGGTAAATAAGGCTTAAATATTGTTCTTAGACCAAGTCTGGTTAGCATAATTCATTCCACAAGTAACTGTTAAGTGCTTACCACTCTTACAGTTTCCTAAGATACATCAGTGAACAAAACAGAGCAAAAATACAAAAATATCTACCTTTATGGAGCTTCTATTATAGCAAGGAAAATAGACAATAAAACATTAATACAGTAAAAGAAGAAAGAAATTATATTGTATATAAGTTGATAAGCTTAATAGAAAGAAACAAGGCAGAATAAGGATGTCCAGAATGTAAAGGTGGCAATTTAAACTGTCTTTGTGAAGTTTATTTGATTTTTTTTTTTTTAAGATTTTATTTACTTATTTGACAGAGAGAGACAGCCAGCGAGAGAGGGAACACAAGCAGGGGGAGTGGGAGAGGAAGAAGCAGTCTCCCAGTGGAGGAGCCCGATGTGGGGCTCGATCCCAGAACGCCGGGATCACTCCCTGAGCCAAAGGCAGACACAACGACTGAGCCACGCAGGTGCCCCTGTAAAGTTTATTTGAAAAGGATGGTTTCAGCAAAGACTTGAAGAGCATGGTATAGTTAGCTATAATAGATATCTCAGGGGAGTATCCCAGGACAAAGAAAAAGCCAGTGCAAAGTCTGAAACACAGGAGCCCAGCACATGAATATACTGAAATATAAGAAGGTCAGGATAACATGTACAATGAACAAGGGTGAGGAAATAAAAAAGGAGATGAGATCATATAAAAATTGAGGGCAAGTATAAGGCCTTTGGCATTTACTTGAGTCAAAATGGAAGCTCTGATAGAGTTTTGACTAGAGATGTGGCATTCTGACTTCTTTTTTAAAATGGTTACAGTGTTGAAAACAGACTGAACAACAGTATAAGTAGAAGCAGGGGACCAGTTATGTAGGCCCATATGGCTGTGGAAGCATACAGCATCATGGTTCTCAGGCTGGAGAAATCAAGGAAAGCTTCCTGATAGAAGTTATCTGTGAATTATCATAGTAATATTAATTGAATTTTGGTGCCTATTTGATAGAAAATAATTTTTTCTGATGACTGTGCTCAATAAGATGAATGAGGTTACTAAACCATTAGTAGGCTTTCAAAAAGAAAGAGCTCGAGTTATCTCCATCCTAAGAGTAGTAAAAGAAGTTAATACCAGGACCCTATGGTTTGATCCCTTCAAAGGAATCAGGAACCATGGTCAAAAACTTTGTATGAGTTTGAGCACTTTGTAATTTGTTAATTTACTTTCCACCATTATTATTTGGAGTCCTAGAATTAGCTAATTTCAGCTGTGTTTCTTATACCTAGTACTGAAAAAAAAATACAGTGGTCCATTTATGGTTCTTTCCACACTTTAAATTATTCCACCTATGTCCTTCACCAACACTCCATTGCATCGTACCTTTTGAAACTGCCTTTCTATTACAAATAACTTAATAAAACTTATAGAATAAAAATGTCTCCATTTTTTCCTCTAATGAACCTAGAAATTTCCTCAAGATGTTACTTACATTAAAGTCCCTCTTTATTAAAGAGTACTTATTGCCCCACACCATCGGAATAACTAAGTCAGGCATGTGTTGAGGTGAGGGAGTCAGTATTACCTTTGTTTCTCAACACCTCTTCTGAACCTTTACTTCTCTACTCTTATGTTAAAAAAATCATGCTTTTGAAACTCATTTCTATTAGTCTATTTCACTCATATCTATCATCCTAATCATTTTCCCATAATAATCGAGGTCCTAAATATTTATCTTCTAGATTCCTTTTCTTTCCTGAATTCTACTACTATACTTTCCATGATTGTCATTAATGTTAATCATTGAGTATCTCTGTCTCTTCTCCTTCTGGACACATGTTAAGATTGCATGCAAGGCCCCCTGTTGTAACAGAAGAGCTGTGAGCAGAAGTGATCTCTGTCACTTCCTAGTCAGAGAATTTAATTGCTAATTTGTGATCTTCTGGAGTATTCCTTCCTACTGGTATGGCAACAAGTAATAATTGAGATGATGGCTACTGCTTCAGCCTAGATTCCTAAATGGTTATGAAAAATTGAACACATAAGCAGATTTGTCAAGGACTAGTAGTATGAGTGAAATGTCAACCTTTGTTGTCTTAGGCCACTGAGATATAGGTCTGTTGATAATGCAGAGTAAATTAGCCTATTCAGCCACTGAGTAATGTAGAAATTGTTATGTAATGTACAAAAGAAGAATTAACATATGTAGTATTGGTTTATAAGCTGGCTGCAGGTGGTAAGAAACTGTTATGCTAAGCTGAAAGGATGGCAATCCATATTATATAGTGGCAAATAGTTAAATTCTTACCTGCTATAATTTTATGATAGGAAATGTATTTTGTGAACTCATAGATCTAAAAAAGAGTTTGGTAAACAAAATGTTAGTGTGTGTTGGCTATAGCTGACAAATTACCATAAGAAACAGATGATCTCAGACAATTTTCTATGGTAGCATAAACCATTATAGATATAACATGAGCAGGAAATATTTTATTATTTTAATTCACTGAGATACTGAGGCTGTTGGCTACCTCAGTTTATTTTAGCCTATTTTGACAGGCATACTTAACAAACAATATCTAACTGGATAATCCATTCAACACACTTGTCTTCATTCTCATGGCCTTATACTGCTCCTTTTTGTAAACTGTATTTATTTTACATATGAAATATTAAATTTTATCTTTGTTTTCCTGTTAAACACAGCATTACTCTCTGGAAGGGTTACTTTTCTAAACAATTTTTTTTTTTCATTTTGTAGAATCATTCTTTTCATGTTGTAGAATCCTGTGCTATCAATAAATTTGTCTTTTGATTCTCCTGAGTTATTTAGTCTGTTATTTCTCTGAAATTCACAGCCCTAGTCTATCACTGAAACATAAAAGCTTCCAATTTCGGCCCTTGTAAAAGTCTTTATTGTTTTCATTGTTCACATTTGTCTGTCTCCTGTTCCACATCCCCACCAACATGATAGTAACAAAGTTGAATATAGCTCCCAACATGACAGTAACAAAGTTGAATTTAGCTCAAACCCTATGATCCTGGAAAACATTACAATTAAACAACCTCCCTCCCAGACACACCTTTGTTTTCCAGGAATGGATTACAGAAAGGTCTCATTCTTCCCCATGTGATTTAGGTAAGACTCAAGAATACTTCACTTGATAACCTATGAGAAAGCTAGAGATAGGCCCGACAAATTGCCATTCTTTGCCTCATAAATGATTAGTTGAATTGTTTTAACTCACTGACTAATCTGGATAAAATATCTGCTGTCTTGCCTTGACCAAACTTCAGTTAAGTTTCTTTCCTTTTTCTTGGTTCTTGAACTTTGACCCCCAGCTTCCCATCCTAAGCCAGCATCCTACAACCCCTTCTCAACAGACCCTCCAGAACATAAGGTTATCTCAGGGATAAACATTCCCTAATCAACTATCTGATTGTATTACATTTTTATCCCACTTACCCATACCCATTTTTTCTAATCTTTTTCAACACCCCCCCCCATTTAAAAAAGTCCTTTTTGCCTTACCTTTGAGATATTTGCAGATCTCATGGTCAGTGTCTTATTGCAATAGTTCTTCTCTCCCTTGCAATAATCCTTTCAAATAATCTTTCCTTATTTACATGCTGATTTGTTTTTTGACACCAAATACACTTTTTTGACAGGCAAAATTATCACAGCCTCTGAAGTGTTATTTCATATATCAAGGTAATGTAAACATATCACCAAAAATAAAATTAAAGGAATTCTAATGAGAAATTTAAATTCTCAAATTTAGCATGCCATGTCCCTGCAGAGATTCTCTAATATTAGCCCTGCCTAGCTTGGCAACTGCAACTTTTGATAATGCCTTTTTAAATTATTTGATCCAGATTCATTGTCTTTACCTTTTCTCAGTTGCATAACCCTATAAATTACATTTGCCTGTAAAAAAAATTTTATGTACTATTTGTCTATGCATAGGAATGTTGCCCCACACTTCACCCATCTCTTTTTCCTTGTCAAACTAAACACTCAGTTTGAAAGTTCTTCTAAGAACCCTTCCTCAAACCCTAAATCTGTTTTCAGTCCCTTTTTTAAATGCCACCTTATTACAAAACACTTCTCCCATCAACCCCTGAATTGTAATTGTATCTTACTTGATGGTGGAATGGTCATTTCTTTCAGGGGGAAAATCACTGAAAGAGAATGGTGGTAATAGTGCATTTTGCAAAGCCTGAGTTATTCAATCTGGAGTGCCCTTAAAAGGAATACAGTAGAAAAGTCCAGAGTGGTTTGACATTATCACTTAAAAGGAATACAGTAGAAAAGTCCAGAGTGGTTTGACATTATCAGTCTGGTCAACTCCTATGTGCCCCAAGATAAGCCCCATTTCCTATGGATTTGCTCCTAATCTCCTGGAGAGAGTACAATTGATTCTAATAACAATTTACACAGGCAACAAAGTACAAATCTATATCAAGGGGGAAAATCTCCTAAAGGCAATCACATCTGAAAGATGTTACCTATTACCAGGCATACAATAAAGAAATCTTTTTATATTATTATGCAGAGTAGTTAGAACCCTATTGAATGTTCCTGAATAGGATCTTGATTTTAACTTTGAACAGAGAAGACCCATTGAAATGTTTGATTCAAACAAGAGATCCCTTTACTCCAAAGGTGAATTCAAGCAATACAGAAGGTTACAGTGCTTTTTCACCAACCTCTTCTCTCTTTTTAAATGAATCTTTCCCTCAACAAAAGTTCAAAATGTTGACAAACCTCAAATCTTAGTCCTAAACTCTCTTCTATCTACATTATTTCCTAATGTGATCCAATTCAGAACCATGTATTTTAGTAGATGGTCATACTTTTATATTTAAAAGAGTACCTGATATCTCTGTTAAAGTAAGTTTAATAATTTAATAAATATTGAGGGATGAATATGCTTAAATCAAAATACTATTCATATCCTCAGTACCTTTCTTTTTCAGTCATTTACATAAGGATAAATAGCACTAATAGCCCAACTGCATAAGTCAGAATCTTTGAGCAGAAATATGCTCCAAAATTTGGATCTGAGGCTTTCATATCTGGGGGTTAGGCTCCTTAGGAAATATGTAAAATTAGGAATGTAAAAGTTAGATATAAAAGATAGTATTTGCTTGTAATGAGAAGGTAATTACCACAAATTCCAAGGTTAAATAAGTTGATGCATACTATAAACACCATTCCAAATTGTCATATGTCATCAGGGCAAGATGCATCAGATACAGATGTAGTCAAATAATTTTGGATGCCCAGAACAAGGGATGTTGGACTCAGACATAAGCATTCTCTATAGTACTGAGAGATTAAATATACAAAAGGACAATTTCAGAATATATCTATAAAATATATATGTAACTCTAACCCATAATCTGCAGTAATGAACACAGGAAGTCAACCTACTATCTATAATAATCAGAATAGGAAGTCAGACTACTATCTCTAGCAACCAGTCAAAGAAGCTAACCAATAACCTTTGTATTATTTGGCCCCAAACGATTGGATTTTGATTTATAACTGATAGCTCCTCTAATTTTTGCTTCCTTTTCCAACTTAGGACCAACTGGCAAAAGCCAGCTATGCATACTTAACTAATCACATAGGATGCCCTGCTTCTATTTGGTTTCTCCACCCCAACAGCCTTCAGTCAGGTCATACCTGAAGTCTTCCCTAAACTAGTGACATTTAACTACGTGTTTAAATTTGGTATCTTACACATCACACAAAGCAAAGCACAAAAAATCTTCCACTACACAGATAAGATAGAATAGGGGGTAGGAAGTTAATGAACTAAACGTGAAGTCAATCTATGAGCACATAGTTGAGATAAGGCCTCAGTCTGGTCAGGGTCAGCTCTCAGCACTTACTGCTTATTATGTTCAAGCAGTGGAGGATCTCTGTTCTATTCAGAGGTCAACTGGGCAAAGCCTTTGGTGGCAGCTGCCTTTTTAAAATGTGGTCAGAGATGAAAGGGTCAGCATCAAGACAGTTTGTTCCAAAGATCCTCCCTTTATAAAGGGAGGCTTTGTTGCTGGCGGTAATCAGTTGTGAGTATGTCATCAGCTGGTGCTGATTTCAGAGATATCTGGTCTTCACTTCTTGGTTGCTTGCATCCCTGCTTGACATCAATTACTACTTGACGTGAGTGACTTCATCTTGCTTTCCACAGTGGCTGACTCCCTTGCTACAGCAATCTCTGAACAAACAGCCCATGCTTGTTCTCATTTAAGTAGTCTGTGTTTATTTCTACAGTACTGCTATGTGTTTATTCCCTAAAAGCACAGGAATTCTTTAAAAAAGCTCAATTTCACATGATTGTAATACAAAATATGTTGAATTTTAGAATCATTCATTGCAATATCAAGCATATTTCTGTCAGGTGAAACTTTCACTTTGAGTTATTCATATAGATCTTCATAGTTTTCTTTTGATTGGAAGACTTTTCCACTGACTACCTTCTGACTCTGCTCATCTCAAACCTGTTTTTCTTTCACAAGTTCACACCTCCTATGCACAACATGACACAATGCTAGGTGACTTAGCACAGTGGGAGATAGAATATTCCTAGAAGTCTTTTCTACATGAGGACATTCAGTAATAAATATATCTATAATTAGGATTAGGCTATATCCAAACTAAATATATATCTTATTGATTTTCCTCCAACCTGTGTTTCCCACCATAAAAAGGGCCTACCATCATTCCAATACCATTATACACAAGAGGAAATTTGATAGAGGAAAAAATAAATAGAAAGTGGAAAGTGATGGTAGATTTAATATGTTATTGTTAAAATATCTTAATTTTTTTGCAAATGTTCCACAAACTTATGGACACATTGCTAGGATTCCTCCTCAAATTTGGAACATGCCCATGAAAGAAGGGACCCAAGGCTTAAACTTCATTACATTCACAGTAAATATATCTCTGGTATGCCATAGTCATCTTTAACTTTTGCCTTTCTTTCCTCCAGTCTCATAAGATCATGAAGATACTTATCTGTCAAAGAAGATCCACATACATCAAAACGGAAAGTTCAGACCAAGGTACCTTTGGGAAGAAGACTGGAGAAAGTTTTCTGGCAAGAGTGAGAAGGCAAAAACTGAAGTAGTGGATTAGCTTAGAATTGGACTGGGAACTAGAAGTAAAGAATTTCTGCAGGAGATTGTGCCCCTAAGCTCTGAGGGTTTATATATTCATCTTACAGGTTAAATGTTGGGTTTTCTCTTCGTAGTGTTCTTTCTGCCTTTTAATGCCAAGTGTTCAATAAAGCCATGATAACTATGTAATTTGTGCTTTGGAGAATTAAGGGATAGATTAATATTCTCTCTGGAGAAAGGTTAGCAAAAGGTATTATGCTTTTTCTTGCCTCACTCCTATAAAGCCAACACATTGGGGCATTGTTTCTCCATCTCTAAGAACTAACTAAAACCTATGGAAGAGTATTCTGTGGTATTGAGGCAAAAAAGAACAGGAGATACAGAGAAAAAAAAAAACAGAAAATGGAACAGAAAACGGCAGGAGAGACACAGAACATAGCAAGAGAGGAGTTGAGAAAATGTTTTCCCTGATGTAAAATTTATGGAGTTTTCTAGGGAAACAAAAAAATCAATACCCAAGGGAATGTGCCAATTCATAATTATAGAATTAGCTAAGTTTATTATTGATAAAAGAAATCATTGTGCATGTATATAAGTAGTCCCTACATGACTAAAAATTCATAATGGATTTTCAGTACTATTTATCTGGAACCAAAGCTACTATCAAACTTTAGCAAGCAGTCAGAAGTTACTCAATTTGCATCAATAGATACATTAAGCTTACTTTGATATCCTGTTTTATATAACTCTTTATCAGTATCTCCTATGGTTGCCCCTATAGTACATTGACTTCACTGTATATATGATTAGTCATATTCTTCAACATTCCTCTGTTAGGTTAGGTTGAGATTTATTTCCCACACATTACTATATTCTACCACAATGACTAGCAGTGGTTGGGAACTTATAAAAAATGCAACTTTGAGGGTCCCATCTCAGACCTACTATATCAAAGTTCTGGGAGTGGGGCCCAGCCATCAGGGATTTGCCAAGACTCAAATGACTCTGTCACAGTCTTAAGTCTTGTTTACCGTAACTAGTCAGCCAGAGGTATTCAACCACTATCTTTATTACTGTATCGGTTTAATAAATATCACACTACAGCCAACATGATTTTTTCAACATGACAATCTAATCATGTCACTAAACTGAGGGCTCTAAGCATAAAATATCATCTTCACATCAGGTTACATTCCATTATCATTAATGTAATAATGTGTGGAAACAAAAAATAGGTTTTTAAAATAAAGAGACAATTTATCCTTTTTGTTTTAAGTTAATTGAAAAAAACATATTTGGTAAAAGAGTTTCTGTATTATACTTGATTTAAATTTAATATTATAATACAAATATATTTTCATTATAGCCCCATATTCACTTAGGGACTACCAACATTCATATTTTAAAATATTTTGAAATAAGAGCCATTCTTGGTTCTCAAATGGACTTAAATATCAAATTATGTGGCTTTATGAGCCAGTATGTACCTAAGTGTAATGGGGAGCCTCCCATCATGAAGCAGAAAACATTTGGGAATACTTTATGGAAGAGAAAGGAAGGCCTCTTCTGAAAAGAATTACTGTGTATATCTCACAAGAGTTAGTACCGTTAATTTACATTATCACTATCTAGTGAAGGATTTACTATAATATGTTTAATAATAATGGTTCTTCCACACAAACTTCCTTTTGAAAAGCAAACCTTTGTCCCAGATCACAAATAATTTAAACAAGTTGTTCAAGAAAATTAACATAAAACCATTCAACATATATTTAATTTGATATTCAGAAGGAAAATGAGAATGTAACAGTGACAATATATCTCCATATATATATATATATATAT
>NW_024423453.1:25877304-26053618 GCF_017311325.1 Ursus maritimus
AATGATTGACTGAACATAACCCAAAGCTTAAGAAAGACATCAATCCACAAATTCCAGAATTTCATCAAAATCCAGGCAGGATCAGAAAAAAAAAAAAAAAATCTAGGCCTAGACAAAATCTAGCAAAAATGCAGACCATCAGACAAACAAAACCAAAACACAGTCAATGAGAAAGAATTAGAAAAAGTGAATTGCCTTTAATGGAGCTACCACCAGACTAATAGTTATTTACTCAACAACTGTTGAAGCCAGAAGACAGTAGAGTGGTGTCTTTTAATGCGCTGAGAGATAAAGATGTTAACCTAGAAATCTTTAGCAAGAAAAATACAGTTTCATAAAAGAAACAATTGTTTGCCATCGGCAGAATCTCGCAAAAGGAATATGATACTGGCTGAAAAGTCTGATATGCAGAAAGAAATAAAGACCTGTCTTAAACTGTTCAGGCTACTATAACAAACTATCATAGACTTGGTAGCTTAAACAGCAAATGTTTATATCTTACAGTTCTGGAGACTGGAAAGTCCTAGATCAAGTTACTGGTAGATTTGGGATCTGGTGAGAGCATGCTTCCTGGTTTACAGATGTCTGTCTTCTTCCTGTGCCCTCACATGGAGGAAGAGACAAGAAGGTCTCTTTTATAAGGACAATAATCCCATTCCTGAGGGCTCCACCCTATGACTTAATCACTTCTCAAAGGCCCCACCTCCTAATATTCTCACAATAGGGGTTAGGATTTTAACGTGACTTTTGGGGGACACAAACATTAAGTCTTTACTCTTAGATTTCAAACAACGTCTTGGGTCTCCTGGAAAAGCTTCCAGCATCAGACTTATATAAAGAAGATGGTAGTCATCCTCCAAAGAACTTGAATTTTTCTTTATGAGACTAGCTCAACAGCCTAAACTCCCATTGCCTTTGGGTAATTGACATCAGCACTCTTGATGTGTTTTTATGCTCTGAGCCAACATGCCCACCAATATATGACTCTTAACTTTGACTCCCAATGATCAGGTACAGAATCCTGCTTACCTTTAGGAAAGTACTTAGATTTTTTTGTATATTGAATGTCCCCTTCCTCTCTTACAATTTATTTCCTAATCACCTAATCACCTCCCAAAGACCCTCAACTCCTAATACCATCATATTGAGGGTTAGGATTTCAACATATGAATTAGGGGAATGGCACAAACCGTTCATAACAAGGCCAAAGAAAGTTACAAATGTACAGCTAAGTCTCTCAAGCACTGATTTTATAAAACAATAAAAAAGAATGTTTCACAGGATGTAGTAAAATAAGTTGGAATTTAAGTATTCAAAACCAATAGCATATCATTTCAAAGAGATCTTGGTTTGTGTTGAAATACTCTGAGATCTTTGTGTTCAAAGAACACATGTATTAACCATAAGTGAAAGTATAAGTATACATGCTGAAATTTCCAGAACCACAAATTGATAAAGAAATACAAGAGGATAAAAAATTAAGATAACATAAGATAAGTGGGGCAAATAGGAAAGCCAGAATAGCATTGTATGCTTAAGTCAAAACTTATGTCAATATAATAAATATATATGCAATGTTATAATTCAAACATTTTTCAAAGGAGAAAATAAAAACGAACAAATAAAAAAGTTACTACTATTAAGAAACACTTATTTTATTTTATTTTATTTTATTTATTTATTTGACAGAGAGAAAGAGAGACAGCCAGCGAGAGAGGGAACACAAGCAGGGAGAGTGGGAGAGGAAGAAGCAGGCTCCCAGCAGAGGAGCCTGATGCTAGCCTCCATCCTAGAACACTGGGATCACTCCCTTAGCCGAAGACAGACACTTAACAACTGAGCCACCCAGGCTCCCCCTATTAAGAAACATTTTTAAAACTAGAAGATACTGAAAGTGTGAAAGTAAAATTATAGAAAAAATATACTATGCAAATATCAACCATAGCATACTGAGGCATTAACATGAAACAAAATAAACTATACTATTACATAATAACTACAAATAAAGAGAATTAACACAAAACAAAAAGAGCAATGCAACATAAACTTAAGATAATTCTAAACTTTCATGGCCTAATAATAATATAGATTAAGATATAGAGAGCATATATTAGAAATACAAGACTTAGACAAAGTCTCAAATCTTATTAAATAAGTAGATATACTCTTCATGTTATTGTTCAAGCAGATTAAAATAAGTCATTAACTACGAACAACTCTACGTCCACGAATTTGTTAATTTAGTTAAAATGGACCAATTCCTTGAAAGGCACAATCTATCAAAAGTCACACAAGAAGAAATAGATTAGGTTGAATAAGCTTGTATCTATTGAAAAATTAAGTCAGTAATTAATGACCTTCCAAAACAGAAAATACCATTCCCAGGAGGGTTCACTGGTGAATTCTTCCAAACACTCGAGGAAATTATACCAATTATCTATATGATCTTTTTCAAAAGATAGTAGGATAAGGAATGCTTCCTAAGTCATTCTATGAAGTGAAAATTATCCTAATATCAAAACTAGATAATACCTCTCGTTAGCATACATGCAAAACTCCTCAACAAAATATTAACAAATCAAACCAAACAATGTATAAAAATAATTATACACCAAGGAACAAAAAGACAAGCCATAGATTGGTAGAAAGTATTTGCAAAAGACGTGTCTGATAATGGATTGTTATCTAAAGTTTACTAAGTAGTATTAAAACTCAACAATTAGGAAACAAACAACCAGATTTAAAAATGGGTCAAAGATCTTAACAGATTCCTCACTAAACATACGAGTTGATAAATAGGCATATAAAATGCCCAACGTCATATGTCATCAGGGAAGTGCAAATGAAACCAACGAGATACCACTATATACCTATTAGATTGACCAAAATCTGGAACACTGACAAACACCAAACGCTGGAGAGGGTGTGGAGCAACAGGAACTCTCATTCATTGCTGGTGGGAATGCAGAATGGTACAGCCACTTTGGAAGACAGTTTGGTCGTTTCTTAGAAAAATAAGCATATGCTTACCATACGATCAGCAATCATGTTCCTTGGCAGTTACCCAAAGAAACTGAAAGCTTATTTCCACATAAAAACCTCTACCTGGATGTTTATAGCAGCTTTATTTCTAATTGCCGAAACTTGGAAATAACCAAGATTCCCTTTAGTTGGTGAATGGATAAAGTGTAGTATGTCCACAAAATGGAATACTGTTCAGTACTATAAAGAAATGAGCTATCAAGTCATGAAAAGACATGGAGGAATCTTAAATGCATATTACTAAGTGAAATAAACCATTTTGAAAAAGACTACATAATACCGTATGATTCCAATTCTGTGACACTGGAAAAGAGAAAATCACAGAGACAATAAAAACATCTGTAGTAGTCTGAGATTGAGGTGAAAGAGGGATGAATATACATAACATAGAAGACTTCTTTTAGGGCAGTGAAACTACTCTGTATGATATTTTAAAGGTGGACATATCACATTATAAATTTGTCCAAATACATAGAATGTTAAACACCAAGACTGAACCCTAATATAAACTATGATGTGTCCATGTAGGTTAGCAATTTTAACAAATGTATCATTCTGGTGGGAGATATTGATAATGAGGGAGGCTATGCATATGTGGGAGTAGGAGGTATATGGGAAATCTCTGTACCTTCTGTTAAATTTTACTGTGAACATAAATTACTCTTTAAAAAAAAGTTATATTTAAAAAAAAAATCACTAAGGGAGCGCCTGGGTGGCACAGTCCTTAAGCATCTGCCTTGGGCTCAGTGCGTGATCCCGGGGTCCTGTGATCGAGCCCCACATCAGACTCCTCCGCTGGGAGCCTGCTTTTTCCTCTCCCACTCCCCCTGCTTGTGTTCCCTCTCTCGCTGGCTGTCTCTCTCTGTCAAATAAATAAATAAAACCTTTTAAAAAAAATCACTAAGGATATAAACAGTAACAGAAATAACAAGCTCAATCTAAAGTGCAAGCATAAAACACAGAGTGAATAGCTTAAGAAGACACTCTAATTTACAAAGAGAGCATTTTAGAATACTGACAACATTTAAGATCGTAAAACAAACAGAAAACGTCAAAGGGTTGAAATCATATATTTTATTCTCAACTTCAATATAATTAAGCAAAATATTGGTTCCACCTACACCCCATCCCTAAGAAACACATACAATGTTTGGAGATTAAGATCAGCACGTGTGGAATTCAATGAAACACACTCCTCATTTTCTCATTTCAATTTAAAATATATGCATAAATGGATCAGAAATACAAATAAATGATTTGTGTTGTTTATAATTTCTATAGTTTTTGTTCTTTTCTGTTTTTATAATTTCATTTTGAAGCTATTTTTTTTTTGTTTACCCCAAGTATAGATTTGTACATGCTTATCTCATTTTGTCTTTAATTCTATTAATTAAAATATAGTTTTATTCTTTGATTTAAAAGATTAGAGGTTTGCAAATAAAATACAAGATATTTGACATTTTTATAAAAATATTTTAATCATAGGCAGTTAGCAATTTTTCTGAATTGTTAAAACATTATAATATCTCTATACTTTTTCTCCTTAAAAAAAAAAACAACTGAGTTCTTTTCTTTGAATGTGCATTTTTTAAAAGTAACATTAGCCTTTTTTTTTTTTCTTAAGCTTCAGCCATATGCCATTAATTCTCATTGAGGCTAGTTTTTAGCCAGGATCATATTAAAGTATTGATTTTAGATGTTATCTTATCATCTTGCCAGATGGCATGAGAGTGAACTCTCATCTTGGGATCCTAAGAAATGAAATAACCTACTTTCCAGAAATAGAAGGCTGTTGAATGAGAATACTCTTTATAGATGTTTAATTTCTAATGATGTGAAAACATGAAAAACAAAATGTAGTTGAACTCTACTGAAAATAAAGTATTTTAAACATGACCCTGTCAAAAATTATATGATAAGGTTGGAATGACATTGCTACAACTCCTTATACCATCAGAAGTTTAAAAACATAAGTAATACTATTTTACCATGAAACAACTTTTGCCTTAAAGTTCCTTTTGTGACATATATTTTTTAAACTTCTGCCTCACTACACAGAAATAAAGGTACAAATATGACCCAGCCTAGGCTAAATGGCTTGCTAGAATTTATACAGAATTTTCATTTACTAGAAGGAAGAAAGAGGTGACCATTCACTAAAACAGCAGAAAACTGACCTTTTGATGGGGAATTAAAAAGAACATTTTTCTTTGTGGGTTTGCAATCACAGATTAATGTATCGAGGGCTAATGCCAACTGAAAATTAGTTTCTTCACCTAGAGGAATGCACCTTCTTTTATTTTAAAATTCTGAACTGTAAAGGGTAGAAAGAAGGAGTAACCCATAACAGATGCTTAACGTTCTTGGAAATAGTGTCTCAAAGTAAAATGATAGAGGCAGTTAGCAGCATGTTTGGGGTGGTCGTTTTTGTTTTTTTTTTTAAATTTTTATTTACTTGTCTTTTTGAGTATAATTGACATGCAATATTACATTAGTTTCAGGTGTACAACAGTGATTCAACAAATTTATATTATGCTACACTCCCCACAAGTGTAGCACCATCTGTCACCATACAATGGTATTATAATACCAATGACTGTATTCCCTATGCTGTACCTTTTATTTCCATGACTTACCCATTTCAAAACCGGCAGCCTATTTCTCCCACTCCCCTTCATCCATCTTACCCCTCTTCCTTCTGGTAACCATCAGTTTGTACTCTGTGTTGATAGGTCTGATTATGCTTTTTGGGTGATCATTTTTAACAGTTTCAATTGTCAGAGAATAAGAAAACCCACTTCTGCAAGGCAGAGACACTCTAACAGCTTACAGTCACCCAGAAAGTGCTTATCAGATAACAGGTACTGCCCTGCTTTTGATTAAATTAATACATTTATTCCTCACGACAAATTTATAAGTTAGATGCCATTGTTATAACTGGTTTACAGTTGGGAAACCTTAAGGAGAGATTAAATAACTGCCCAAGGTCACGCAAGTAATATGGGTTCTTGTTAAATACCGAGCATTAAATGTTTTTGTGCAGATCGAACTCTTCTCCAACAATAGATCTGATGTAGAAGTATAGCCAGCATCCAAGTGGACAGGGCATAGAACTATGAAAAGTCAAATAAATTAGCTATTTACAAAAGTGTGTCTGATTAGAAAAATACATACTTATAAAGGAAAAAAGATTGTTATTTCGAATATCCCTAAGTAGAGAGTCCCTCTGGAAATGTATATAACAGAAAAATACTTTAAAAAATCGATAGCATCTATAATATATAAAGAACTTATACAGCTCAACACCAAAAAGAAATGAATAATCCAATTTAAAAAAATGGGCAGAAGACCTGAATAGACATTTTTGCAAAGACATACAGATGGGCAGCAGACACATAAAATGGTGCTCAACACCACTACTCATCGGGGAAATGCAAAATAAAACCACAAGGAAATATCACATTATACCTGTCAGAATGGTTGTAATCAAAAAGACAAGAAATAACAAGTGTTGGCGAGAATGTGGGAAAAAAGTAACCCTTGTGCACTGTTGGTGGGAATGCAAATTGGTGCAGCCACTGTGGAAAACAGTATGGAGGTTCTGCACAAAATTAAAAATGGAATTACCATATGATCCAGTAATTCCACCACTGGGTATTTATCCAAAGAATATGAAAGCATTAATTCAAAAAAGATATGTGCACCCCTATGTTTATTACACCATTATTTACAATAGTGAAGATATGGAAGCAACCCAAGTGTCCATTGATAGGTGAACGGATAAAGGAGATGTGGTATACATACATATACGATGGAATATTGTTCAGCCATAAAAAAGAATGAAATCTTGCCATTTGCAACAACATGGATGAATCTAGAGGGTAAATAAAATAAATGAATCAGAGAAAGACTACTGCCACATAACTTCACTCATATGTGGAATTTAAGAAACAAAACAAAGGAACAAACAGAAAAGAAAATGAAAAAACAAAAAACGAGACTCTACAATACTGAGAACAAACTGGTGGTTGCCAGAGCAGATGAGTAGGAGGATGGGTAAAATGGATAAAGGGGATTAAGAGTACACCTACTTGATGAGCACTGAGAAATGTACAGAATCATTGAATCATTATATACCTAAAAATAACATTAACACTGTATGTTAATTATACTTGAATAAACAAATTAGTGGCATCTACATGGAGGTGCAAGAAAATGTAGCCTTTTTGAAACAGCACAAAGATCATGAAAAAACCAAAAGCTTAGATAAGCAAATTTATGATTGTTTACTATAAAATGCTCTAACTTAATAACAATATAAAATTTATTGTTGCACTTAACTGTGACATTTTAAATAACTTTCCAAATGCAATTACAATATTAGCATTTTCATTATTTTCTTACAGCTTACAATCATTCACAACATTGATGTTTTTGGATGATTCTCTCTAATACATAACACCCCACACTGTTATAAAAAAAAAAATTCTCGTTAATTGTTTTTAAGTTGATGAATTTTGGTATTCAATTTTTGATAATTATTTCAAAAGACTATTATTAATTAATGCAAAAGACATATAAATAATAAATAATCAATCCTATAAAATGCTAATAACTTTATAATGTAATGCCCATGGCAGTCATCTGTTAACAAGACTATTCTATATAGATATTAATTCGATAAGCAAGTAAACATTGTAACTCATAGTTTTCCCTCTAATAAGCTCCCTTACCATATACTCTTGAATTTAATAATCAGAGAGACCTGCTCATTAACCTGTATAATTTTCCATACATTTCTTAATCATTCTTAGCTTCAGCTTTCTCGTATCTAAAATATGTCTACTTCTTAAATTACTGGGCTGTAATAATCACTAAGTGATAAAATAGAAGTTATTTGGTCATAACTCTGGGGACCCCTGACTTACCTCTATCTAAGGAAGCCCTTAGCGGGCTCTGCATGAGGAGAGTTTTGGATTCCTCAAATGGAGCTTCTATAAAGTAAAAACTTGTTATTTGTGTAAAAAATGAGCACTTCTCATAGAATTTTATTAGGCTTAGCAAAAAGCCTTCCTACCAGAGGTAAAAATTGGCAAAGTTGACCGAGAATTCTATCTTGTTACAATATATGTATATAAACTAAAGGATAATACAGGCTTTAGGATTCATACAGGTTGAAATTTGTTATTTTAGATCAGAAGAACAGGAGCTGATGAAAACAATAATGTTAATAAGCACTTATATGTCAGCTAATATATAATTTCATTTCACCCTCAAGCAAATAGAAAGCACAGAGAAATATGATTATTAGTACATTTTTGCATATGATAAAATTGAGGCACAAAGAGGTAAAGAATTTGTCCAAAAAACACAACTAGTAAGTGGAGGAGTATAATTTAAATGCTTTTATTCAGTCTGCACTTCCATAATTGACTGAATAATCAACAATGAAAAATATATATGTGTGTATGTGCATATATATATATATTTTGTATATATATATTTATATATATGTATATATTTAAAAAAAAAGAACAATATCCAGGAATTTTTAGATTACAATGCCATCAAAAACAAAAGTGTGATACCAGCTTATTCAAGAACAATAGTATGATTCTCTCAATGATTAGAGTAAAATACTATCTGGAAGGTCTGGAGATGGAATGGAGGTAATTTAAATTATTTTATTCCTGATGATCAAGGAAAATAAAGTATTCTTTATGAGAAAACATAATAAAAGAGGAATGAGGTGAAGGCTGAGGTGCAAGGAAATGTGAATATAGTTGAGAATAATGCACTAATAACAACAAACACCACCTAGGGGTTGAGAAATAACGAATATGTTTATTTAAAAAAAAAGGACTAGGCAAATTCAAGCAAGGAGAATTTGGAATCAAAAAGGGAAATCTAAATATTTTTCCCTCTTATAAATTCTCTGTCCCTAAAGAAAGAGTTATCTTGCTCGTGCTTTAGATCTCAGGTGAAATGTCACATTTCTAGATTCCCTTGTAACTGGTTCTGTTGAATATTTTTCTTCAGCAAGCTTACCCCAGCTGTAATTAAATAAGCTGTTCTGTAGTTAGACAAACGTTTGTGTAATTATATATTGTTAAAAGTCTCTTCCAGGCTAGACTGGGTGTTCACTGGGGACAGAGTTCTCAACCGCATATTGTGGTATCATGATTTCTCATCCCAGGGCCTGGCACGCTGGATATCTCAGAGTTATTTTTGAATAAAAATAGATCATATAAGAAAGAGGATAAAAAATAATTTAATAACTGACAGATAATAGCATCTACTATTTATCGAGTGCGTTCTCTGAATCTGGCATTATTTTCACAAGTCTATGGAGTAGGTGCTATTGCTATTCTCAACATGCATACTAGGAAATAAGTGAAGCAGCAAGTCATCAAGGACAGTCTGTCCACAGAGAGTACCCTTCGAACTACTGTGCAGTACTGTTTCTGAGACGTGCAACACTAAAGGAAAAGAATGGTCACATCTTCCAGGCTCTGTGTGCCAATGTGAACAGTTAGACTTTATTCTGTGTCCAGTGCCAACCACTCTATATAGGGGAGTGGCATTATTCAACTTGCATAATAATAACACATTATTCTAGTTAACATTTTGTGGAGAATATGTTGGAGTAATTAGTTAGGTGTCTGTATTACGGTAGTGGTTGTGGTTATGTGGAAAAGTGGTTGAATATACAAATACTGATAAATAGATCAGGATTGGCAATTTCCTGTGCAGGCATACCTCAGAGATATTGAGTTCCAAACCACCACAATAAAGTGAATATCACAGTAAAGAGAGTCAAATGCATTTTTCTGTTTCCTAGTTCATATAAAAGTTCTGTTTACACAATACCATAATCTATTAAGTGTGCAATAGCAGTATGTCTATAAAAAAGTGTGCATACTTTTATTAATATATTTTATTGTTAAAAAAATGTGAGCCATAGACTGACCTTTCAAAAAAGCTTAGCTTTTTCTGGTGGAGGGTCTTGTCTTGATGTTGATGGCTGCTGACTGATCAGGGTGGTGGTTGCTCAGGGTTGGAGTGTCTGCAGCAATTTCTTAAAATAAGACAACAGCGAAGTTTGCCTCAGTGATTGATCCCTCCTGTCATGAACAGTTTCTCTGCAGCACGTGATGCTGTCTGCTAGCATTTTACCCAGCTGAACGTCTTTCAGAGTTGGAGTCAGTCCTCTCAAACCCTGCAGCTGCTTTATCAACTAAGTGTATGTAATAATCTAAATCCCTTGTTATCATTTCAACAATCTTCGCAGCATCTTCACCAGGAGCAGATCTTACCTCAAGAAACCACTTTCTTTGCTTATTCATAAGAAGCAACTCCTCATCTATTACAGTTTTCCCATGAGATTGCACTAATTCAAATATAATAGTAATGAAAAACCTTGAATTATTGCAAGTATTACCAAAATGTGACCAAACGACTTGAAATGAGTTAATGTTGGAAAAATGGTGCCAGTAGACTTGCTTGAATAGAGTTACCACAAATCTTCAATGTAAAAAAGCATTACTTGCAAAGCACGATAAAGGAAAGCATGATAAAACAAGGTATATCTGTAAATGCTACTGGCAGGCAGTTATGTGTCTAAAATTATGAAGACGTTTCTGGATTGGGAATAGCACTCATGAATCCTCAGCATATATACTGAAGTTGAGCCTTGAAGGAAAAGTAGCTTATGTAAGGTTAGTCTGTGAAGAAGTAAGAAAAAAGAAGTATCCATATCAAATGCTAAAAATCAAATGAAAAGAAGTGAAATGAAATAACATAGCATAAATAAAATAGAAGAGTAGGAGTTCAATCTGGACAAGTGACTGAGCAGATCAAGAGAATCTTGAAAAAATAAAAGAAGAACATGTGTTTTCTCAGAAGCAAAGAGAAGCAAGTTATTCAAGGAAAAACTGAACACAGATGTGCAAAAACATTGTGTTGAGAATAAAATGAAAACATCCATATATCAAGTCAAAGGGAAGTTGTAAAACTCTTGGAAAATATTTAAACCTTAAAAGTCAAAATAGTTGTAAAAATATGGAAAGAGAAGTGGGTGTAAATTGTTTCCATTTTCTTTTCTTTTTTATTAGAATCACTTAGGTACCATATTTATCCCATTGAAAATTAAAAATAGAAAAGGCCAAGAAATGGACTTAAAAGATTAATTTGACTTGAAAGCAAGAGCTAATTTTTTGTTAACCTTGGCAACGGCAATTTGAATACCTTAGCTGGAGTAGAGGGCAGGCCTCAGTGGGTGGAGGAGTGTTGGGAAGGTGAGGTATGAAACCTCACTAGTGGAGGTAATTTTCCAGAAGCTAGATGTGAAGTGGGGAAGAATGCAGAAAGCTGAATATAAAATTTCCTAAATTCAGTGAGCTATTTGGGTTGGTTTTCTATTTATCCCTGTAGATTACAAGCATGGAGAAAAAAAAATCATTTGTTTTGGAAACACAGTTTCCAAAGTTAATTAATCAACAAATGAATCAATCAATTAACTTACTTAATTGACAAGGAACATTTTTTAGAAGAAACTTTCTTTTGTTGTTTCTACAAAATGTGCTTTTTTGTGTAAAATGAGAATCAATGCATCTTACTTGTAAGAATGGATGAAGAAACTTATGTTTACTATTTCATTTCCATCAATTTGATATTGGCAAGAATTAAAAACTTTTCCATCTACCAACTTAGTTCAGTGGTTGGGGGACTGTGAATTAACCATCAAAATTACAAAGACCTATTACCAGAAGAAAAAACAAAGTTTATGTATGTTCGAGTACACAAAGAAGTGGCTCCCTGGACAGCTAGAGAAAATGGTTTATATACCATCTTAATAAGAAGGGGGGTTAAGACTTTAATGGAAATTAAATAGCAGAAAACTAATGAGTAACGATGGGGTGGGGAACAAGTGGAAGGTATGGAAAGTTTTATATATGTAATTTCTCATGCAGGTACCAGTGGCCCATCTTCTTTCTAGCTGTAAATCTCCTGGAGAAAGAATTTATGATAGCTGTATTTTTAAGAGATTTGTTTAGGTTAGCAAAAGGATTTGTGTATATGTGTGTGTGTGACTGCTGTTTGTTTAGATGTTTTCATCTTAATATAATCTTTATACCACTTTGGTGGGTCCAAGTAGATCCCTTCACTGAGATGCTTAATTGTTTAATATCTCAAGTTTGTGCCTTTTTAATTTTCTTTTTTCTTATGCAATATAATATATATAGAATTAAGATGGCTCAAACATTACTCATTTCTTTATACAAACTTTAAAGTCTTCAATGGTTTCTCATTTTGTTTATATTTAATTTCATTCCCTTTTCTGTCCACTTAAGAGGAACACAATTTGACTACAAACAACATTTAATGGTCTTGATCCCTACTTCTACTATTTTCAGACTATATGTTCTAGTTATGAAAAGCAATGAGTGGTAATATGCCCTTCATGTGTTAATGTGTGTGTTTTAACTTATTACTTCTGTCCATATTAGCCTTTCTTTCAAATCCTTCTCAAGGAACAGCTACATGAAACAATCTACAGAAAGAAAAATCTGCCATGTGTTTACTAGTTACTCCTTTGAAATATTTTGGTACTTGTGCTCAGCTTGAGGCCTTGCTTATATTTGGATTCATATTTGTGGTTGAAAGACTAGGCCATGAGATCATTATGTAAGGGTTCAAATCCTGGTTCTAATTTAATGGTGTAAATTTTGATAAGTGATTTTTACACTGTTTGTTTCAGTGTCCTCATCTGTAAAATCATGACCGTAATAGTAGCTATCTCATAACATTGTTATGAGGATTAAGTGAGACAATTTATATAAAATAAGACAGTTCTTGGCAATGGGAAACACTTAATAAATAGTTAACATTATTAATCATTAAACATTAGACATGATTAATAAAAATTACACATTATTATATCATATAAATTATTAGCTCTTAAAGACTACCTCATTTTCTTCTCTATTCTCTTGAACAATCATATAAAGCCAACAGAAATTATTAAAAGATTAATCATAATCTACTAAGGGATTTATTCACATAGAAACTTGTCAAATTCTTAAATTTGAAGAAATATTGCAATTAAAAAAATTTTTAAAAATCATAAAATATATAAAATTATAAGCTTATATTTTTATACATTTAGAAATAATATATTCTAATTCTATATTTTTTTTAAAAAGTGCCTCCCAAATAATTATAGAAATCATATATTCCCAATATGTCAAAGTTTTGGAATAACAATATTGGAATAATTGAGGGCAATAAAATATATTATAGTATGAATTACATTTTTATTCGCTAATTTAATTCCATTATTTATTTATAGCACCACTGTAAAGAAATATGGAATTATGGACAGAGGGAATATTTAAGGGCACCTTTTTCCTACAGTTAAAGAGATAATTTTTGAAGTAAATTAATGCTTGGGACACTTGGGTGGCTCAGTCAGTTAAGCAGCTGCCTTTGGCTCAGGTCATGATCCCAGGGTCCTGGGATTGAGACTCCCATTGGGCTCCTTGCTCAGTGGGGAGCTTGCTTCTCCCTCTGCCTGCCTCTACCCTGCTTGTGCTCTCTCTCTCTGTCTCTCTCTCTCTGACAAATAAATAAACAAAATCTTTAAAAATAAATAAATAAAATAAATTAGTGCTTTAAAAATATTCCCCAGGTATCTGCCTAAAACAATTAGAAAATAAATATTTTTCAAATATCATCAATTAATTTTGAAGTATGTGCTTTCTTATAAAAAATGTTGAACAACAAATTGTTTGTATTATTTTGTTTTTCCTAAGGCTTTCTTGTAGTACCATTTTTTTTTAAGATTTTATTTATTTATTTGACAGAGAGAGAGACAGCTAGAGAGAGATCTCAAGCAGGGAGAGCAGGAGAGTGAGAAGCAGGTTCCCCGCTGAGCAGGGAACCAGATGCGGGGCTTGATCCCAGGACCGTGGGATCAGGATCTGAACCAAAGGCAGATGCTTAATGACTGAGCCACCCAGGCACCCCTGTAGTAACATATTTTAAAATAATAAAATAATATTTTTATAAGAAATGTGTAAGTCAGATGGGATTTACTGAAACTAGTTCAAGAAATGTTTCATTACACAGGGATATGCACAAGGAGTTGTCTAAAATAGTGATACAATACATTTAAATAGCATTTATTAATTATTTTCTGGTAATGAAATATTGAATGAGGTTTAAGTCTATGGTTTTAATTTTTTTTAATTTTGGTAGTCTCAATAGTATTAAAACATTTTAATATAGAAACTTCAAATTTTAAAAGTTGGAAATATTTTTTTAAATTATAGGTGAAAAATGACCCTTTAGATAATTAAGAATTGATGATTTGGTACTAAAAAGCAAAATCTACAAAACCACATAGGATATATCATGTTTTTCTGAGAGTTTGCTAATATATAGAAGAAAATATGGCTATTAAAATGAACAGAAAGATTGTGGAAACTTTTGGAATATACCTGAAAAATTGGGGCTTTCAGTCTTACTTTAAATTCCATAAAATAATGGACTTTTTGTTTGTTACTTTTAAATTTAGAGGGGGAAAGCTAAATTCTTTTCTTGTTATCTTCTTTAAAAATGTGCTCAGTACATTTAACTTATAGAGATAAAAGAGTAGACTACGGTAATAGAATGTAATTGCAATCTTATGTCACTTTTACTTTAACAGCAGTAGCTTTTTGATGTTTATTTTTTCCAGGAGAAGTTGTTCTTTGGGGAGATTTAGTAGGATTTTTTTTTTTTAATACTATTGGAGTAACATTAAAATCCTATTGGAATAACATTAGCATGAAACTTTAATAAGACTTGATATAACTCTATTAGGAAAATGAATCTTAGCTTGAACACATACAGCTAGATACGTCAGCTGCTTTGAAACAATAAATCATGTTCAGATATGAAAAACATGAAAGATAATATGATGTTAAATTTCATACATATATGTGTACTAAATTTCTGTAATCAATCATCTCAAATAAAGTGTGTTTTTAGAATACATCTTAAAACAGACAAGCTAAAAAACAGGTTTTTATTTTTAAAAAGTATCACATAGAGGCGCCTGGGTGGCTCACTGCGTTAACTGACTGCCTTCGGTTTAGGTCATGACCAGCGTCCTGGGATCCAGCCCCGCATGGGGTTCCTTGCTCAGAGGGTAGCCAGCTTCTCCCTCTCCCTCTATCTGTCGCTCCTCCTGCTTGTGCTCTCACTCTCTCTTTGTTAAAAAAAAAAAAAAAGTATAAAATCATTAACAAATAAAAAAATAAAAAGTAGCACATAGTTTATAGTATTTTAGGAATTTTTTTATTAAGAATATTTGTCTTGCAAGTGAAATCAAGCATAGAAAATACTATAAAGCTCTCCAGAGGTGAATATTCGTATTTGCTAAAGACTTCCACGAAAGTGATTAATTCTTAGACAAACAGCATGCCAGAATTCTTCAAAGTCATAAAAACCCTGATCATAGGGTGTGATAATAAACATAACCAGACACAAAAGCTTATAGAAGTGTGATAATCTGTAGAACTTTTCATTAATATTTATATTCATGAATTGAGGCAATTTAGAAGTACTATGAAATCTTTGAAAGTATATAATACTGTTCATAATTATTTACACGACAGATTAAAAAAAACTTCATTAACTGGTAAACTAAGAAAAAAACATACTTTTCAGTTAATCATAGGTTTACCTTCAAGCTTCAAGCCTTTAAGATACTGATATTCCAAAGAAGCTTGGTAAAGTGTACTTCAAATTAATGAATTAAGTTAGAAAAAAAAAAGCCAAATAAATAATAACAGGAGTCAGGAGTTCCATTCCAATGTAGAAAAAAATATATGATTAAAGTTCTAACTGCAAAAATTAAATTTCTTTGTTTAAAATTTTTTGTAGCAACATTTTAGAAAGAATAACACTATTCTTGTCATATGTTCTACAGCAAGTCCAAAAGTCTCCCAGGGAGAGCAGACAGAATATGATAGGAAGATATGGCTACTAAATTTCATTTAGGATGGTTGCTACACTTGCTTTTAAAAAGACATATGGATGTTGACAAATAATATTTTGGAGAATATGAAATTCTGAAGTTAAAAAGTAAAGTCAAACAACAAAATTATTCATCTGGAAGAATAAATGCTTCTTCTGAAAAAAGTAAAAGGTGAAACAGGGCAAGACAACCAACCAGACAGAAGCCTTGTGCTGGAAATGGGCTCAAAAGTCTCTGAAATTAAAAGAAATGAAAATAAATATGGTCTTCAAGATAGTTTTCATTTTAAAAAATTAACCTACAAAGACTTATAGATATATATTTTTTTTCTCAAAATAACGCCAGCCAGGAATATATTACTTAACTTTGTCAAAAGACCTTGAAAATCATTGTTGATAAAGTGTCTTAGAAATGGTGGTAAATGAAAATTTATCATATCATTAAATTTTAGCACAGCAAAAACATACAAACATTTAGGAAAGTTTCGCAGTTTTAATCATGAAAAGTGTAACATCCTATAATATACAAAGAGCTGAGTTAATTGTGTGGCCTTGAAGCCAACATTTAACTTTTCAAAGGCTCATTTTCCTTTCTTATAAGTTTCATTGTGGAAGGCAAGATTAGGGTAGGGAAAAGGTTAACCAAATTGTCTTCTACATCACAGTTCTCCCCATTTTTTTTGCCCACATGCAAAGTATCAATCGATTTCATAGAATATATACTTTCAAACAGGATAGGAATAGTTTTATTCAGTTTACAAGGAAACTACTTTGACTCTACTCACTCAAGAAAAGATGTCAGTAGAAGTAATCAAAGGTTCCTTCCAATCAGAACTGTATTACTTTTTTTCCTTTATAGTCAAACTTTCAAAGCAGATTTATTTTTCTCTTTCTTCTCTCTCATACTGACCTTGCCATGGACACTATTCTGCTTATCAGTGATCACTATGTTGTTAAATCCAATGGACATTTTCCAGTTACCAGGTAAGAAGTTGTCTTATTTAACATCTCCACACTCCCTGTTTTTTGTTTTGTTTTGTTTTTGTGTTTTTGTTTTTTAGAGAAGGGGGAGGGGCAAGGAGCAGAGGGAGAGAAAGAATCTTCAGCAGGCTCTACTTCCAGTGCAGAGCCCCACGCAGGATTCCATCTCACAACCTTGAGATCATGACCTGAGCAGAAATCAAGAGTAGGATGCCTAGCTGACCGAGCCACCCACGTGCCCCTCAACTCCCTGTTTCTTAAAAGTTTCCCTTCTTTTCTCCTTCCTTAACATAATCATAAAAACTGCCAAGATGAATTCTTAAAATTTCTGTGTGTAGAATATTTAAAAATCACGTATAGAAATATTTATATGATATTCTGTGGTCATTTTGGGAAAAAAATGTGCAATAATCAGAGAGTGGTCATGGGGAAAGTTCAACCATCTACCAAGACTGATCTTCATGGGGTTATCTTTCCTTTTCTGAATTTGCCACAAACAAAAACATTGTCTCAGTCTTATATCTCTGAAGCCTGATATTCCAGACAGCAGAGAGCGGTTTCTTTTAGCTGGGTTTCATGTTTCAAAACTGCATTCATGTTTAAACGGTTTACAACTACATTGTGTAGGAAGCGAAATAGAACAGCCGAGGGGAAAAATCACTCAGACCTTCTTATGATTTGATTTTTCCTTTCCCAGAATGTGCGATATATTGGAAATGGATTTTTTTAAAATTTTTTTCATTTTCATTTTTAATTTTTTTAAGTTTTCATTTTAATTCCAGTGAGTTAACATACAATGCAGGTGTACAATATAGTACTTTAACACTTCCATACATCACCCTGTGCTCATCAGAACAAGTGCCCTCCTTAATCTCCATCACCTATTTTACCCATTCCCCCACCTCCCTCCCTACTGGTAACAATCAGTTTTTCTGTAGTTAAGAGTCCAATTCTTGGTTTGCCTCTCCCTCCTTTTTTTTTCTTTTCCCTTTGTAATTTTAATTAGAATACCAGGTTATAACCTAAACAGAGAAAAAGAGTGTTGCCATGATGCGTAAACATCCATGTCGCCTCATTCTATCCTATCAGTTATCTTCTTAGAGGGGGACACTAGATATACAACAGAGTTTCTCTCTGCTCCAGGCAAACAAATAAAAAAACATAAAAGACACTTACACTAAAAAATATACGTTACCTGTCTGAGTGAAGAAATAACATAGAGTTTGAGGTAACATCCTAGTTTAAAGTCCTTCCTGCACTTTTGATTAATTCTGTTACATTGACAGTCCCCTTAAGTTGTCAGAGTGACAATTTCATTATGTGTGGAATAAGTATAAGTATACCCAACCTGAAAACCTCAAAAAATCATTCTGAGGATAAGGTGTAGCAATGTACTGGAAGAACTCTATAACCTAAAAAATGACATACAGATACGACATTGTAAGTTTTTTCCCAAAGAGAAAGCAATCGCTACTTTTACTGGTTGAAGACAGCTGCTGTAACAAGGTGCCACAAACCAAGTGACTCTGTCAGGAGACACGGATTGTCTCAGGGTCCTGGATGCTCACAGCCCAAGATCAAAGCATTGGTAGGGTTGTTCTCTGAGGGCTGTGAGGGAGAATCTGGTCCAGGCCTCTCTCCTCGTTTCTTATGGTTTGTTGGCAATCTTTGACATTTCTTAGCTTGTTAGGCATATCACGTAGCATTCTTCCGGTGTCCTCGTCCGTGTCCAGATTTACCCTTTTAAGAAGGACATCATTGTATTGGATTAGCTGCCCACCCTACTCCAGTATGACTTCATCGTAACTTAAATAATTATATCTGCAATGACACTATTTCCAAATAAGGTCACAATCTTAGGTACTGGAAGTTAAGACTTTAACATAAGAATTTTGGAAGGACACAATTCAGCCCAGAACACCATCATATCAAAAATGGACTTAGAGTTCACTCTTCATCTTTCAGTCACTTCATGATTCTCATCAACTGGCAATCACAGAGATTTTTCATCCATACTCTTTTAAATATTACCACTCACAGAAAAAGGATGAAAAAACTCCTAACTCCTAACTCCTTACTTATTTGCTAAACTTCCTGTTTATTTAGACCATTAAAAATCACTTTTAGTTAAAAGTTGTTCCCTGTAAGTCTATTTCTGCAACAGATTTTGAAAGCCATATGATCGATGAAAGACATTTATCATGCCTTCCAGAATAATATCAAAGAAAAAAAAATACAGGCAACTATAAGTATTTCCATATCTAAATCCCTACATTTTAAGGAAATGGAAGATAATTAAGGTTTCCAACATTTTCAAAACTTCACAGAGAAATAAGAAGCATTTTTTTTTTAACTTGGAGATATTTACAGCCAGATCTCCAGTAGGTTCATTCAAAAAAAAAAAAAAAAAGACCAAACGAACAAAAACAAAAACAAAAAAACAACTCCTATGGCTCTACTTCTTATTCAATGTCACAAAAAGCCAAAAATAAATATTTAGAAAGTGTTATCTACTTTAAACTAGAGTTCAGTCAATATATTGGGGAATAAACTATTTTTTCTCTTAGAGACACAAATATTAATTCGTAGAAGATCCTACTGTCAATTGGATAATTCTTTTGAAATTCATTCAACATTTTCTATATGTCCATTAGGTTCAATTTAGATGAGTAAGCAAGACTGGTATTCTATTTAAGCTTCCCTTACAGACTTTGATTATACAGCACATGTTTTTGTAGAACTAGGCACATTCTGTTACAAAGGTGGTAGTAGGGCAAGTATGTATTATACAGCACAACTCCTCAAGGTAAACAGGGGTGGGTAATTTAATCTCCAAGGTGACAAATTGTCTCATCATGAATGAGCAGGCAATTTCTTCCCTGAAATAAACTAAGTTGCCCAGGACACCTTTAACTAGATGAAATCATTATCCTTTTAAAGACACCAGTGTTGAACAAAGTTAATTTTCTCTGTTTTAGTGTCTTGGTAGAAAATGGCATAAGAAAATAGTGCTTTGCCTTAAGGTAATGTTAAGCTGCTTAAATGCTTCAGTAAGAGAATAAAAATAGTATTACTTTAGGAAAAAAATACATATGCACACACATACATTTCTAATGAATTAGACTGCAATAATAGACTATTAGAAAGACAAATGTCTTTACTCCTTCACCTTTCTAAAGGACAAGCACATAATAATACTTATTTATACCTCTGATTTTTATAACCATTTAAAAAACTATTTAACATGCTACAGCTTTAATCATCTTCTGACCATGGCCTACAGCATTAT
The DNA here is from genome assembly GCF_017311325.1 of Ursus maritimus. Taxonomy (NCBI): domain Eukaryota; kingdom Metazoa; phylum Chordata; class Mammalia; order Carnivora; family Ursidae; genus Ursus; species Ursus maritimus. The sequence continues at coordinate 25,897,640 of NW_024423453.1, forward strand.
GAGATGATATGTGCTAGGCATACTAGAAACCTTTCTTTTCTTTGAGTTCTGAATAGTACCAACAAAGCTCTTCCTGATGATAACCTGTCAAGCCTTCCTTAGGATTTTTCTCTACTAACTTAGGAAAAAAATTATGCCTAATTCTCAGTACTTTAATAATGGTGAAGCACCAGGGGAATAGTTTTAGTTCCCTCTCCCTTTAAGTTTTTTAATCTCTTTCATGCAAGTTAAAGGACTCAAATTTATCTTGAATTTCATGATCAGAAGAATTTACAGATTTTATACTTTATTAAAATCTAATAGAAATTAGGAAGGAAGGGTTCAAAGAGGCAACTGCCACGGACCTTGATCATTCTTTCACATTTTTGCTGACATAACAAGGTTGCAAGAACCTGACTACTTTTACTCAGAACAATTCTTATGGTTGTGTTTATTGTAAGTGAACTTGATAGATGAGGTAGGCCCCCACCTTCCAACTCCATCTCAAAGAGCAGTCTTACTTTTACCTACTCTAAAAACAACCTCAAGCTTCTTAAAATAACCTCTTTCATCTGCAAGCACCCTTAATGGGCCCTTTGTATCACCTCCATGGAATCTGGGGGACAAGGGGAACTGGAACACACTATTACGAAGCTCCTGCTATTGAGCTACTGCTTTGCTGTGACCTATAACTTTTGTCTTCTCCCAATGTCCATGAACAGTGACAAACGAGCTTGCTACCTTGTAAGTAAGATCAAATCTCAGACCCTGCACAGTTTTTAACAGTAGATATTAGGATATCCTCTTTGTTTTTGTTTCTGCAGTTGAGTCCAAAATTCATGTAATTCGAGTAATTCATGTCTTTGAAATTCTTAAGGGCCATTCTTTTCTCACTTCTGCCCATGTTATTTTAAAGAGGTGTGGAGTCATGAAACAATACTAGCCTCTTGCAATACTACATAATAGGACCTTAATATTCCTAGTACTAAAACTATATTTAGTACTTACAACTAAAGAATAGTAGTATTATGTGTCTTTAGAAGGAGAAAGACAGAGAGACACAGAGAGAGAGGAGGTGAAGAAAGAGAAGAGAGAGATTGATTTTAAATCCTCAGTTAAAAGAATTTGAAGTGTTTAGACTGGACATCATAATGGGAAACACTGAATTTAACAAGCAGTTTGGACAAGTTACAAATGTGGAAATAAGTAAATGGAACACAATAAAACTAGAATGTTTTGTGAAGAATGATGGCTTATAACATAATAACATTTTGCTCAAAAAGCAAAATGACATTTTATTCACTTATAAGTTAATATAAGCATCTTACAATTATTAGACATTGCACATTAGAACTGCAATATTAAATTAACAAAACTGGCACAAATCTGAAAACCATTATAAATATGCTCTGTATTCAGATGCTATGGCCTCTTACTTAAAATGAACCATTCCTTTCAAATATCAGCTTTTACTCAACTCCACAGGGATTCCTTCAGGAGTGAGTTTAATTCTTCTGGATGTTTTTACTTTCAGCACTCATTTCACCCAAACTTACTACATATATACGAGGAAAGGGCAGATGTATGAAATATATTTGTCTCATAGTCTGTTCAGTTGAAATTTCTCAGGGGGAAAAAAAGCATCTAATGGGACTTCTCAGCATTTAATGTTTATGCATATGTGAATTATACATACACACATCTGTGTATAGATATACACAATTTAGTTATACATCATAGCAGATAGGTGGTTGCATTTTAAGCAGATTTGATCTATAAACATTGATACGGCTGAATAGATAGGATTTTACCTCATAAATACTATAATTACTCTTTATAATCATCATATATTACCTAACATCTTTAGCAAACTTCATATCTACTAGTGTCTGGGTCTTTATTCTAACTGTCCAAACGTCTTTGGAAAATTGTAACTATAATGTGAGAGAAAAACTTTGTATTGTAGTTATCCCATGAGAATCTTTATCCAAGAGTGAGTCGAATGCCACTCTAACATGGAAAATCATATTAAAATTTCAGAACAATTTTGAGAGAACAATTGAAAATAATTATAGGCAAAATGATGAGATAACATTTACTGATCAAACTACTTTACATTTTCAGAGGTATTGAACACTCAGCTGTGATACATTCTGATAGAAGGAAATCTTATTTATGCTTGAAATTCAGAGATAAATTGACAGCAAAGAAGAAAAGATTGACCATCTATCTCACTGATGAGTTTCAAAGCTAAGTTTAAGGTAAAGTGTCTGCAAAGTCATGGAAAGGCTATCTGCCTCTGTGGAAAATCCTCTATTATATGTTTTTGACTGCCATTTAAGTCTGTAAGATATTATGACAAATGTTTATTATGGTATAATATGTGCTGTATCTAAGATATGTCATTTAACATATGGAAGAAAACAAAATGATGTTATATAAAAAAACTTGTACATGTCAAAAAATGTGAGTTCTAATTTTAACTCAACCTAATTAGCTGTAAGATTTGGGGAAATTTACTTCATTTTTTTAGACTCTGAATTTTCTCATCTGTAAAGTGAATATGAGCTAAAACCCTTGCCAACTCCAATGTTCATTGATCTATGTAGTAGACATTGTGAATATATTTGGAATATTAGCAATATAAAAATGAACTAGATATGCATTTGTAGGTCACTATGATTAGTCTGAACATCTTTTAAGAAAGAACGTATGATCAAATAAGAGAGAAAGTTATATGTAGAATGAGCCTTGAAGAATGGCAGGATGGAAGTCACTCCAGGTAGAAGGAAATCCTAAATAAAGAGCTGGTTTCGAGAGTAGTGCCTTTAGATAACAAGGAAAAATGGGAGTATAAATTTGGAAGATCGGTAGGAGAAGGAAGGGAAGAATGAAGGGGGTAAACAGAAGGAGGAATGAACCACGAGAGACCATGGACTCTGGGAAACAAATTGAGGACTTCAGAGGTGAGGGGGATGGGAGATTGGGATAGCCTGGTGATGGGTATTAAGGAGGGCACGTATTGCATGGTGCACTGGGTGTTATACACAAATAATGAATCATGGAACATTGCATCAAAAACTGGGGATGTACTGCATGGTGACTAATATAACAAAATAAAAATTACTATTAATGGTAGTGGTGGTGGTGATAGTGATAATTGATTTTTGGTTTAAATTATGGAAGAGTTGAAGTTTTTGAAGGCTAACAGAGCACCTAAAAAAATAATATGATTCAAAACACAAGCTACAAAAGTTAGCCTTGGGAAAGCTCTTTAGTTGAGCAAGGAAGGAAGTCTATATAACCATCAGGGAAAAGTAAGGTAAATAAACTAGGAATATATGGATGGGGCGAAGTTGAAGGAATTTAGATGTCTAGCAATGCACATTACATACAGTCCCATATACCTTGCTACAATGAGTAGGAATTATTAAACCTTTTTGAAATTATTCACCTTGCTCTAAAATGAGGTATTTCTTGAATTCTTAATCCTTTTTTTCTGTCTACCATAATGAAAACATATACACAGTTTGTAAGAGAAGAGGAAAGTTACTGATAATAACTCATAAAGGTTTAAAATGATTTTTGTATTAATATTGTTTTAAGTTATTAAAGTGATTTTTGAGTTTTTTCCATGTTTGAACATATAATATGATACAAAAATCAAAATTATGAACTTTCAGAGTGTCATTTAATGAGATGTGCAGGTTATTTCAACTGATATTTTATTAGTTTTGCTGATAAAACTTAAGTTTAGTTGTTAAATACCTGTTATCTCTCCTCCTTTCATAGTACTGTATATGTCTTAATTATTGCTATTATGCTGGATTTTCATTTTATTATTTTTTTCTACTTGGAAAACAATTTTGTATAAAGCATATTCTTCCATAGGGTTTCAGCATAAGACTCTTTAATCTAAAATTTCCTGTATTAAGTTCAGGTTGTATTGATAGGTGAGAAAAATGTATTTATTACTGAGGGACCATGAGAAAATACAGAACACCACTTACTACTTTGGGCCAAATGAAATTCAATAATTCCCTAGGTTAGGTCGTATTAGTTTTTCCCTTCAGAACTCTATAACTTGCCTTAAAGAGTACTAACTTTGAAGGGCAGTGAGTTGCATAAAGAGTTCTTCCTTTAAGCATTTTGTTTATTTCTCAGCTTTATGTATATTTGTGATATCAAGTTATATATACATATATATATGCATAAAACAAATTGTTTTTTGATGTTTTGTATAAAAATGCACAGTAAGTGTTTTACAAAGAAAATATTAGGCTACGCTTTCTCTTTTTTGAGTTGCTAAGCAGATATATATGACATTGATTGATGTATCATTTTGAAATCTGCAATGGTCTTTATGGTTTTAGTTATGAATATGTATGAAAAATCAGTTTTAGTAACTGTACTATTAGAGATGGTCTAGGACTATAATTCAATAGCAATTTCCTTAAAAGACAAAGGAACTTGAATTATAGTAGAATAAGTGTTGATAGCTGAATGTCTTATTAAAGAATAGCTTCTTGTATTCAGGCACATTTTCAAATGGTGACAGGAAGTAATGACTAAAGGGGGGCACACTTAGAGATATGTCAGCTCCTAGTGGAACCACTGAAAAAGAAATACTTTAACATTCTGTCCACCTATGTCACATTATTTATAGAAATTTAAAAATCATCATCAACACAGCACTATTGTATTTCCATTAAAGGAACATACTGTCATATTTCTCATATATACACATATTCATCCTTATTGGACAAGAGAATACGTATTGACATATTTTAAAGTTAGCGTTAAAATATAGCATGCCTTGAATTCTCAACCTGTTCTTCCTAACATGGCAACCACAATTAAATATATTCTTTAGTCACATCAGGCTTTTCTTAACACTTACATGCCTTGTTTTCAGAATTAATTCAAGCACTATTTGCTTCCACACTGTATTTTCTGTTTTGCTATTGTTTTGTTTTGTTGATTTTGGTTTTTCTTTTGACTAATTAAAATGTATTTAATACCAACATGAACACACATAAATACACAATTTTATGGATCCAAATCTCTTATATAATGTTTAGTTAAAATCTCTGTCACATTTTATAACCATTTCTTTACTAATACACTATAGAAGAAGAAAGTATCAGTTATACTTATAGAATAATTTATCTTTTTATAGCTTTCTGTTTTATATGCAATAATCTTATATGCTGGACTTAATTTATATAAATTGCCTTATATGATAATATATCAAAGTATAATAACTTCCTGCTCACCTGCTCAAATCATGAGAGAATGAAGAGGAGGAAGGGAGCTCTTTCTAATTGTGGAAGTTCAGCCTTCTTCTAATGCATATAGTTAAAAAAAAAAAGTATAAAGAAAACATAGATTCATGTATCTGGTTGTCACAGTGAAGAACATTGTTACAAAGCCACTGAGGAGAATAGCTGCATTTTTACCATGGCTAGGCCAGCTATACTGCATCTATTATTTAGGAAACAACATAAAATGTTAGAGCTACATAATGGAAAACTGTAAATGAGTCAACCTTCTTGACACTCAGACTCTCAGGCACCAGGTTAATGTCACAGAGGCAAACTGGTCAGCATCCAGGGCAAGAAGCCAGATGTAGTATCTGAACTACACTCTCTGAAAGAATGTAGCTCAGAGAGAAAATAGAGCAGTTTCAAGAGACTCTGAGAATGTAATTTATGGTAGAATTACAATGTAGCAGTTGGTGACTCTTCTGACTAGAGGAGTCTATGGGACTTCATCACTCACAGCAACTGATAGCGACTAAAATTGCAATGTCTCATCTGCAAGGTAATTAAAAAATACACATTTCTCTGTAAAAGCAATTCTAATTAGTTACCCAATACCGCTACTAGATTTCTTATGTATATATACAACTTTAATCTTATTGTAGCCTCCCAAACCCATATAATGTTTAAGTATAATATTAGTAGATATTTTCATTTACATCTGAAAAACAGTTTAAATAGTTAATTTATTATCATATTTGCAGTCAATCCAATGAAAAATTATAATTACATTTTTAAATATTACTGAATTGTTAATTTAAATGAAGTTATTGCTTATTGTTCTTCATCATTAGGTGTCAAGCTTTATTAAGAAGATAGAGACCATAATATCACTTTTCTTTAATAAAGTTAGGTATAAAAATGTCAGTGTTCTATTACAAAAATTTAATTTAAATATATGAAACAAAAATAAATTTTTAAAAAATTGAGAGTAAAGTAATCCAGATCATAATATGACTCTCTAGAGATTACGCATTGACTTTCATGAAGTAATGGAATAAAAATTAACTCATGTTCATCTGAAAAAAAAAAAAAAACTGTAAATATGTGTAGATATATATTATTTCCCTAGGTGTATATTTTTATTTGTTCTTCCAAATTCTATTCCCATATTATTATATAGAGCTGAGACACTCAATAGGGTAGCCACTAGTCACATGTGCCTACTGAGTCCTTGAAATGTGACTAATGGTACTGAGGGAATGAATTTTTTATTTTAATGCATTTAATTTAAATTTAAATTTAAAGCTGAAGTTTTAGGGGCACTTGGGTGGTGCAGTCGTTAAGCGTCTGCCTTCAGCTCAGGGCATGATCCCGGCGTTGTGGGATCGAGCCCCACATCAGGCTCCTCCGCTATGAGCCTGCTTCTTCCTCTCCCACTCCCCCTGCTTGTGTTCCCTCTCTCACTGGCTGTGTCTATCTCTGTCAAATAAATAAATAAAATCTTTAAAAAAATAAAAAAATAAAAGCTGAAGTTTTGTATATACATTTTTTTTTCTGTTAAACACAACTTTATTGTTTTGGTAGAATTATATTTCATTTGAATGGTTGCAAATGTTGTATGTTTAAGATGTAAGTATAAAACCCATAGCTGATTTTGATAATTATTATATTGATTATAAGTAATAATAAAAACAGTTTGGATTTGTTGGGTTAAATCAAACTATTATTAATTTAACCTGTTCTTTGTTTGTTTTTAATATGGCTACTAGAAAATTTTAAATTACATACGTGGCTCACATTATATTTCTATTGGGAAATGCTAGTAGAAGAAGTGTTTATTCCATATATTGAACAAGAAATGGTTTTATCTAAAGATTCTGGAACCAAGAGATTCCAGTCTCATAAAGAGAAAGTAACACACATTGGGTAACCAGACACAATCATGTTGACTAGAAATGTATAGAATAATTTAAAGAAAAATTGATAAATATTTCCCAGAAAATTTTGTTTTTTTATTTTTCAATGAGGAGAATTAGAAATTTGTGGCTCTTCATATATTTTTTCAATCTCCATAGGCAGTTTGACCTTCAGCTATTGACATTTGGTTATATCCATCACCAGCATAAATTAGACTTAGGCATTTGAGGACTAGATTTCTATTTATACCAGAATCAAGAGTGCTGCCCTCATTATATCTTTTTTGCTACTTATTTACCCACAGTAAAATTTATTTAATTAATTTAAAGAGGGAATTTTAATCTGCTTGCTCTACTGTCACTCTTAAAAATGTATCCATTCAAAATTAATCAGAACTTAATTTCTAAGTACTGATATAATTGTCCTTGTTTCTTGTTTGTTTTTTATTTCTGTTGATTTTTATGATTAATACATGTGGCAAAAAAAATCTCAAAGTAATAACATAATACATTTAAATGTATTGTATTTTTATGGAAATTATCTTGAAGATAATTTGTTCTTAACACAAAATGATCTGTACTTGTTTCCTTATAATATATTGGATTGCCTTCTTCTATAGGTATTATGTGTAGATTATAATAATTAATTTTATTGATGTTACTCAAGTTACCAGTATTTGCATAAAATTATAATACCAAATTACATGATATCATCACAGCAGGTACCAAAGTTCTGAGTTGTTGGTATTTTTCACTTTAAATATATGGAAGTTGGGAAATGTTGTACTCTTGTATCATTTTCATAATATCACTGCACTGAGCAAGTAGAGGAAACTATTGCAATTTTTTCTGTCCTCCTGAGAATTCAAGTTACAATTTTAATGAAGAAAAATCCTTCCTTAAATTCTTCTTATCATAATTTTCTTATCTGCAAGTTATTATATCAGTAAAATTTGGCATTAAAGTGTACATTTAGTGGTGTACAAATCCCACATATAGTTTTGAAGCACAAGGGAAATAAAATTAAAAAACATTTTTCTGTTTCATTTTTTAAATGAGTTAAAATTTAACAAATGCTTAACTTAAAAGACATTAGTAGCTTTCATGATGAAAGCGAAGTCTCTGACAGAGCTCCAATCAGAAAAATATCTGCTAAACAGCAAAATCAATGAAATCAGCTCGCCCTACCTTGCTATGACTCAATATGCAGTTTGTTGGTATAACACATTACTTTTTAAATATTGCTCTCCTCACCTGGCTTCTCCACCTGACTTTTGGCCATCCCTCTTATTTTCTGAGCATTTCTCCTATAACAAACTTTTCATTTAATCTTTACTTTATCTGTACAAGGTGTGCTGTTTACCAACCTACACAAATGATCGGGAACATCAAACTTTATTAAAATTGTTATATGTGTATGTAGTTCAACACTTTTATTCAAGTATATAACAGATATCTCTTAAGAATGCTAAGCTGTAAGAGCTTAAGTGACTTGGACCAAATTTAACATCAGATATTCACAGAGCAAGACTAGAATTTAAATTAAGTCTCTTGACTCCTTTTGATTCCATGATGTTTCATCCAATTTCATGTAACAAAGGACAATATAGAATTTACTTATCTAATCATTAAATGGTTAAAGCTATTAGAACCCAGCCTCTCTCTTGCCATGATGCTTTTGGAAAGTGCTAGGAAAATTTGATAAAAGATTGCAGAAATCATTGGATGGCAAAATCTTACAAAATCATTCACATGTGGGGTTTTTTCTAAATGAAGGGTAATTTCCATACTGTTTTGATCACAACAGCTTTATAATATAACTTAAAGTTTGGAATTGTGATGCCTCCAGCTATGGTTTTCTTTTTCAAGTTTGCTTCGGCTATTAGGGCTCTTTTGTGGTTCCATACAAATTTTAGGATCATTTGTTCTAGCTCTGTGAAAATTGCTGCTGGTATTTTGATAGGGATTACATTAAATCTGGAGATTGTTTTGGGTAGTATAGACATTTTAACAATATTTGTGCTTCCAATCTATGAACATAGAATGTTCTTCCATTTCTTTGTGTCACCTTCAACTTCTTTCATCAGGGTTTTATAGTTTTCAGAATATAGTTCTTTCACCTCTTTGGTTAAGTTTATTCCTAGGTATCTTATGGTTTTGGGTGCAATTGTAAGTGGGATTGATTCCTTCATTTCTCTTTCTGCTGCTTCACTATTGGTGTTTGGAAACAACAGATTTCTGTGCATTGACTTTGCATCCTCTGACTTTACTGAATTCATGTATTATTTCTAGCAGTTTTTCGGTGGAGTCTCTCAGGTTTTCTATATAGAGTATCATGTCATTTGTAAATAGTGGAAGTTTGACTTCTTCCTTGCTGATTTAGATGCCTTTTATTTATTTTTTGTTGTCTGATTGCCATACCTAGGATTTCCAGTATAAAGCTGTGTGATCAAAACAGTTTGGTGCTGGCATAAAAATAGACATATAGATCAATGGGACAGAATAGAAAACTCAGAAATGAAACCACAACTACATGGTCAATTAATCTTTGACAAAGCAGGGAAGAATATTCAATGCGAGAAAGAGTCTCTTTGACAAATGATGTTGAGAAAACTAGACAGCTACATGCAAAAGAATGAAACTGGACCACTTCTTAGACCAAACTCAAAAACAAATTCAAAGTAGATTATAGACCTAAATGTGAGACTTAAAACCATAAAAATCCTAGAGGCGAACATAGGCATCTTTGACATTGGCTGTAACAACTTCCTTCCTTTCTCTTTAGGCAAGGAAAGCAAAAGCAAAAATAAACTATTGCGACTGCATCAGAATAAAAGCTTCCGCATAGCAAAGGAAACAATTAACAAAACTAAAAAGCAACCTATGGAATGGAAGAAGATACTTGCAAATGACATATCTGACAGAGAGCTAGTATGCAAAAATATATAAAGAACTTATAAAACCAGCACCCGAAGAACAAATAATCCAATTAAAAAATGGCCAAAAGACTAGAATAGACATTTTTTCAGAGAAGAATACAGATGGCCAACAGACACATGAAAAGATTCTCAACATCATTCATTATCAGGGAAATGCAAATCAAAACTACAATGAGATATCACCTGTCAGAATTGCTAAAATCAACAATAGAAGAATCAGGAGCTGGTGAGGACATGAAGAAAGGGGAACTCTCTCGCAGTACTGGTACTCTCTCACAAACTGGTGCAGCCACTCTGGAAAACAGTATGGAAGTTTCCCAAAAAGTTAAAAACAGAACTATGTTACAATCCAATAATTGCACTACTAGGTATTTACCCAAAGAATACAAAAATACTAATTTAAAGGGATACATACACCCGGATGTTAATGGCTGCATCATATACAATAGCCAAATTGAGGAAGCAGCCCAGGTGTCCATTGACAGATGAATGGATAAAAGATGTGAGATATATATGTATATACACACACATATATATGATAGTCACTGTTCTATCTTAAAAGACATAAGAAATAAGCTGCTAAATTCTCATAAATCTTTATAATTAACGCCAGACCTCTCTATAATTATTGATAACATGAATCTACTCAAACTATTCTTGGGGCATGATAAAGCACCTGAGAAAATAACAATAATATTTTTTTAATGTCTTCTAGATGACAGCTCTAGTTCTAGGCACAAAAGATCTAACAGTGACCCAGACAGACCTTTGTTGTCATGAATTGTTCATTCTTGTGGTAGCAGAGAGAAAATACACATGCAAGCAGACTAATAGAATAATTTCCAATAGTGATAAATTATATGAAGAAAACAAGACTGAGAAGAGGGAATGAGCACACTGAGCACAGTTTGTCTTCCACAGAAATCTCATTTATTCTGATGATTTAGCCCACAGATTTATAATGACTTCTCAGCCAATGCATATTTTACACAATATTGAATGCATACTGAGATATTGTCGTGTTGATATTTTATACAAAACTCAGCAAAACAAAACTTTATAAATATATTTGATGTTAAAATTAATTGTGGTATGATACAAAATACCCTACATCAGTCAGTTTGACTTTATTTGTATTCTGTTACTGTTATGAGCTGGGTACTGGTACAGGAAACACAGATGCATTTAAAAAATTAAAAAAGAATATAGTCCTTTCTCTTCAAGGATCTTCTATGCTAGCACTCTGGTATGAACGAACACGAGAAAATTTCAATTTCAATTCGTGATTTCCATGGAAAACTTAAGCAGGTGGCTCTTGCGAGCATGGGGTAACATAAATATTTCTGAATGAATGAAGATGTTCAACACAACTTTTCACAGAATATATTCAAGCTAAGTTTTGAACTATGAATAGGAGATAGCAAATCTAAGAGGCTGGAGAAGGGAAAACTGTCAGGATAAGGAAAGCTGCAAAGAGATTTGAATGACCAATACGTTTGAATATGTTAAGCATGTTGGTGAATGCAAGACATAGTGAAGAGTAGTTATAAATATGAGACTCTAGATTAACTGTGGGTCAAATCATGAAAAGCTATAAATGTCATAACAATTCTGTGCTAAATTCATGGAAGAAGAAGAGAAATGACATAAACAGATGGGTATTGAGAATTGTATTTAAGGCCATGGTTTTCTGTCATGGCAATCAATTAGGAGACTATTTCATTAATCAAGATGAAAAATAAGGCTCTACACTAAATCTTAGGAAGTGATGTATAATCCTAGAGATATTTATGTGGTAAATTGATAGGATCGATGGATTTTTTTTTTTGTACCAAAGTGAGGTGGAAAAGTAACAACTAGCTTATTCTACATTATCTGGAGTGATAAAAATGTGAATGGTGGTTCCATTATCAAAAATAGAGAATTTAAGATGAGAAATCTATATTTCTCTGGTTTTTAGACAATTTCATAATTTGGCATTTGGCATGTATTTATCTTATACACTTTCTCTCTCATTGCCTCCAGACATTATCTTCTCATCTCCTCAGAATGTTTAATAGCCCTTGCCAGGCCACCTTATTAATCATTCAAAAATATTATTGGGCTTCTCCTATGTTCCAGCCACAATTCTAGATACTGGGAATTCATCTGTGAAGAAAACAGACAAAGTCTCTCAGAAAGTACACATTCTCTTTGGTTGTGATATAATAAACTAATTGAATAAGTAGAATACAGAATGATATCTAGCTACAGATGCTGAGACAAGAAAATTAAGGAAGGGGCCTGGGAACTGTGGGTGTGTGGGGGAGAATAATTTTAGATGAGATGACTACAGCCTCAGTGAAAGGATGATATTAAAACAACAACAACAACAACAAAAAGGTAAAGAGGTGATGTTGAAAGCTATGGTATGCCCCTTCTGGTATAGGAAGAATAGGACATGAAATGTGAAATATGTGACAATATTTTCTACTGAAATCTAACACATTAGCTTGCCACAGTTTCATGGATTCTGGTAGAAGACACAAGAATCTTGACAAAGGACAGTTTACTATATACAGCAATTACAGTTATCACAATTTCAACATTGTTATGCACCAATTCCCAGGGGCCTGATTCCCACTCAGAGAAAAAAGCCAGCTGGCACCTGCCGAGGCTTAGAAAGGTTCACTGTAAATAAAGAACTCTGAGCTCAGGAAACTCCAATCTTTTGTAATTGGCTTTAAGCAAACTTATCCTTTTACCCAGAGGTAAACTTTATTTTATTACATTGGACAATCAAGCAAATCTACCCTTCGCTGTGGAGGAAGACCGTATCTCTAGCTTCCAAAGCTAAATGTTATACAAAAATATTCAAAAAGTAACTAGGGATAAAAGTACAGTTAGTGGGGTGCCTGGGTGGCGCAGTCTCGTTAAGTGGCTGCCTTGGGCTCAGGGTGTGATCCTGGCGCTCCGGGATCGAGCCCCACATCAGGCTCCTCCGCTGGGAGCCTGCTTCTTCCTCTCCCACTCCCCCTGCTTGTGTTCCCTCTCTCTCTGGCTGTCTCTGTCTAATAAATAAATCTTTAAAAAAAAAAAAAAAAGGACAGTTAGTGTCTTGCTCATGAAATGTGCAGAATTATGAGAGACGTGTGGAGTATTGTTTCTCAACTACATCACCTTCTTGTTTATATCTCATCTTGTTTTCTGGCCAGATTTTCCATGAGCACATCATTCTGTCTGCCACTCTGTAACAGAGGCTGAGACCAAATCCATCCAATTTGTCTCATTTAATTAATGCTACTATAAACGGGGCTTCAAGTGTAAGATGAGACCAACCTGCAGTATTATTCTCAATCGTGCCCCAAAGGGGCCTTAACACAATAAGTTCTATGAATCTCACAAACCATCAGAGTTTATCTCAGAAAGCCAGACAGTTTTCCACTTAATTTTCTGTATTAACCTTTCCACTTGGCCTGAGATGCTAACGCAGGTAGAGGAGGATGTACCAGCGGGTACACAGGCTCTACCTTTATTCTATCAGGAGTAAGCAGAGGCAGAACTCTATACTATTTGGTCTCCCTCACCATGAGCAACTACATCAGTTGGATAAGTGTCACAAATATAACATGCAGTGATAGCCCCTCTTCCGGAAACATAGAATCCTTTTCTTTGTGCCTAGTCTATGAGAGTGGATGTTTTGCCATGAAGATCAAAAGAGCAAGGGTGGCAATCTGGGCAATACAGACTCAAAGGGCAGTGTGATTCCAGTTGGTTAAATCAGAGGATGGGTCTTTAACATAGACACTACATGAGTTATCCAGATAGTTCAATCAGCAGCTGTGATCTGTTTCCACAGTTTGTGGCCCTAAATAGAGATGCATTTAATCTGACATTCTGTAGTATTTCAAGTGGCAGACCAAACATCTAGGCTATTGGCAATAGTTCAAGCATCAGTAAAAATATAACAAGTTTCATCAAGAAAAGAATTTATCACAGCTATGAGAATAGCCTTGATTTCCACGAATTGAGCAATGCAGCCATATCCAGTTTCAATTCCACATAACTAGTGCTGAGCTTGAACCTCAATAGGAACACACATGAACACACCAGGTTTCACCCTTCCCCATCTATTAGTGAACCATGCCCCAGGCATTTAAGACAACTCTGTGAATCAAGGTCCCTGTTGAGCCAGGAGCTTTGCTTTAGCTCCACTTTTCATGGGATAGAGAGTAAAGTTCCCTCTAATGGCGGAGCTTCCATTTTTTTCATGGAAAGTTAAGATGCTGCTGGGCCAGGCCTGTTGAGTTCTTGAAATATATCATTTCTGATTTCTGTTGACAATTGACGCTTGTTGGACTTTTCCCATGTTATTCATTGTTGATTCCAGCTGAGCAATCCCGAAGTGGGATTACCAGCTCTAAGAGTTGTCAGGAGCTCAGTTCAGCTCAGGGAGACAGCTGAGCTGTCAGATATCGGAGTGGCAATCAAAGTAACAACGAGCCAAATTTTTTTTTAAAGTTAAGCTTTTAATCACTTAGTGGGATGCTATAAGCTAGAGTCTAAAACCAGAGAAGATGCTGACCCCCTTGTTCCATTTTTCCTCATGGAACAGTTACTGTTGAGGCTCGGTAGATCAGCACAGGCATGGGGGTCATCTCACTGTTGAGGGAGTCTCGAGTTTCTGTCTCTTCCATCTCCCCATATGGGGAGGCCTCCACAGAGGTGACTGAAGAAGAAGACCCCTGCCTAAGCCTGAGATTAAAAATCAAACAAACAAAAAACTAGCAATGCAGGAATGTGAAGAATATGACAGGCAGAGGGGCCTGAGTCCTGGAGGGGACTGCAACAAATTGGCTGTGTACAAAGTCTGTAAGGGGAGGGCAGCTTTTCCCCATGAAGCCTGCCTTGGTAATTGCCTATGGTCAGACCTGGGGGAGGGAAAAGATATTTAACAAGGCACCGAACTCCTCAAGTGTTACTTAGCCACCTTGACTTAAAAGTTTAGTTTTGACAAATGCATGTTAACAAACTAATAGTTGCTTTATAAAATGGTGTGTATCTGGTAACCACGGGGAAGCAATAAGCTTCAAAGTGTACCAATCGGATAAAGGGTGACTCCTTTAAACAGAGGCTCCAAATGGCAAAATCATTAGTCACAGAGACTTGTAACTCAAAAGTGTTTTTAGGGTTGTAAGATCCCAAAGGTACAAGCACTTTTCTTTATGTGGCTCTTTCTAAATGGGCTAATATCCTATGACGGTTAAGAACACTCATGATACAGGGATGCCTGAGGGCGCAGTCGGTTAAGTACGTGGCTCTTCATTTCCGCTCCGATCATGATCTCAGCGTTTAGAGATCCTGCCCTGGGTCAGTCTCTGCGCTCAGTAGGGAGTCTGCTGAAAGATTCTCTCCCTCTGCCCTTCCCCCTTCCTCTTTCTCTCTCTCTCTCTCAAATAAATAAATCTTAAAAAAAAATACAAAGAGCACTCATAATACAGGAATGTAAATCATCAACACCAATTACACTTTTAGAAATGGATGTCACAACAGTATTATAGGGAATAACCTCGAAGGGCTGCACAGACACAAAGTCATACACAAGGTTACATTAATTTGCCATCCCCACGGTGAGTTTTGCTGAAACCTCTTTTGCTTTATTCGGGCACACTCACTTGTGGTACAGGAAGAATGGTGACTTGGATGCCTATTTCCTGCAGACTCCCTCAGTTTAGACCCCCTTCTTCCTCAGTATACCCAAAGTACTCACATGAGTGTTTGTGGACTTTGGTTCCCCCTGGGGACAGAACATTTTGATCCCATGCCCACCTTTCTTATTCTTAAAATACCTAAAGGCAGGGGAGAGAAATAAGGAGGGATCAGGTAATACAGAGAGGGACAGCGGCTTATGCCAGTAAACAAGGGTTTTCATTTACTTTTGGTTTCAGTAGCCATTTTCATGGATCGACCAAACACACTTCTGTTTTCAGTCCGTTCAAATTCCCATCTTCTCATTAACATCAGTTTTTTAAACTTAATCTAGGCAATTTTTGACTCAGAAGCTATAGTCACATTGCATTTTTCTGAGACCGCAAAGCTTGCTGCCCTAGTGTCATGATAATATCCTTTCTTCTTCCCACCTGGAGCAGGGTAAGCAACACCACGGCACCATTGAGGCAGATTTTTTAAATCCTACCTTTTGTCACTCAGCCTATAAACCCTCAGTAACAGGTAGATTAGTGGGGTTTCCTAATACTCCTTATCATTTAATTGAAAGTACTCACTACCAGATCCTGGGGACTGCTCTCGGATCCTATAACCTGGCTCATGGGGACCTTTATTCTTTCTCTTCCAGAAAACAATGTCTCTGTCAGTATTCCTGTCTCAGTGCCAAAACTAAGAACCATGGAGGGGTTGCGACTGCCCAACTTGCAAGCCAATAACTTAGCTCACTACCGTTTTATAGATGCTGGTCAATGATACAAAATCATAGGGAAGGAACCTACAACATCCAGGGCCCAGCAAGTGCAAAGGCCCAGAGGCAGGTGCATATCAGCTATTTTCAACGAATCAACCAGTGTAGCTAACTAGGGTAGCATGAGCAAGGGAGAGTAATAGCATAGAAATCTGGAGTTGTTTGCTTTGGAGATATAATCTGGGTCTCGATGGTATACAAACAGTATTTAAAGACATTAGAGTTAGATGTCAAGGGTATGTGATCCCCAGGCCTTGATCCCTAGAATACTCTGACATTTAGAGGTTGGGGATATGGAATATGATGTAAATAGCACCCACTAGACTTGTATAGCACACTTCCAGCACAACACTATCCTGTGGCCTTGGAATAACTAGCAAGGGGATTAAAATAAAAGTCACAGAAATAAAAAGAATATTAGAAGGAGATATGTTATATCACGAAGATTCAGACATGAAAAAGAATATTTAAAGCAGAATAATCTAACATAGTAAGTGGCTATGCAGGTGGTAAAATTTGTTGAATAGCTATCTAGGAAGTGAGATTAGAACCAGGAAGCTGCTAGTATCCCCAGGCTGAGAAAGAAAGGGAGAGGGCAGTGTTATGGGTAATGATGACCTGCAGTCACTTGTAGAACTTGGAACCGTGAAGATCTTGTTCACTGGGTGGTCACTAGGTTTTTAATGTTTGTATTTATTAATTTTAACCTAAATGTGTACATGGGGTGTTCTGAATCAGAGACCAGTTATCCTTATACACATAAAAAAACAAATAATAACCACATTTCCCCATATCCTATCTTATCCCTGGAGCAGCATGATGAAACAGAGGTTAAACGTTCTATGCATATAAAATCTGTATCATAGACAAGGAACATAAAACAATGTTTTTTCTCCACTTATAGGCAAGAGAGAGATAGCTGTCCTCTTCTTCTGAAAAGAGAAGGGGGAGGTTTTGTTCCTTTGAAACAGGATGAAAAATATCCAAGTTCTTACTTTAACCTTTTGGAATGTAAATATATCTTTCCAAGAAGTAGATAAAGGAAGGGTATGGGAAAATATAGAAATGTGCTTCTTTTTGTGGGTATATGGGGAATAGGAAAAAAATACATATCAAGTGGAAAGGTCTGGGTTTCTTTAATCAGAAGAGAGGACTCAGATTTGTTAAGGGAATTGTATTAGGTTTTGTAATATGTTTAAAAGATGTTTGGTAAGGGGTTTGTAAAACTATCGTATGGTTACTATACTTAGACATGTTCTTTATGGAAGACAGAAAATTTACGAAGGTACTGTGGAATGCATATCATTAGACACGTGAATGTAGTTAAGAACCATTAAAACAGAAGAACCATTAAAACAGACAATAGGGTTAAAATTTCATTGAGTAACACTGGTCCAAGGGCTCTCGATGAGAGTTTTCCTCTGGAGAGGAATGGGGTAGTTTTGCACGAAGCGAATCGGAATCATGGGGAGATGAACTTAAGATGTAAATCCCACAATGTCTGTCAATTGCGTATTTCTTGGGTGCTGAAGACATACTGCTTCTCCTACTTGACCTGAAAGAAATGAAATTCCAATGAGTCCGTGTTTCTCTCACTTATCCTCCCCACCCCCCACCGCCTACCGCAGTGTTTAGGCAGCGTGGCTAAGAAAAAAACAAAAACTCTTGACTGGGAATACGAGAAGCCCTTCCCTGGGGTTTTCTTTGGAATCGTGAAAGCTATGCCTTTACTACATCTCAAGCAAGGGGTTTGGGGAGTAGAAAAAGTATCAACTAGTATTTCGTGTGTGTCTTGGTGATTGCGTTTCCATGCCGTTTCAGGTATATTGCCTTCTCAAGCAAGCGGTAAGCGGCTCCTCCGAGCGTGCTCTCTCTCCTCTGTTGTTTCTCAGTGTCTGGAGTCTGAAGAGTTTCTCACCACAAATGCATTTGGCCTCAGCACATACATCTTTACTTGATCTGGGATCAAATCAACAATACATCAAAGAAAAAGTAAATAAAATGAGAAATGATAATTTGTATCACTTTGTTTCATTCAGTGAAATCCTGTTCACAAGATTGGAATCTGGGTTGTTTCTTGTATCCACTTCCTTTCCTAGCCCTCTCAGAATACGAACATCTAAATGGAATGAGTGAGATTCCAGTGCTTAAATGATTATTCTTTTTTAATAAGTCTCTTATGCCTGATAAGAACAAAAGAAAAGGACAGGAGAGCAGAGGGAAAAAAGAAAACAGAAAAGCCATCTGTTCTAGCACTGGAAAGTAGTATATAGCACTGGATTTATGGAAAGAATATATGCTTATTTTTAATCTATTGCTCTTAGAAGGAATTTTTCAGGAGTTAATGTGAACAGTTTATTAGATTTACATGCTAATTTTAAAGCCAAATTTTCCATAAGCTGTAACACTAGTATATTCACCAGTGGTAGGATATTTAGAAATCTTAATCCATAAATAACACGGTTACTTCAGTCTTTCTTTAGGGGTCTCTGCTGAAAGTCCTCCCACTTTGCACTGTAACAATTTCTAAGTGAAATCTAGTATTTCATTGATTTTTTAAATGTCATTGACTCTAGCTAAAATGCACCATTAATTTAATAACACCTTGGGGGGGGGGAAGAGGAGCACTACATTAAACATTAAGATATATCTTTTTTTATTAACCCACCATACATCACTGATTTGAAAATTCATTTTAAGCACACAAATATAATTTGTCAAACATGAATTCAATGAGTTTTAAAAAATTAGGTCATAATAAAGTATACTAAATTTGCTCTTCTGTTATTGTTCTTCTTTCCACAGGTAATTATTATAATTTGGTTTGTAAACTCACAAGCTCTTTTTTTCCCTTAATCTATAATGTCAAATCAGCACAAAATACATCATTTTATTTTGCATAATGACCTTTAAAGGTAACTGAAATCATGCCTATATAGCAAACATAGCATCCATATAGTTGCATATATATCTGCTTTTAATTTAACATGTTTCTGCTATCTCTGAGTTGATGCATATAGACTTGGTTTATTCTGCTTTAATGCTATTTAGTTTTACTATATTTTATTTGTCTCCTATGCAGTGAATATTTATGTGGTTTTCTGAGTTTTGCTGTTATAAACAGCATTTTCATTGTTATGTTTTCTGATGTTACATAAGGATGAGAGGTCTTTTGTGGACTAAGTCATGGGCATCCACACTTTGGGGGGTTTTAAAAGATCTTATTTATTTATTTGTCAGAGAGAGAGCACAAGCAGGATATCGGCAGGCAGAGGGAGAAGCAGGCTCCCTGCTGAGCAAGGAGTCCCATGCAGGACTCAATCCCAGGACCCTGAGATCATGACCTGAGCTGAAGGCAGCTGCTTAACTGACTGAGCCACCCAGGTGTCCTGTTACACTTTTGGTTTCAAGAGAGACTGTCAAGTTGCCCACTGGAAGTGGATACTCCAATTTACACATCCACCTGCTTTAATCAAAAACTTGCCACAAAGTTTTGCCAACACTTGATATTACCCATTCTTCTTGCTAATGGGACACATTTCCTCAGTACGGGTAGAGATCAAATTGTCACATGTTTATTTCTAAATTTTTTGAGCACTTGGATTTGGATTTTCTATTGTGTGAACTGTCTGTCTATACCATCTGACCATAGCCCAGGCTACTTTGACACAATACCATAAACTGGGTGGCTTAGCAACAACAGGAATTTATTTCTCGTAGTTTTGAAGTCTGAGATCAGGGGGCCAGCATGGTCTGGTTCTAGTGAGAGCTTTCTTGTACACAAATGACTTTTCCTTGTAAGCACACATGTGGAAAAGGAGTAAGCTAGGTATCTGGCCTCTTCTCATATGGGTCCTAATCTCATTTTGAGGGCTCCACACTTATGACCTAACTACCTCCCAAAGACCCCACCTCCAAAAACCATCAGAGTGGGCACTAAATTTCACCAAAGAAATTTGGAAGGAGGGATGCAGAAACATTCAGTCCAAAAGATCTATTAAGTGTAAGATTGTCTTTATACTTCATGTTGATACTTGTGGCTAAATATAGTTGTGGTTTTTATACAGGGAAACTTAGTCTGTTATAAAGCTGAAAATACTCGCTTTTAGTCTGCCTTTGGCTTTTAACTTTTTTTACAGTGTATTTTGACATACACTGTGAAGAAAATTTTAATTTTTATTTAGTGAAATTCATGTATTCTTTTTCTTTCTTGTATTCTTGTATCTATCTTGTGTTCTTTTTCTTTCTTAAACATATTTCCCTACTAGAAGTTGTTTTTTTTTAAATATTCTTTAATAATTCTTTTAAATACTCTTTTATAATTCTGTAATAATTTTAAAGCTTGTTTTAGCTATGTGTTTTTGAACCATCTGGGATTTTTTTGAGTGTATGTTTTAAGATTGAAATTTCATTTCCATGACACTTTTTATGGACACGTCTATCCTTTGTGTGTCCTTTTTTGAATTGCACATCTGGAAAAAGCCAAATATCCACATGTCCATGAACCTATTTCAGGATTTTGATCTATATGTCTTTTTCTCTGCCAAATCACACTGTTTAAATTGCTATATATTTCAATATGTCTTGATATTTGGTATGATAATTTCCCACCCTTATTTCTTTTTTTCCATTTCTATTATTGTACATTAAACTTCTATGTGAATTTTATAATCAGTATGTTGGCTTCCATGAATGTCTCTTTGAAATTTTGATGGCCTTACACTGAATTTATATATCAATTTAGAGAAACTTGAAGTATTTCCTTTATAATGAATGTGATATGCCTCTCCAAACTTATAGCTTTTCTAAAAATCTTATCAAGAAAGTCATAAAGTTTTAGTCATAAAAGTCTTAATGTATTTTGTTTTTGTTTTATTGCCAGACTTCTAATATTTTTTTAAAGATTGTATTTATTTATCTGAGAGAGAAAGAGCATGAGCAGGGGTGGGGAGGAGCAGAAGGAGAGGGACAAGCAGACTCCCCCCTGAGCAGGGAGCCCAACACGGCACTCCATCCCAGTACCCCAGGATTATGATCTGAGCTGATGGCAGACATTTAACCAACTGAGCCACCCAGGTGCCCCCAGATTTTTAATATTTTTTTATTTCACTTATATATTCATTCATTTATTAAACAAATATTTATTGATTGCCTGAAACATGTCAGGCACTCTTTTAGGTGCTGGAGATAGAACTGTAAGAAACAAAAAGAAAAACAATAAAGTCCATCAATTCACAGAGCTCATTCTAATGGGGAAGACAGACAATAAAGAAACAATCAAGGAAACATGTAATATGTCATATGTTTTAATTGCTATGGAGAAAAATATAGCTGGGTACAGTAGATAGGAAACATGCAGGTAGGTCCTTGGGGTTGCAATTTTATATGAGGTGATGAGGGAAGCTTAAATGATATTTGAGCAGTATCTGAGGGGTAATATTTCAGAAAGAGGGAACAGAAAGCATAAAGCCTCTGAAACAGGAAAATGCTTGGTTTGTTGGAAGAATAGCAAGGTTCTAGTGAGCCTGCAGTGATTACACAGCAGGGAGAGACAGATGAAGTCAGGGAAGAAATTGTTGGAAATTTAAAGTTTTGATCTTAATGAGATGGGAAATCAAGAATATTTTGAGCTGATATCTCTTTTAAAATAATCGCTGACTTCTTTATGGAGCATAAAATAAAGAAGTGTCAAAAGTGAGAAACTAGTAAGGAGGCTATGGAAGTAATACTGTTGATTAATATACTGTCCTGGATTAGAGTGGTAGCAGTGAAGATGATAGTGATTTGATTTTGTATTTATTGATGGAATGTAGTACAGTTTGGAAGAAGGAAGTCAAGGACGACTTCAAGCTCGTTGGCCTGAGCAGCTAGAGAGTTGGTACTGTCATTTACTTGGAAGGGAAAGAATATAGGGGGATAGGTCAGTGGTAAGGCAGTGCACTTTGGTACATATGAATGGGAACGTTATTCTATTATACTTTTTAATTAGTATAGTTACTGTCAATTTTCTGAGCTTCTCCCTAGTAGTATTTCACAATTTATGATCAGTTACATTGTCATCAGTTGAGTCTTACATCTTCTTTGGTAGATGTTCATATTGCCTGTAAATATTAAAAAATCAGGTCAAGAACTTACATAGAATTTACAAATGAAAAGTTGTTCTAAGCCTCTTTATATAAGAACTAACTCATTCAAAAGTCATAGGAGCCTTACAAGTTAGGTGTTATTATTATTATTACTACCCCTATTTTAAAGATGGAAAAGTAACAGCAGAGAGATATTAAGTAACATGCTCAAGGTTATTTGATAGCAGATTGCAGAGATGAGATTTGAAACCAGGCAGTGTTGCTCCAGAGTTATGGGATTACTTTTAACTACTACACTATATTGCAGTCTAATGACCTTCATTCTTCCTTTCTATATCTCTCATTTTCCCCTTCCTTCCTTCCTTCCTTCCTTCCTTCTTTCTTTCTTTCTTTCTTTCTTTCTTTCCCTCTCCTGGCTCCTTCCTGGTTAAAAAAAAAAAAAAAAGATATGTTTCTCTCAACATAAATTGAAGGGTAAAAGAAATCAATGTGAAATGAGAGAAGAGAATGAATCAGTTGCACAGAGAAGCAGAAAGGAGACAAGGAAATGGAAGCTTTTAAAGTGCTCAAGTATCTGGTTAAGTTGCATCCCTAATTTTCCCAAGCTTAACTTTGAAAGATAGGTAATGATTCTGGTTTAATAAGGATTTCTGTCACTTGCAAGTGAAACCCAAACCTAAATAATTCCATAATATTTTGTCTGTTGTAGTTGTTTTAAATTAGAATTTATCTAACTGCCTTTATTTACATTGTCTAGAATGTGTCAAGAAATTTTGGGTCCGATATTGAATTTCACTATAATACAATTGAAGATATTTTGAATTAAAAGAATCCTGGCTTAAATCAAATTGTTTTGGTTCCAGTAAAAAATAATTCAACAAAGTTTATAATCAGGTGAGTTGAATCATTTAACAACTGTTAAGTTTGTTCACATACACATAATGACAACAGAAATCGCAATGTACTTTCCTGCATAGTAGCTACTGAGTTTCTTTTGACATTTATTTGCAAGTTGCATTATAATTTCAGAATGTTCCAAATAGGAAGAAAAAAAATGTGAAAATGTGTTAGTTTTTTACAGTGGCCCAGACACATGCCTACATTCAAGACTAGCGATGGATTTAGGCTAACATTGATAAGATTAATTTGAGAAATCAGTAAATACCATAGCTACAAAGTGTTCATGACAATAATATACACCAACTTAATATGAAAACAAAAAAGAAAGGCATATTTTTAATAGTTTTGTCACTATTAAAACTTAGTTAGACTTCAAATTATTTAAAACTAAAATTATTAAAATTAAAACTATCAGTCTCTTTTCAGTTGTCAGTTTATTTTCCTTTCAGTAATTCAGCTACCTAAGCATATCAAACCAGTAGTCTTTGTTCTCAATCAGAATTAATCTTTATACACTATGCAGAGGTGGGTAAGTGGCCAATTGTAAAACTATATATATATTCCTCACTTTCTTTTCTCTGCTTAATTTTGTTCTTACTCCCACAACTTTTAATTACTTCCCCAGTTTTAGGGTTTCTCTGTTTTTCTTCTACTTTTTCCTATTACTTGATATTCCTTTGCATTTGTTCTGTGTGTTTAGGAGTACATATTTATAAAACTAGCATTATGTACAGGTAATGAGAGGGATAGATAATACCATAATTGGTTTTAAAACATCATGAAGGGATTAGTAGATTCAATTTTATGTAGTAAAGAAAAGAAACCATTTTCTATATCATAATATGCACAGTATTTGTTATATAAGTTTCGTATGTATGATTGTTTTCTAAAGAATACTTACATTGCAATATTTAAAATGCAAGCAACTTGTTGGGGATTTCTGTAAAATTATTATAATGTTAACCAGGCATCACCTGAATTCTTAATAAATATATTCGTGAAATTCACAATATTTAGTCAAAAGTTTACATAATTATAGTAAATAGAATTCATAATAAACTAATCGTAGGAGACATTTGTAACTTACTGAGCTATATTACTATAGTCAAAAGGTTTGTCTGAAAACTGAATTAAATTGTTGATATCCAGTTGGACTTTGTCTATATTTTTATATAATATAATAAAAACTTAATATGAACAGTTTGTATAAAGCACTAAATAAAATTAGATTTTTGCCTGAAATTTTAAGAAATGTTAATAAATTTTAATGTTCATAGTTATATAAAATTTTAATAAAGTTTAATTTAATATATATGTAATTCAGTTTTTCTAGATATTTATTCTTTTTTCTGATTTTTAATAAAACCATGCTTATAAATAAATCAACAGGACATAATTTAATTTAATTTACATATAATGTTAATATATACATGTGTAATTAATTTTCATATAATTTAAAATTAGGTTTTGGGTGCTTGATAGCTCCCTCATTTACCAAAAATACAGCTGACACAAGGCTGACCTGTATAATAGAATTTGGGGCACTACAATGGTATTGCTGCATAGAATATAACTTAGAACCCTCATTCTTCCAATTGGGAACTTTCTCATAGGCTCTCCCACTTTGGCTTTCTTCCAAAAGAATTATTTTCAGTCTTCATTCAGTACTTCTTCCTGACATCTCCCTGTGGGCCAACCTGTAGCCCCTCATTTTATTATCACTCTATAGGGGGCAGGTAGCATTCCTGTCTTTCCTCTTCCCAAACTAGACCTCAGTTCTACCTTTCAGTATCTAAATGTTATTTAAAGTTTTTCACTGAAGACTATTGATAGCACATCTCCATCTTCAGTAGGAAATGTCTATGCCATTTGCAGACATTGGTAACAATAATTTTTAACAAAGAATTTTTAAAATGGGTTTCCCATGTCTACAACCTAGATTTATGATAAGGATTTGTGTTGGGAGTGGAGTTTATTTCTTGCTCTTGAATAATGTTTAACTAGCTTGATAATTCATTCCAGAAAGCTTTATATCCCAACTATATGCCAGGCGTTATGTTTAGTGCTGGGCATTCAATAGCAAACAAAAACTACATGGCTCTGCACGAATAGAGCTTGCAACTAAGTATTAAGGAAAACAACAGGATAATTTTTGGTGAGAGTCACTGCCCCTGAGTTCCCTTGCCAATAATTTTAAAAAGTGCATTTTAAGTACAGAGTATATAGTCTGTTTATTGGTTTGATAAATAATTTAGATGTAAGAGTGGGAAAATGAAGAAATCATAAATAAATCTTGGCTTTCTAGTGAGAATGACTAGAGAGTGGTATTTGAATTGAGAGACAAGAAGAGGAAGATATGAAGATTCATGGAGAGTAAAACAGATTTAATTTTTAGATGATAGTGTTTTATCTTTATAGAAAAGTCCAACTAGAGCTTTGAAACCTAAATCTTCATCTAAGTGTAAAGTTCAGCATTAACGAGAGTTTTAAAAGGCAACTACTCAAACACAGTCCCTGTTCAGGGACTTCAGCTCAAAGCACCGGAGTTTCCTTCACTGGCAACCATCCTGGCCTAAATTTTCATTCCTTGAGTCTGCACCCACGGGGAATGATTTTCGATGTCTCTTGCATATAGACATTTTCAGTCAGGTTCTTGGCATTCCCTTTGTGCATGGTTCAACATGACTGCTACAGACCCTTTTCTTTCATTTCACTTCCCCAACTCATCCACATGGGAAATACTCAAAAAAGTATCAAAGTTTTATATTCTCCCCCCCCACCTCCCACCCCCGGCCCTGATACACACCAGGGACTTAGAATAAAGCAGGCTTTAGAATATTTTAGGCAGGGGAAAAAAAAAAAGCCAGTGGGAAGCGTGATTCTGAAGGTAGTTAAAAAAAAGAGGAGATAACAGCAGAATATGGTACAAGTGAAGGAAACAGTAGATGGAAACAGTTGGGCAGACAGATGGAAGCTTCGTCAGTGGGATGGTATTAAGGACACTTCAAAGACAGAGGTTTTACATTTGCATGCTTTTTTATTTTATTTTATTTTATTTTATTTTATTTTATTTTGTTTTATTTTATTTATTTATTTTCAGTAATGAGACTGTTTTTTTTTTTTTTAAGGCTCTAGCTCACAGCCTAACATATACAAACACTCAAAAATCTTTTAATATAAAAGTTATAAATCAACTATTATTTTAAAGTGAAAATGAAGGTTAAGAATAAGGACATTTGTCAAGTTACAAAACTAGTGTCACAGTCCAAATGGATTTCTTTTGTAGTTGTTGTTCTTGCTTATTTCTTTGTTTCAGTTTTTTACTTAAATACTAATTAGTTAACATATGGTGTGGTACAGGTTTCAGGAGTAGAATTGAGTGATTCATCACTTGCATACAACACCCAGTGCTCATCACAATTGCCATACTTGAAAAGTTGTAAACACCTAATATTTTAAAAATTCATCAAATATTCTTTCCTGGGAGATTCCATTGGATTAAGAACAAGATATGGAATTCAACATTTTTATTTTTATTTTATTTGTATATTTTGTTTCCAACTCTCGTCCTGTAGCTCTTTCACTTTGAAGTTGGGTCTCTTCTTGTTTTATCTTCCTTAAGTATGCTTTCATATATTTGTTAAACCTCAGAAATGGCTGTTTTATTTTAGTAATTTTGTGGAAGAGGGAAAAGTAATTGAGGGCAGCAATGTTTTAGCACAGAATATGTGGGTAAGAAGTAAAGGTTGCTGAGTTTTCCAAATAGAGTGAAAGAGAAAACCTTAACATTTCCTTGTAATTATTTTAAAGGTATATATAAACACTAAAATTATCAAATACATGAATGAGTAAATTTAAAAATATTTTGAACATTTTAGTATTTTGTAAATCAGGTTGTTTATTTTTTTAATTAACTTTATTTTTTAGAACATTTTTAGTTTTATAGAAAAATTGCATAGAAAATACTAAACGACCAGATACCACCTCTAACCCCAACCACACAAAGTTCCCTTTATTAGTATTATTAAGTTCCCTATATTATTAAAGTTTTGCATTAGTGTGGAACAGTTTTTACAAATAATAACCCAATATTGATATATTATTCTTAAGTGCAGAGTTTACATTAGGGTTTATTACATGGCCTTTAATGTTTCCACCATTAAAGTATCAGAGAGAATAGTTTTACCACCCTAAAATCTCCTGTTTGTCCCCTATTCATCTCTCCTTTCCCTGGGGCTCTGGCAACCATTGATCTTTTTACTGTCTCTTTACATTTTTGCCATTCCAAAATGTTATGTTGTTAGAAGCATATAGTATGTAACATTTTCAGACAGGCTTCTTACACTTAAAAATATGAGTTTAAGTTTTCTTTGTGTCCTTTCATAGCTCATTAGCTCATTTTTTTATATTACTGAGTAATATTCCATTGAATGGGTGTACCACTGTTTTTTTCATTCACTGATTGAAGAACATCTCAGTTGCTTCCAATTTTTGGCCGTTATGAATTAAACTGCTATAAACATTTGTGTCCACATTTTCATGTGAAGAGAATTTTTTAACTTAATTGAGTAAATATATAGTATTTCTGTTGTTGAATCATATGGTAAGACTATGGTTAGCTTTGTAAGAAACCATCAAACTGTCTTTCAAAGTGGCTGTTTTATTTGCTTTCCCACCACCAATGAATGTAAATTACTGTTGCTACATTCTCATCAGCATTCATATTTTCAGTGTTTTAGATTTTAGCCACTCTAATAAATGTGTAGTGAAATATCATTGTTTTAATTTTCAATTCCATAATGACGGGATGTTGAATACGTTTTTATGTGTGTATTTGCCATCTGGATGTATGTCTTCTTTGGTGAGGTGTTTGTTTAGATCTTTCATACATTGTTCATTTGGTTTATTTCCTTACTGTTGCACCCTGACAGTTCTTTGTATATTTTGGATATGAGTACTTTCTTAGATATATGTTTTGTAAAGATTTCTCCCCATCTGTTGCTTGTGTTTTCATTCTCTTAATGGTGTCTCCACAGAATAGAAATTTTTAATTTTAGTGAAGTCCAATTTTTCAACTTTCTCTTTCAGGGACATGCCTTTGTTATTTTATCTGGAGAGTCATTGTGGAATCTAAAGCCACCTAGATATACTCTTCTTAAGTTCTGTAGTTTTGTATTTTACATTTATTTCTATGATCCAGTTGAAGGGTTTTTTTGTTTGTTTGTTTTTCTTTCAAAGAATATAAGGTCTGTGTCTAGATGTAAAGTTTCTTTTTTTTTTCTTTTTTTTCTCTTTTTTTGATAAATTAGGCTTCCACTTGTTCCAGCACCATTTTTTGAAAGGCAAATTGTTATTCATTGAATTGTTTTTGCTCCTTCATCAAAGATTAGTTAGATATATGTGTGTGGCTCTATTTCTGGTCTCTCAATTTGTTCCAGTCAATAATTTGTCTTTTCTTTCACTAGCACCATATCATTCTGATGTTGTAATTTTACAGTAAGTCTTAAATGATATTTTCTTCTTCAGTATCATGTTGCCAAGTGTGACTCTTTTTCCTTTCAACATAAACTTTATAATCAGTTTGTTGATGTCCATGAGAATTTTCATTGAGATTCTGTTAAATCTATAAATGATTTAGGGAAAAACTGATGCATAATAATATTGACTCAACATATGCATTAACATGGAATATCTCTTCATTTCTTTAGGTCTTCTTTGATTTCTTTCATCAGAGTTTTGTAGTTTTCCTTTACATATTTTGTTAGTTTATATTTAAGTACTTACCTAAGTTTGGTACTGATATAAATGGTACTCTGTTTTAAACTTACAATATATTAATGTATCCCACAAATTGCCATAATCTCTTAGTAACCCTAGGAGCTTTGTTTTGTCATTTATTTGGGATTTTCTTTTTTTTTTAATTTTAAATATTTTATTTATTTATTTAACAGAGAGAGACAGCTAGAGAGACAGGGAACACAGGCAGGGGGGAGTGGGAGAGGAAGAAGCAGGCTCCCACTAGCGAAGAGCCCCACCTCAGGCTCTTCCGCTGAGACCTCTTCTTCCTCTCCCACTCCCCCTGCTTGTGTTCCCTCTCTTGCTGGCTGTCTCTCTCTGTCAAATAAATAAATAAAATCTTAAAAAAAAAAGCTGAGAATTTGGTATTTAGCTAGAAAGTCAGTGGACAACTAATACATACAATCAGAGGATTGGGAGGTTCTATGACAAAAGAAAAATAAGAGGATGGTAGAACATATGTAATTACCACACCAAGCATTTAAATTTTTAAACAAATGTATCTTTGTATATATATTGGTATTTGTTTCAATAATTTAAAAAACGTAGAAATGGATCAGTTGCAGGCATTGAAAGTTTTAAATATGTGAATATATATTATTTACTTGAGAGTAAGGTTTAAACTTTGAAGTATTAAATTACATTAATATTCTATGAAATGGAAATCATATATATGATTATATATAAAATTATTATTTACATTTATATTATATAATTATATTATTTCATACCTGTATGCTTTCCTGTATATATGTATATATATATAGACACACTTATTTATATGCTTTATAGCCAGGTATCCAAAAGCAGCAGTAGGACAACTAATATTACTGATACTAAAAAAATATGGACATTTATAATGCCTGCAGGTAATACTCAGCAGGATTGACTAGGCATCATCTATTTATTATCCATAAAGCAGCTAAGGACTTCTGGCAAACTGGAAATTGAATCAAATCTCTAAAATAAACCAAATTATACAAAACAATTCTATTTTTTCTTGCTATAAATTATCTTGATTTATTTAAGCCTCTAACTTTTGCAAAGATTAAAGCTGAAAATGCTTGAGGGAATATACATACATATACATATAAGATATATGTGTATATTATATGTATATATTTGCATATCTATATACATTCATTTACATGTAGATAAAATATCTGAAATAGTTTATTCTAATATAGGTAGATGTGGTAAACAATACTTAGAAGACTTAATAAGGTTAAATCAAATTAATTATAACTATATCTGTGGCATCAAATCCCCCCAAACTTCCTTCCTCCTGGCATTGCAGAGACCTCGGCATGTGTGAGCTTAGGTCACACTATTCAAACTCAAGGCGCTGACAGATCAGATTTTCTTCCCAAGATTTTGCTCATTAGCCAAACCAGAATACTTAGTACATCAGGTCACTCTGCTTGAATTCCCAAACAACACATGGCTTTGGGATATGATCCCATGATAACTCATTGAAAGTGTCTAAATACATGTACCTGGTATAACAAGCCACAGATGACAACTTAGAGAAAAGGAATTTTTCTTCCCTCTGCCACATATTTTTGACACTTTTACAAACTGTTGTTTAACAATAGCTTTCAGACTCCATCTTAACTTTTTGTTGTTGCACTGCCACAAACTGTGTTCCTTGATTTTTTAAAGATCTTGGTAGACATTATTATAATAATCTTTTAATAGGTTTCAAATTAAATGAAATATTTACAAGTTAATTTGGGAAAGTAAAAAATAATACACATTAATTAGAAGATAAAGCTACTTTTTTTAAGCAATTGACATTTGTTACACACATTCAATTATTTGCAATATTGATTTATAGCTTATGTCTCATTATTATAAGATTTCAAATTAATGTACTGTTTTTTTAAGAATATGTCTAATGTTCCATAAAAATCTATGAAAGATGGGCTATTTAAGGATGTACATTGTTTCTAAACTCTATCTATAAAGAGATGAAAATAAAAATATTCTTCACTTTCTTAGAAGACATACAAGGCAATATATAGGTTACACCAAAAATGAATAGGACATTATAAAGATTAGGTAGTAGTCCTCCACACTGTTTAAGATCAGTGGAAAGTCTGGTCCCTCTCTCCCTCACTGTCAAACATTATATTCTCTTTCACTAAGTGAGGCAATCACAAGAAACCTAATTCAATTTACCACTACTATAATAGCAAAATACAAGAGTATCAATCTAGCCCTTCCATTCTTTCTCCAATTATAATAAAAGAAGTATTACCCCCATGTCAGAAGAAATTTCTCTATTTGTGTTTTGGGCTGAATTTTTTTTCCTTCTCTGGCACACCATGGACAAAACCTTCTCATACATATTCAATTCTTTTGCTGGGCATTTCTTCGCCTTAACAATTAAAGAGACATAGATCAAACCATTGACCAGACATCAATAAAACAAATTCTACCCTATGTCCTCTCCAGCTAAATATCTCTTCACATTCACAATTATAATTATCGGGAGAGTTGTTTATACTTCTTGTCTCCATGGCTTAACTACACAACTTAATGTATTCTGAGATCTGTGCTCTTGATTTAACTTAAAGTATTTTTTCAAGGATCAAAAATGAGCCCAGTATTGCTAGTCTAGTGTGAACTTTTCAGTCATTGTCCCAATTTTTACATTAGCAGAATTTGAGGTATTCTTGACCAGAATTTCATGCTCTGAAACCTTGAGTCTTTTCATGGTATACTCTATTTATTCATAGTCTTATATTCAATTATACACTGGAAGTCTACATTTAGACGGTTCTCCAGGGACTTTTAAAAAAGATGTCACTCTCCATTTTTTCCCAGCAAATCAGTTCCTTTGTGTGTGCTTTTAGTTTACTGTTACTCAGTTGTCCATGAAACCTGTCTCATTGTTGATTCCATCCTTTATTTCCCCAACCCATGTTAAATAATCCATCAAAATTCTTCTACTACATTTCCTAAACATAGTTCAAATACCTTCATTTAAATCTATCACCTCATTTACCATTTTACTCAGATCACATATTTTATGACCTAACTTAATCCTGTATTACTTCCATATAGGACTTCTTACCATACAGATTTTCAACACCAATCTATTTTTCACACTATACACCTAGAAATCTTCCTAAAGTTCAAAGGAAACCATGTCAATTCCACTATTTGGTTTCTCATTTTCTTTAACTACAAGTCTAACTTGGAAAATTTGCACTGAATTTCACAAATACCTAGATCTGGTTGATGTCTACAGCTTTTTCAATGTTTCTCTTTACATTTTTTAAATACATCAATAACCCTCCCTTAAATAACTTTCCTTCCGCCAGTTCAAAATTACTCATAAGCACAACTCCTAAGCTTCAATCCTTCTGACTTCCATTTCCATGGAAGACATCAGTCCTTTTTCAAAGTCAAATGTCACATTTATTGTAGTATTTTAATCACTTAACAAGCATAAAACTAACATTTTTAATAATTTCTTGTATTTTTATTTTTATGTGTCACTGAAAAAGCTTTCGAATATTGTATCATAACCCCACCTTTCCCAAGAGCTTTATGGTTTTTACTATGTGATTTTTCATACTGCTTTGATTTTTATGAATGCATAGGTTACATCATAAGGAGAACAGACTATACTATTATTTTTGTCATTTTACATATGAGAAAATAAAATGGTTAATAAAGTTCAATAATCTTTTTAACATCATATAGTATTGTAAAGTTATGGTATGAATGTAGGGGACCAGTTGAAATGTATGTTCTTCTAAGAAGTCATCTAAAATCCATAATATTTTCACCTTTTATCCTTAATATTTATCAAAAATAAAGATTTTTTAATTGAATTAATGAACAAATGAACAGAGGAATTTAAATATAAGGCAAGAATGGAAACATAGTCTGGGGATCCTTAAATATCACTCTTAATTTTCTTATTGTGAGTTATTTGGTAACATATTCAGATATTATGAATTAAGAATTTAAAAGATTACATATCATAAGTGAGAACAAAAATTATATTGAATATTGTACATAGTGTGATACTACTGGTGATTTTATGTGAACACACAAACGTATATGGAAAAGATACACAACGTTAATGAAAATTTTTATTTTTACAACCATATGTTCCCTTACAATGTGAAATGGAAAACCCCATCGTTTAGAAAAAAGGGATTTGTGTGTGTTCCTTTGCAATGTGAATCATTGTAAAGAAACACAATGTTAACTTATTTGTTCAATTTCAACCTACCTCTTTTAAACTCCAAAAACATGAAACACTTTTTCAGATGAGGTATTTTAGGTTATATGCTTTACGTATAGGAATGAATATCACGATCAAGGCAATGCACTTCTCATCTATTTTCCATGGCAATGATACTGATACTGCAGTACACTCTAAATGTTGGATATTTTTCAAAATATTTAATCCCAAAATACACATTATTGTACTTTCAAAAAAGTAAATAAATTTTCTAAATATTTAAGAGATTTCAAAATAAAATTTAACTGAATATTTTAAAGTTAAATATAAAGCCTAAATGCATTTAAAAATAATATTTCCATAATACATTCTGATTATCTAAAAAATATTGTTATTTATCAACAATTTGATAATGTTTCATAACTAAATTTTGTTGAGGAGTTACTAATATATATACTCATAAACACTTTTTAAAGATTTATTTACTTATATAAAGAGAGAGAGAGAACGTGAGCGGGGGTGGGGCAGAGGGAGAGGGAGAGAGAATCCTCAAGCAGACTCCCTAATGAGCAGGGAGGCTGAAGCTGCCTTCCATCCCAGGACTTTGAGATCATGACCTGAGCCCAAATCAAGAGGCCGTTAACTGACTGAGCCACACAGGCACCCCTATTCACCAGCACTTTTAAGTACTTTTTGACAAAACTGCTAGGTAGTCTCTATTTTAAAGTATACTAATATAAAATAATGATGTAAAGAAGACAGACAACAATTTTGTTACTTATTAAGGGAAAATACTCTGCATAGTCCCTGGCTGGTAGTAGCTAATATGCATTTGTAGTTCCTCTGATTGGCTCTATTGTAGCACTGAAATGATTTGCCAAATAAGATTTTTTTTTTAATGTTTGAATGAAATGTTATAAAATGACATTACAGAGATCCAGAGGGTAAGTGGGAATACATTTTAATGAAGCAATATTATAGCATGCTAAATAAATTCCATTTAATTTGAAAATTGGTAAATTTTTGAATTTTTTCCAAGACTCATAGCTTAAATTCTAAATATGTTAATTTAAAATCAGATACTTAGCCAATTTGTTGATTTAATTCTAGCACCCTCACAAACATAAAGGATTCAAAAAGAATCAAGAGTAGCTTATTTCCATTTTAATTATTCCCGATTTTGTTTTTAAAAGGCATTTACAGCCATTGGAGTTATTGAGTCCTTTTGATAGTTCTTTCAGTAATAGCTAAAATAGATGAATATTAACACTATAATTTAATACATAAGAATATATGAATACACATTTACATTACATTATGTGTATAATGTATACACATATACATTATATATGTATGTGTGTATGTGTACATCAAAATATCTTGGGATTATTAGTAAAGATGTTTAAATATAAAGGATTATTTGATGTATTTTTCACACATTTGATAACATTGATATCAACTTTTCTCCAAAAAATCATCTTTGAAATAGGAAGGAGGAATTCTTATGAATACCTCTTTTCCTAATGAACAATTTGGGGATTAGAGAAATAATTTGGTTCAGATCATATTTTCGTCAGCACAGAGTCTGTATATGATACTGGTCTCTTACATACATCTTATTTTTTTCTTATAAAATAACATTTTTATGATTTTATGAAAAAATCATAGACGAAATCTGTAGAGAGAGATTCAGATATCCTGTGAATTGCTGACTGTGTGACTTTGAACTGTGACTTGATTTCCTTCAAGCTCATATCCTCATTTGTAAAATACATACAACAACAGATAATATATATTTATAACTGAGTAGTTCATAATAGGTCCTCATTAAGGTTGGGGTCTTTTTTTTTTCTCCATGTTTTTCTTAGCTCTATGAAATAAAATCATGCTTACAAATAACACACATATGTGTATACATGCACATATGTATGTATGTACATATCTCTAGTAATCTTACAAAAAGTGGAAATATTTTTTTTCCATATACTTCAAGGATGTTTGAAAGAGCTGCATTAGAAAAATTCAGTGTAAAACCAGACTAAAACTTGAGAGATTCTTTTTTTTTTTTTTTAAAGATTTTATTTATTTATTTGAGAGAGAGAGACAGCCAGTGAGAGAGGGAACACAAGCAGGGGGAGTGGGAGAGGAAGAAGCAGGCTCCCAGGGGAGGAGCCCGATGTGGGGCTCGATGTGGGGCTCGATCCCAGAACGCTGGGATCACGCCCTGAGCCCAAGGCAGACACTTGACTGCACCACCCAGGTGCCCCTAAAACTTGAGAGATTCTTAAATGATATGTATTTTAAAAGTCTATAAGAGTTAAGATTTGACATGAAAGGAAGGATAGACATAATTCAAAATAGTTACCTGGTAAATAGATCAATTGACTCTATTGAAGTGGTAAAGCAATCTGTGTAGAGGTAACACAATCTGTGTTAGCAGGTAACACAAAACTTGATCCCAGAGTATGAATTCTGAGAGAACTTCTCATTTGGAGGGAATAGGTTAGTAGTTTCTTTTGATATATTACTTAAACAGGTGAAAAACTGTGTTGGATATGTGTGTTCCCATATCCGCCATCTTAGCTAAGTCTGGTTAATGAGCAGCCTCCGCCCACAGAGAAATTAGTCTACATAACTTTGGAATGGTGACTTCGTTTTCTTTATTGGACATTTTTAAATTAGGGTCCTTGGAATTAAAGATGAAGATGAATAAAGTGACTCAAACATAAAATATCAGTATTTTTGTGCTTGGTCTTAGGAAAAATTTGTATTAATATTTAAAGTTTATTTAATTCTTAAGTGATATGCTCATATTAGCAATGAGGACTAGCAAAAACCAGATTTACTGAAATGTTTAAAATTACCTGAAACTAATTGTATGATAATTGACTATATTAAAATATGTATCCAAATAATTCAAATGGTTTTGCTAGGTTGAAGCACTTGAAAACGACAACTGAATATATTCTATGTATTAATCAAGTTTAAATACCTTGAGAAAAACTATTTACTAAAGTGCAAAGCCCTCAATGTGATTTCAGAGCTTTATGAGTTCTATAGAGGATAATAAGTTTATACAATTTTAATTTCAAAATAAAAATCTAGCTTTTACATTTATTTTAGTAAATTAAATATGAACTTTTAAAAGAAACAAGAAAATTAAAAGATTTTTTTGTTTGTTTTTTAAGAAATATACCAAAACAGGGGCACCTAGGTGGCTCAGTAGGTTAAGTGTCCAACTTGTGATTTCGCTAAGTTTGTGATCTCAGAGATTGAGTCCCGCACTGGGCTCCATGCTCAGTGTGGACTCTGCTCCTCCCCTTTCTCTCTCTCTCTCTCTCTTTCTCTCAAATACATAAATAAATAAAATCTTAAGGAAAAAAAAAGAAATATACCAAAACATATATTGACAAGTGCAAGGTATGTAATTTGAAATAAGATAATTTCTCACTTAATTATATTCTTTTGATTTCTTAGCACTTTCAACAAGCTCCTTTGAGAAAAACAGAAAAGGTTATGATTAACTTTTTTAAATATTTCATATATATATTAACCAAAAATTAAACTTTCATGTTGCATCCTTTAGCAAATCTGATAACTAAGTGACCATCAACCTTTTTCTATTATGTCACTCATTATGTGTAGTCTGTTTCTAGGTGAACTTTTCCCACCTTGAATAACCCACCATTACACATGATTAGACCATGAGGAATTTCTTTGTACTCTTTGTCAGATTTTATCAGAATAATGTTAGTCCTCAAGATGATTTTTTAACGTTTTGTCACTGAAAATCAAACATCTGTAAATCTTTCCAGCAAAATGAATCAAGTTCTGGATGAATATCTCCTGCCATTGAATAAAGTTTAGTATTTGTCATGTGATAACAAGCTGTATTTGCTATGTACTCAGCAGTGTGCTATGAATTTAACCTTTATCATTATAGTCAATCTTAATTACAATCATATACAGTGGGTAAGATTATTATCTTTGTTTCAGTTCAGTTTTGTTGCATTATAAACCTTTCAAAATTTAATGACCTTTAAAAATAATCACTTATAAATGCCAGGAAATTGCAAATTGAATAAGTAGGGAAGGCCTATCTCTGCTCCTCACAGCACCAATGGTGACAGCTCAACTGAGAACTGAATGCCTCATACACACGGCTGTTATGTTGGTGCAGACTGTAAACTGAGCATTGAGCCAGCGCTGAAAGCAGAGGTTTCATCTCCACTATACATGGACTCTCTATATGGTTTTCTTATAAGGGCCAATGTTGATTTTCCTCACAACATGTCACTGAGTTTCAAAAACAAGAGTCCCAAGAGAACGAAGTGGGAGATTTTATGATCTAGCCTAGATGTCACACATTTTCAGATCCACCATTCATATTTGTGGCAATCACAATGATCCTCAATTTAAGGGGAGAAAACATTGAACTCATACTTTCAGAGCACAGAGGAAGGGAGATGTATAATGTTGTAAACATGTATGCAAAATACAGTCTTCATTACAGATTGAGGGAGCAGAGACTCGGGTTTCATAAAATACCTGCCCAAGATCACGAAGTTTAACAAGTGGCAGACCTAAATATGTTTTGAAGTAGGCTCAGATAACTTCTTTAAAATTTTTATTTTATTTTTCATATTAAATTGAGAGTAATAGTAATAGTGTTTTCATGTGTAAATGATTCTTACAGTGTGCTACAGTGTTGGACAGGTATGTTTAGTTATAAAACAACTCTTCTTTATAGCCTCATGTGTATCCATAAGCTTAATTTATGTTTACAATAATATAATTATAAAATACCGTATAATTACAATATTAGGTACTACTGTGGTAAACAAACTGAGGAACAAACACAGCTAAAATTGGCAAGCATAAAATAAATTGATAGAAGAAGTGTGTTGATTTATTTGAGAATAGGTGAACCATGGGCATCCGTCAGCTGTACTGAGTGAATAACGTGCCAGTTCATTAGGTGAGTCAGCTCCATGGAAGTCAGTTGAGAGTTTTTATTGCATTTGGAAATTTAAGAAGTCTCATCATTAATTCAAGTGCTTGGAAATATCACTTAAATCACATATACAATGAATTGTGTACTATATGCAGGACTATTTCATTTTTTTTTAATTCTGAAAAAATAGTCCAAGATTACTGTTTCAAGACTTTTTCTTTAGTAAAGGGTCAACCTTTCCCTTGATGGATAGATGGTGTCCTAGATCTTCTGTGGGTTGACTGAAAAATAGTGTCATTCTTATCTGTGCATAAAACAGAGATTATGACCCAACTGTCATATAACAGGAGGGATCATCTGTCTCTCCTTTTTTGAGTCAAGGGATTTTGGCAGGAACATAATATTCCCTTCAAAATCAGTTTGTTCCCTTGACTTTTTTTATAGACTCCATTTATCTATTTCTGCCTCTTCTACACAGTCTTTGGGCCTCCAGACTGATTAGATCTTAATTCTTTTGGCATGCTGTCAACATGTCCCACTCAGAATAACTATTAAACCTTTGCTTTTGCTACTCCTCTGCAACTTTGTTTCCCTTTCTATGCTTCATGTTTCTGCTTTGTGATTTTCACCTATTTTGCCTTAAGCTATCTCTTGACAATGTGTTACCACCTCTATGAATTTGTTTCTTCTCTGCCCAAGTAATTTATGTCTTCTTCCTTATTTCCCTGCCCCACCACAACTCATGATCCAAACTATTAACTTTTTATGTAAACATTATTTTATTTTGTTTCAATTCAACATGAATATTAAAAAAGATTAGAAGTTTTATTCTATCTTAATTATGCAGCAGTACATTTTTCAAAACTAAAAATATTCACATATAAATACTCATTTTGCAACTACAATAAGCCTATCTCCAAATATTAAAGGGGATATCACTTTTTCTACTTAGCAGAAAAATTGAAAACTTGGAATTGTTACTAAGTTAAGCTAAATCATTCATTCAGTTTTTGAATTTTTAAAATTCCAATATTTTTATTCACTGATATAACTTAAAAAATGCCATTTAAACAGGTTTTCAATATCATATATTAGCTAGAGTAAAATTTTTATTCAATGGTTTGTGAGAATTCTTAGGAAATAAATTCAGGGCTATAGTCAACTAAAATGGATTTTCTGGTATTTTGTATTTTTTTAAAAAAATTATTTCAGAAGGAAATTGTAGTGAAATTATAAGGGCAATTGAGGATGAATTGGTTAAATATTTCTTTTTATCCAATAACTGAACAAGTGTTTGAGAATGAAGAGAATTTTAAGAACCGAATTAAGCTGATTTTCTTTTCTGTTATTTATTTTCAAAAAAGGATGGCTGCTTATAGTTTTCAGACACTCTCAATCTTTTTCTTTCTATTGCTTTCTTTTGGTGGCAGAGAGCTCTACATTTTTAATTATTCAGTTCACTTGAATTCAATTCAAGAACTAGTTTTCTTTTTCCTAATTTAGGAAGATTTCTCATAGACTGCATTACCAGGAAAGTTGAATGTGAGATGGAGATAGATTAGTACATAGTAACTTTATTAAAGAATGTTCTTGTATTTACCATCTGTAGAAGGGATACAAAAGGACAGAAACAGGATTGGACAGAGTTAAAAACTGGATTATGCTATCATCTCGGTGAAGATCTCACTTGTTCCCTTCGAAAGGAGGGTTGCCATTGAGAATTATCCCAAATTGGGATAAGGAAACTAGATTTTTGTAGTACGTTGAGCTATCATTGGATGAACTGGCCCTGTTAGGAGAGGCATTCTTGTCAGCAATAGTAATTTCAGAAGGCTTAATGGGGAATCTGGGTGGCAAATCCCACCATGAATTAAAAAAATATAATTACTCAAATGAAGTAAAAATAGAAAAATTTTAGGGAAAATATGCACACTGTTCTGCACTGCAGCATCACTCAACATTTTAATGTTCTGTAGATCTTATATGTTTGACATTCTTGGAATAATATTCTAATTTTTTTCCTCTTCTATTCTCCTTTCTTCTTCCTCACTTTTCCTCTCTTTCTTTCTCATTTGTTTATTCCCTGTTTGCTCACATTTTCTTGAAAATATTTTATGATTCATATTTTAAAACATATACTAAATTAAATAGACTCTTACAGTGAATAACAATATACTGATCACCTAGATTTTACCATTATTTTTTATTTACATCAAGTTAAATTCACTTTTGTTGCTCAATATAAATTTTGATAAATCCGTAGAGTACTGTGTCTTCATCTGTTTGGGCTGCTACACAGAATACCATAAACTGGGTGACTTATTAACAGCAAAAAAATTATTTCTCACAGATCAGGAGGGTAGAAAATTCAAAGTCAAGGGACTTGTTTTTGGAGTCATTGTTTTGGTGTCTGGTGAAGGCCCACATCCTCATTAATGACCTTCTTCTCACTGTAACCTCACATGTTATAAAGGGTTTCAATATATGAATTGGGGGGGGGGCACAGTACTCTTTCTCTGGCCTTCCAAAATCCATATCTTTCTCACATACAAAATACATTCATTCCATCCTAAAAGTCCCAAAGTCTTCATTCATTTTAGCATCAACTCCAAAGTCTAAAGTCTGAAGTCTCATCTAAATAACTACTAAATTGGATGGGTGAGATTCAAGGTACAATTCATTCTGAGCCAAATTGTTCTCTAGCTGTGTACCTGTGAAATCAAACATGTCATTTGCTTCCTATGTAGGATGGTGTTATAGGTATAGAAGAGATAGTCCCATACCAAATGGGATAAAGAGGAAAGAAGAAAGGCATGAGGAGTTCAAAGTGGCTGGTGTGGGGGTGAGGGGAGGCAGAGAAGTTTTAAATTCCAGTTCAATAGCATCAGAGTGGAAGGATTCCTCACTCTGAAACTAAGACATCTTAGGCCATCAGGGATTAAAGTCATGGAAACAGGAAGCACAATTTTTGTTAGCGGGTCACTAAGGATAATAGTGAGTGGTACCACTCCCATTGCCATCCCTTGATTCCTGGACCTATGAATCCTGGCTATGACAGAAATAGCACTATATATTGGGCACTGATTCAAAGCATATATAGTCTTCTAGAGAACACTGTCCCAGCCCTGCAAGATATGGCCACCTCACTGATCCTGTAACTGAAGCTTCAGAATGCCATTCCACTCTTTGAGCAAACCAGCTGCTTGGGGATGGTGGGGACATGGTAAGACCAGTGAATTCCATGAGCATGGGCCCATTACCATATTTCTTTTGCTGTGAAGTGAGTTCCTTGATCAGAAGCAATACTATGTGGAATACCATGATGGTGAATAAGGCATTCTATAAATCTTAGGTAATAATTTGGGCAGAAATATTGTATGCAGGGAAGATAAATCCAGATCCAGTGTGTTTATTCCAATAGACAAAAGCTGTTGCTTTGATGATAGAAGCACTCCAGTGTAATTGACTTGCCGACAGGTGGCTGGCTGATCACCCTGGAAAGTTGTGCCATGTGGGGGTGTGTTGGTTTCTCCTACTAGCTGATTGAGCACTGAGTGGTGGTCACAGCTAGGTTGGCCTTAGTGAGTAGAAGTCTGTATTGCTGAGCCCATGTGTAACCTTTATTCCAGTGACCATGGCAACTTTGTTCACTAGCCCATGATTGGTATCTATAGAACAGGTTATCCTATCCCCTTAATCATTAAAATCTTCCTCTGTTAAGGTTATCCTTTGGTGAGCATTCACATGGGACACAAGTATCTTCACATTTTTTACCCTTTCAGAGAAATCTACCCACATGCCTCTTTTCCAAATTTATTTTCCATCAATTTTCCAATCATGCTCCTTCCAAGTCCCTGATCATCCAACCAAGTTACTGGCCACAGCCCATTAACCAATATAGTTTCATGGCTGGCCATTTCTTTTTCTAAGCTAGAGTGCAGAACTAGATGCATTGACCTAAGTTCTGCCCACTGGGAGGATTTTCCATCACCACTGTTTTTCAGGGATGTCCCATAAAGAGGCTGTAGTGTTGCACCTGTCCAGCTTTGAGTGGTATGTGCATATCAGGCAGAACCACCTGAGTCTTCTCTTCCTCTGTCAACTGATATAGATAGATCCTTATTTGTCACTGACACTTAAACACCAGTGGGTCTGCTGGATCATATAGCCCAAGTGATAGAGCAACTTGCATTGCAGCCTGGACCTATTTTAGAGCCTTCAATTATTTTGGACCCTACTCAAAACTAGGGCTTTTGGATCACTTGGTAAATGGGCCTGGGTAATGCATCTAAATGAGGAATATGTTGCCTCCAAAATCCTAATAGGTCCATTAGGCATTGTGCTTTTTTCTTGTTTATGGGAGGGGCCCTATGCAACAACTTTTGCTCAGAAGGGATATCTTGCCATGTTCCATACCACTGGGCCTCTAGAAATATCACTAAAGTAGAAGGTCCCTGAAGTTTAATTAGATTTATTCCTAACTCTCTGGCATATTAATGTTTAACCAATAAGTGTAGTGCAGTTGCTACTTTTTGCTCACTTGGTCTAATCAGCATCATTTCATCAATGTAAAAGACCAGTGTGATTCTCTTTTGGAAGGAAAAAGGCCATCAAGATCACTGTGAACTAAATTATGCCATAGGGCTGGAGAGTTGATAAATCCCTGAGATAGGACAGTGAAGGTGTACTGCTGGCCTTGCCAGCTGAAAGCCAACTGCTTCTGGTGGGTCTTACGGACAGGAAAGGATAAAAAGGCATTTGTCAGATCAATAGCTGCATACCAGTTATCAGGGGATGAATTAATTTACTCAAACAATGAAACCCCATCTGGTATAGCAGCTATAATTAGAGTCACCACCTGGTTAAGCTTATGATAATCCACTATCATTCTCCAAAATCCATCTGTCTTCCCATAGGCCAAATAGGAGAGTTGAATGGTGATGTGGTGGGAATCACCACCACTACAACTTTCAAGGCCTTGATGATGACACTAATCTCTGTAATTCCTCCAGGGATGTGGTATTGCTTTTGGTTTACTATTTGCTTAGTTGGAGGCTAACATTTTAATGGCTTCCACTTGGCTTCTTCCACCATAATAGCCCTAATCTGCAAGTTAGAGAAACAATGTGGTGATTCTGCTAGCTGCTAAATATATCTGTTCCAATTATGCATTCTGGAGCTGAGGAAATAACCATAAGATGGGTTCAGAGACCCACTGGACACACTGTGAGATGGACTTGATCTAAAACTCCATTGTTCCCTTGACCTCCATAAGCCCCTACTCTGCCTGGAGGGTCACAGTGATGGTTTCAGTCTCTTGGAGTCACTGTCAGTTCAGAGCCAGTGTCTAGTAGCCCTGGAAAGTTCTGATCATTTTCTTTGCTTCATTGCAAAGTTAACCCTGAAAAAAGGCCATAAGTCCTTTTGGAAAAGCCTGGGAGAAAGATTAATAATATAATTTAAAAAAAAATTTTTTTTGTTATTATATGATGCTATTATATTACCGTTGACTATATTAATGTCAGTGTACTGGTTTCCTTCCACCAGGGGACTAGCCTTCCTTTTACTTAAGGGGTGCTGGGTCTGTAAACTGGCTAAAATCTGGGAATTGATCGCAAGGCTGCAACTTTCTGTTTTCATGATTTAAATTAGACTTTTATTTACTTGACATAGAACTTTTCTGCTTATACAAATCAAGTAAGAACTTAAGCTCCTATCCGTTTCACTCTAGGAACACCATGATTAACTTGGTGTTCCACAGATCTGAACAAGTCAGATTATTCTGCTTGCTGCTTTGAGTCTGCTGTCCATTTCAGTAATGCAGTCCACCTTGCTATTGAGCCTTGAGTTGGCCCTGCCCCCAGGATCCCATTATTCCCATAACATTTAGGTTTTCCGATTGAGTGGCTGTGGTTCCTACTTTAACATCTGACCTATGCAGAAGATCAATCAAGGAGCTTTTCAAGATTGCTGGAGCTACCCTCACAAATTTATTTCACAAAAAGTTAATGAAAGATATGTCTTCTGGACTCTCCCAGTGTGAGTGAGTAAGCCTTAAAAGACTAGTCCATTCTACCATTTCAATCTCCTTGAGACTTTGAATTCCTTCCTTTATATTAATCTAAGGAAGGGTTAGCATTTCTAGTTTTCTCAGTGTGGGCCATCTTTTGATCTATGTTTCAACCATTAGAGTTCTTTCTGTCTTCCTGAGCTGCAACATTAAATGCAGAATCTCTGCATGCTAATAAATTTAGCCTGAATCAAATTTATTTATTTTTTATATTTATTTAATTTTTAAAGGTTTTATTTATTTATTTGACAGAGAGCAAGAGTGAGAGAGATTGCAAAGGGAGAGGGAAAGGAAGATGCAGTCTCACAGCCGAGCACAGAGCTGGATGTTTGGCTTAATCCCATGACTCCGAGATCATGAACTGAGCCAAAGACAGATGCTTAACCAACTGAGCCACTCAG
Organism: Ursus maritimus; assembly: GCF_017311325.1. Lineage (NCBI taxonomy): Eukaryota > Metazoa > Chordata > Mammalia > Carnivora > Ursidae > Ursus > Ursus maritimus. The sequence continues at coordinate 25,942,603 of NW_024423453.1, forward strand.
GGACCCTAGACTGAATCAACTTTTTATTCCTTCTGCCCTTATCCTACACCCGTAATATTCATTCCCACATGTGTTTTCTGGATGTCTGCTTGTAGAAATTAGAAAACTCAGTTTTTTTAGAGTGAAGTGTACCCTGTCACAGATCACATTTTTTTGCCTTCTTTTTAGGGACTTGTTCGGACTTAAGTCTAGTTACAGGTCCAGAACCAAAGAAGGTTGGTAGGGATGGGTCCTGACAGGAATCAGCACTATCTTACATGGCAACTGTTTCAGGGAAGGTCATTACTTCAGTTTCCTTAGTCAACGCAGGGTTAGCTTTCATAAGAGTATGGTGGAAAAACCTACACCACTGTTGGTGGAGAGGCTGATACCACTCAGGTTGGGGAGCTCTGCTAGAAGTGGGAAGGACTTTTCTGTTGGCAAATAAGATTCATCAAATTTAGGGGTTGAATGTCCCTAGTTTCATCAGAGTCTTTCCACTCTTCCCATCACAACTTCAAGATCTTATTTTTCCCCAATTAATGTTCTAATTTTAGCAGCTGATACCCTGTGAGCCTAAGAATTCAACATGGATTGTAATTTAGCCAGTCACAGGATCAGTTTCTCCCTTTGATTTTTATGATTTTCTGCCTTGTGGCTACAGAAGAAAAGGCTCTCCTTCAAGAAGAAGCTCTTAGGTCATTTTAGGGGTGATGAAGATGGGAATTCAAATCCTCAAGCTCATCCTTCCCTTTCCACCTTTGACCAAAAACATTAGAAGCAAGCAACTGAAGTCATTATATTCTTTAGTTTCTAAAAATTTTGTGTCATAAACAATCACTTAGCTTCTTGCTTCTTATAAATGGTGGCTTAGGAGCATCCAATGCAGATATTCTGAGTATCTCTATGCATAGTTCACTCCATAGATTATCAGTGCTCTATTTCCCATTAGAATTAGATTCGTTAGCATCTTTAAATCTAATCAGATTAGAGTTCCACTTCCAGAAACCCCAGAACCAATTCAGAAAACTCACCCTTAAAATTCTTTTCCTCTAGAACAACTCTCTTTAACAAAATTCACATTCATTCTAGAAGACAACTACCTTGCATCTAAAATCCCCTTGTGCTACTCCTTTGAAGTTCAATTTTACTCCTGCCCCAAGACCCTAAAATCACTAATCTGTTTTTTATCTCCATTGTTTTGCCTTAGAAATGGAATCTTGCAGTATATAACCTTTGAGCCTGACATCTTTCATTTAGCTTAATCTTTGAGATTATCCATCTTTTTTGCTTCTATAAATAGTTTGTTCCTTTTCAATAATGTGTTCCTTTCATATGAAAACCATTTGGCAAAGCAGTCTCAGAAATGCAATTTGCAGCCTCCTAGCTCCGTCTGGCATTAATGATCAGCACATAGAACCGAGAGCGGGTAGCTGAGAGACAATAGACACATAAATTTTTCAATAGAAATTAAATAATTTAACCAGATAAATATAAGATGATGTTGCAAATATAGCATATTTTTGTACATGTGAACAAATTATATCTATTCTAATCATTAGTAAGGTCATGTAATTCAGTAGTTTGTTTCAACAGCAAAAAAAAAAATGCAACTAGGTTTAGTCTGTATTATTTCTAACAAGATGGCTGACAGAAATTCTCTTTAAATCACTTTGCCACATCTGAAGAGGATTATTTAGAGAAAATGAACCAGGATTGCAAAAAGGATCTAAAACATGTTAAATAAAATAAATCAGAATAAAACTATACTAATAATCTCCAACCCATCAATAATAGCTGAAGGACCTGGGAATAAGACTTGTACATTTATAGGATAACTTGGGCACATCTTTTGGTCTGTGAAACCATGGTTCTGAACTAAGTTTTAGAGTCATATTATTTTGAACATGGATTGTTTCTTAAATGTCACTTATCCAGCTCACATTTTTATGACCCCATTGAAGAACAGATTATTATATATCTACTCAACACTAGTAACAAAAAGACACTGGTTTTCAAGGAAAATTTACTTTCAAGTTGGACGCAACTGAAGCCATTTCTGAGTCTGTAGGATCCTAAACAACTTTACCCATAAAGTAGAAAGAGGGTAAAATCTTTTCCAAATAAAAAAGTGGGAATTTAAATTTACCATAAAATAAGTTATTGCATTATTGTGAGGTTAATAAAATGACGGGGATGATCTCACAAAGCTAATTAGTTTGAATTTCCAGGGGTCCTATCACTCAGCTCAAATCCATTCTAGTCCTGTGTGGTGTTGGGGATATCCTGCTTTTTTGGCTTAATATGTATAGGGTGTAATACTGTGATTCACTTCAACTGAGACTTCCATGACAGTGGAGTAATTCCAGAAATCTTTCAACAGATTTGTGACTATTTGTTGGGAACTCTATGGATAGGTTAGACTGAGGAAGAAAACTGAAGAACAAGGAATCCACCTACTGACTCCCTGATCCTGAAAAAGTGTCTCTACTGTTTCTCTGCTTAGCTTTGCCTTTCCCTCTATAGAGAATAAGAACTTTATTCTATCCTCATTATTAAAAAGGGAAGTGGTGTGTTAGAGTAGTGCTGCTAGTCAGTTGGACTCTATTGGAATTTCCCTAGGTTTTATGGTAATAATATTAACAAAGCATAAATAGGTATTCAATATTTTCCAGTTTTTGAGGAGTTAATGAGATAAGGCCCAATAATTCTTAGTATAATGTCCATAAAATAATACACAATAAAGAGATTTTAGTCTCTTAATATAATGGTCAACGCTTTCTGAGCACATAGTACAGGCCAGGCATTTACCTAAGTACTTTTACGTTTTAGTTCATTCAATCCTACAAATTCTGTGATGTAGGTTTTATTATCCCCATTTGACAAGTAAGAATGAGGAAGACAGAGAATACATAACTTGCCTGAGACCATCTAGACAAAGGGATTTGATATCAGGTATTTCAATATAGGACTTTACTCTTGCTAGGTGTAAAGACTAATACAAGCACATGGTTAAAGGGCTTTTGTGTAGAAGGTGGATTAGGTTACTTCTGTATGTTCAAAGTGGAACTTTGGAGTTGGTGGTTGTGGAAATAAAGAATGAGCATAATTATGAATGATAAATGAAACTTCCTGAAGATAGTTTGACTTGAAATAAATAGTTTGCTATGTTCTAACGTAATTCTAACAAAACTTGTTCTTCTTCTTCTTTTTCTTTTTAGCAGAGTACTATGTACAAGTTATCAGTCTCAAAGAGCAGAATCCCAGGCACCAGTTACCGATCCCAGGGAGGGCTCTAAACACTCTGCCCACCGTATCTTGGTGTTAGAGTTGCCAAGATAAATACTTGCAACAAAGCACTGGACAGAACAATGTTTTCCTTACATAGCAAAAAGATAGAGAAAGATCAGCTTCAAAAGTGGGCATCACAACTAATGAATCATTGAACGTTATGTCAAAAACTAATAATGTACTACATGTTGGCTAATTGAATTTAAATGAAAAGATAGAAAAATGAAAAAAAATACTGGGTGTCATTCCCCAGGTGCACTGCTTTAAGTAAAGGGGAAAAAGCACTCATTTGGCCTAGAACAGAGAAGAATCTTGCCACACAAGGTGATAAGCCCTGTACAAGTTGTGTGGATACTTTATCTTTTGGTAAGGAGGTGTTCTAGGTCTGAGGCCCATTCTTCTTTAGCTGAGTAGGGGCCAAAGATTGCAAATGCATGAGACTGTTCGGACAGGTTTTTCTTTCTCTCTCTCTCTCTTTCTTTCTTCTTTCTTTCTTTCTTTCTTTCTTTCTTTCTTTCTTTCTTTCTTTCTTTCTCATAATGGAGCTACTAAAAACATCTCAGAAGGTCATATATTATTGCAGCTGGCTAACTATGAGGCAGAGACATTTTAGAAGAGATTCCAGAATTAGATGACTTACATTATTAGATGTTAAAATCCCTTTAAATTGTGACACTCAAAAACTTCTATGAAGAGACTGAGAATCATATAATTTTCATTTTGAAAGTAGCTGAGATCCAGAAATGACTGATTTTGTAATGACTGTAAAATAAATGATGGCATGCACATAAACGTGTACATGCACAAATGATGGGATAGCTTATATGTGTGTGCGTATGCATGCATATATGTATATATTATATATATATATATATAATATATATATAAACATAAAAGGTAAAAAACTTGTTCTAATTTTCATTGAGAAACTTGTTTTCAATGTGGGAATCTTAATTATGACATATTCTTCTATTCTTCATGGTGAATTATTACCAATTATTTCTCGTTCAACTTTGTGATGACTTTGAGAATTTGTAGTATGCTTTGTCTGAAATGTCCATCCCCCTTATCTACTTAGCAAGCTCATATCCATCATTCAAGAGTCAAGTAAAATGTGTCATATTTCTTGATAACTTGCACTGACTCTTCCTAATCTAGGCAAAGATACTCAATATTTTTATTTTGTCCCCGAATTTGTTGTATTTCTTCTATTAAATTGATTTTTATACCTTTAACATTAAACTGTAAGATTCAAAGAGGTTAAGATATATCTCTTTTGCATTTGCAACACTGGCATACTGGCATCTAGCATGGTGCCCAGAATTTAGAAGCCAACAAAAGTTTGTTGAATGAACGAATAAAATAATGCATAAAGTGATATTCCAATATATATATTGCTTACCCTGCATAATTATATAAGATATTGTGCTCAAAAATGTGTGCTTTGGATCACAGTATTTCCATTTTCTACTTTCTTCTAACATCTAAATTAGATTTTAGTCCTATCTCTATATTTTGTTGCAATTCTTTTCTGCCGGTGGCTTTTATACTACATTGCCGGCTATCACATTTCTGACCCAAGTGCTAGGACTGCAAAATGCATAGATTTTCATCTAAAATGAGAAATTGTCCCTTGTGTCTCTATTTGCACCATTTTCTTATAATGGGATTATTAATTATAGTAATGATTATTTTGAATGTAAATTGAGATTATATTGCTAAGCATATTTTAGAATCTTTTTTCCCTTTGTTGATTTCTGAGGGTGAGCATCTGGTGTATTGTTCTTCGGCTCTGGCTATCATGTTATTTGAAAGGCTCTGTAGCATAAGGGTGGGAGGGCGAGTCAGAATTTCTCTCAGTGCTTTTCCCATAAATATCATCACCATATGCAGACTGTGTATTAGATAAGGCAAGTTAGTGATGTGGTGAATTATAACAAGCAAGCTGATAGACATCCTGACACCCAGAGAAAGTAGAGAATAAAATAGTGAGCTGAAAAAAAAGCTAACTGATATTTGGCTCCTATTTTTAAAACAATGAGGAACAAATCACCAGATATATTTTAAATTACATTGCTTAGAACAAGTACTGTAATACTGCTTGTTAAAGTGTTAGCTTTTAAGCATTTAAAACCTTAAATCACCTCAGATATTTTATTATATTACACACTTAGAATTGGCAATCTTTTATCTTGAGACACACTTACTTTTAGCCTAAAAGCAAACTATATTCTAAAAATGGCAATAAAAAAGATCAGTTATTAATATGTAGTCTCACAAAACATATCTTTATGGCTGGAAGTGCACAGAATTAATTGATTTATTGTTATAATAAAATAAATTTTCATAGTCAACTCAACAAACATTAGTAAAATAGATTTAAAGCATGATGTTAGACATTGAGGATCCAAAGATGTATGTGCGTGATGTTTGTTCTCAATATGCTTTCAAAATGCTAGACAAAACTAACTCAATAAATTTACTGTAACAGATTCAGATTTGTTCTAAGAAAGGTAAATATAAGAGCTCTGGGAAACTTGAAGAAAGTGAGAATGCTTCAGCATAGAAAAATGAAGTTCTATTTAAAGAATAAGACAGATTTGAACTTGAGCAGTTGAAGAATGGAAAAAAATAGGTTTTACCATCAGTGTTGGGAAACTGCATGCAATATATAGAGAAAAACAAATTTCCCAGTGTGACTGGAGCTCTTGATAAAGGGAGTGGCAGAGACTATGCTTGAGGGATAGTAAACAGATTATGAAGAGTTAATGTCATAAGGAGGAATCCAAACATTTGTACGCTTCTGTGGTCTCTTCTGAACTGGATAATAAGATCTGCTTTAGAAGAATGGTTTTGGTGACCATATATAGGAAGGATTGGGTTAGGAGAAGGAAGGAATGAAGGCATTAGGTTGAGAACATATTCTAGTCTTGATAGTTTATTTTTGCTTTTGATTCTTTGCCTTAGGAGACATATTTAGAAAAATGTTGCTACGGCCAATGTCAAAGAAATTACTGCCCGTGCTCTCTTCTAGAATTTTTATAGTTTCCAGTCTTACATTTAGATCTTTAATCCATTTGGAGTTTTTATTTTTTATTTTTTTGTATAGTATTAGAAATTGGTCCAGTTTCATTCTTTTACATGTAACTGTCCAGTTTTCCCAGCACCCTTTATTGAAGAGACTCTTTTTTCCCCATAGTATATTCTTGCTTCATTTGTCATAGATTAATTGGCCATATAATCATGGGTTCATTTCTGGCATTTCTACTCTGCTCCGTGGATCTATGTGTCTATTTTTGTGCCAGTACCATACTAGTTGATTACTACAGATTTGTAGTATATCGTGAAATCCGGTATTGTGATAGTTCCAGCTTTGTTCTTCTTTCTCAAGATTGCTTTGGCTTTTTGAATTCTTTTGGTGGTCCCATACAAATTTTAGGATTATTTGTTCTAGTCTTATGAAAAACGTTGTTGGTATTTTGGCAGGAATTGCATTCAATATGTATATGCTTTGGGTCATATGGATATTTTAACAATGTGAATTCTTCCAATCTATGAGCATGAAATATCTTTCCATTTTTTGTGTGTCATCTTCAGGTATAGTCTTTTACCTCTTTGGTTAAGTTTATTCATAGATATTTTATTACTTTTGGTGCAATTGTAAATGGTACTGTTTTTAAAATTTCTCTTTCTGCTACCATTATTAATGTACAGAAACACTACAGATTTCTGGGTATTAATTTTGTATCCTCACACTTTACTGTATCTGTTTATTATTTCTAGTAATTTTTTGGTGGAGTCTAGACTCTGTATATAGAGTACCATGTCTTCTGTGAATAATGACAGTTTAACTTCTTTACCAATATGGATGCCTCTTTTTTTCTTGTCTGATTGCTATGACTAGGACTTCCAGTATTATGTTGAATAAAAGTGATAAAAGCGGTCATCCTTATCTTGTTCCTTACAAGCTTTCAGTTTTTCTACCATTGAATATAATGTTGCCTATAGGTTTTTCATATATGACCTATATTATAAGTGGCCCTTCTAAGCTCACTTTGTTGAGAGCTTTTATCATGAATGGAAATTGAATCTTGTCAAATGCTGTCTTGCATTTATTGAGATGATCATACGATTTTTATCCTTCGTTTTGTTGATGTGGTGTATAATGTTGATTGATTTGCAAATGTTGAAACTTTCTTGCATCCCTGGAATAAATCCAAACTGATCATGGTGAGTGATCTTTTTATTGTATTGCTATATGCAGTTTGTAACATTTTGTTGAGGATTTTTGCATCTATATTCATTAGGAACACAGACCTGTAGTTTTGTTTCTTTGTTTTTGGTGCTGTCTTTGCCTGGTTTTGGTATCGGGGTAATGCTGGTCTTTTAGAATGTATTTGGAAGCTTTCCTTCATCTTCTATTTTTGAAATAGTTTGGATTTTTTTATTCATTCTTGGTTCAGTTTTGGAAGATTGTGTTTATAGGGATTTGTCTCTTTCTTCTAGGTTGTCCAATTTGTTTACATATAATTTTTCATAGTCTTCTTTTATAATCCTTTGTATATCTGTGGTGTCAGTTGTTATTTTCTTGTTGTTAATTTTATTTATTTGAGCCTTTTCTCTTTTTTTCTTACGAGTCTGTATAACGGTCAGTTAATTTTGTTTGTCTTTTCAAAAAACCAGCTCTTGGTTTCATTTATTTTCTCTCTCTCTCTCTCTCTTTTTGGTCTATATGTCATTTATTTCTTTTTTTTAATAATATTTATTTTGTTATATTAGTCACCATACAGTACATCCCCAGTTCTTGATGCAATGTTCCATGATTCATTACTTGGATATAACACCCAGTGCACCATGCAATACATGCCCTCCTTAATACCCATCATCGGCCTATCCCAATCCCCCACTCCCCTCCCCTCTGAAGCCTTGTTTGTTTCCCAGAGTCCACAGTCTCTCATGGTTCATTCCCCCTTCTGTTTACCGCCCCCCTTCATTCCTCCCCTCCCTCTCCCACCAATCCTCCTATCTCTCATGTTCCATATATGAGTGAAACCATATGATAATTGTCTTTCTCTGCTTGACTTATTTCACTTAGCATAATCTCCTCCAGTCCTGTCCATGTTGCTGCAAATGTTGAGAAATTGTTCTTTCTGATGGCTGAGTAATATTCCATTGTATATAGGGACCACATCTTCTTAATCCAGTCATCTGTTGAAAGGCATCTCGGCTCCTTCCACGATTTAGCTATTGTGGACATTGCTGCTATGAACATTGGGGTGCATATGGCCTTTCTCTTCACTACGTCTGTATCTTTGGGGTAAATACCCAGTAGTGCAATTGCTGGATCACAGGGTAGCTCTATTTTTAACTTTTTTTTTTTTTAAGATTTTATTTATTTATTTGACAGAGAGAGAGACAGCCAGAGAGAGAGGGAACACAAGCAGGGGGAGTGGGAGAGGAAGAAGCAGGCTCATAGCAGAGGAGCCTGATGTGGGGCTCGATCCCATAATGCTGGGATCATGCCCTGAGCCGAAGGCAGACGCTTAACCGCTGTGCCACCCAAGCGCCCTTATTTTTAACTTTTTAAGGGACCTCCACACTGTTTTCCAAAGTGGCTGCACCAACTTGCATTCCCACCAACAGTGTAAGAGGGATCCCCTTTCTCCACATCCTCTCCAAAATTTGTTGTTTCCTGTCTTGTCCATTTTTGCCGTTCTAACTGGTGTAAGGTGGTATCTCAAGGTGGTTTTGATTTGAATTTCCCTGATGGCTAATAATTTTGAACATTTTTTCATGTGTCTGTTAGCCATTTGTATGTCTTCATTGGAAAAATGTCTGTTCATATGGAAGCAACCTAAGTCTTCATCAATAGACAAATGATAGGAAAACCCCTGGAAGTATGGGCGGTTTCATGGGTGCTGATAAGTGATACAATGGAATATCATTTAGCCATAAAAAGTATGAGCTTGTGCCAATTGAGAAAACAGGGATGGACCCAGAAGGTATCATGCTAAGTGAAATAAGTCAGACTGAGAAAGACAAATACCATATGATTCCACTCAGAAGTGGAATCTAAAAAAATAATAATAATAAATGAATCAGCAAATAAAAAGCAGAATCAGGCCTATAAATACAGAGAATAAACCAATGGTTGCCAGAGGGGAAGAAGTTAGAGAATTGGGTAAAATGGGTGAAAGTGATAGGGAGATACAGTCTTCCAGTTGTGGAATGAATAAGTTATGGGAATAAAAGTCACAGCGTAAGGAATACAGTCAATAATAGCATAATAGTGATTAATAGGACATACAATAGTTACACTTGTGGTGAACATAGCATAACGTATAAAATTATCCAATCACTAAGTTGTACACCTGACAATAATGTAATATTGTATGTCAACCATACTTAAAAAAAAAAAAAAAAAGAACATATTCCAGCAGACCAAAACTGAGAGAGTAAGCGCAGTGGTGGTAGTGCTATGGGAAGGAAGCCACAGATTTAATTAGCCTTTTCGGTCTTTAGAATGGATGAAACATTAACCAGTTCTTCCCCTAATAGGGGGAGTTTTTTGTTGTTGTTGTTTTGTTGTGTTTTGTTTTTTCAACTTGAGTAGTATTGTGATAATGCCCAGCTTGAAATCATCCAGTCATTTCTCTTTGCACTTGGAATAAAACCCTGCGTTCAATGGCCTCCGCTTCTCTAACCTCATCTCATTCACACAAGGTCCAGGGATATTAGCCTGGACTTGATCGGACCATAGCTTTCCTTCTTTAAGACTTCTAACATGCTGGCCTCTCTGTCTGAAAAGCTCCAAACCCAATGCTTTCTCATCTTTTATATATTAGCTTAGATGTTGCTCTCTCAGAGATAACTTTCCTGTTCACCCAAAGCGAATTTCTCATATTCGGATATCTCATTTTGTTTGCTCTGAATTTTTACCCTAATTTGTAATTATTTGTTTATGTTTATTCTAACTTTAACAATACTATCTCCCTCACTGGACTGTAACATACTTTATGGTAGAATCCATACCTGCTTCGTGTATCCAAAACATAGCTCCACAGTTAATAAATATTAAATGAATACTAAATGAGTGTTACATGAATATTAAATGAATAAATGAATGAGATACTGAAGTTATCATGAGGAATGGGGCTTGGGGAGAAGATCGTGAGTTTGGTTCATCATTATTCTAATCAGCCCCACCATGATTTGAGCATTTGATGTGGGTAAAAAAAGAGCTCTACATACAAATTTTTAGTTTACTCTCATAAAAATTATTTGAGAAAACAAATTTTAGAAGTTAATTGTAATTTTAATTCCAGTTTTTCTAACTCAAAATTTCACTGTCCTTACTACTATGATATATTGCTAAATTTTCAAGACTATCTAAACCTAAAAAAAAAATTGATCCTTGAAATTATGGAAAGTAGAGAAGATATATAAAAATTATTAATAATGCAGAGCAAATGATTAATGCATAGGTAGTATTTATGTATATTATATATTAATTTTTGTTGTAAAAGTAATATGTGGATAAATGCCAGTGGTTAAGAACAAAGCTCAAACAATTGGTTGTATTGATAAAGAAATGAAAGCTCTGTTTCACCCCTTACTACACAAATCTCACATTTCTCTTTCCTGCATAAGTAGCTTAGGTTAAAGTTTAGTGTATAGAATTCTGGATATGTCTACATGATAGATAATGGATGATGATAGATAGATAGTTGATAGATAGATAGATAGATAGATAGATAATAGATAAAACTCCCTGTCACCACTAGTTTTGATCTTTGAATTATGTCCTTTGTCTTTACTGAATTCTGTGTCACACATGAAGAGAAATACACTCCTCTTCCACAACTTGAATTTTCCCAGTCCCCTTAAGTGTTGTTCTCATTATGTCTGCTTCATAATATATGTATATGAAAGATTAAAGAGGGAGCAATAAAGTTCATACATACAATGCATGTTGTCTGAAATTTTTAAATTAAATATTTCTAGTTGTAATACAGACATATATGTATGCGTATACATTTGTATAATGTATTTATATATATGTATATACATACATATACATATATGTATACATATACACATATACATATGTATACATGTACATGCATATATAAATACATTATACAAATGTATACATTATACATTATACAAATGTATACATACATATATAAATATAAAAGAAATATATATATTTCTTTTTGTAACCATATTGCTTAGCAAGACATGCATCATACTTTTCTTTATCTAGTGTTTTCCTATAATGTTAAGTGCCTTTAGCTCACATTTCACATCCTTTATTGAAAATAGAATTTTCTTTCCATATTTTTCCTTCAACCCTCTCAAAATATGTCCTTTATTTTGTTGCAATCATCTTAAATATTAATTCCAGTTTAAAAACATTAAATATAGATTAAGATTTTTTTCAGCATTAATTTAGTTAGCTGTAAATTTTGTATGTTTCTTTACCCAACAATGTTTCTTATGTATCTTTCCTGTATTTGGAATTATTTTTTCATCCTGCTTTAGAATATTTATGTACAATAACCAAGAAGAGAATCTTTCTGTATAATGCTATCAGAGTTCTTTACTGGAAAACTATTATGTCTGAAAATGCTGTATTTTACTCCTCTAACATAAATCATACAGATGGGTAAAGATTTCAAATTAAAAAACAATTTTCAGAAATGAAGACACCACTCCACTTTTTCTAATATGTAGATTCACCAAACATTATGCCTCCCTTCTTTAATTAATTACCTGGTTAGTCTCCCATGGCTAGTTTTCTTCCACTCACCATTGATTTTGATATTTGAGTTCTTTTTCTTCCTATGTATTGAATTTTGTGTTCAATGGTCTCCACTTTCTCCACCTTCCTTGGGTTTTATCTTCATTCTCTGCTTCATAACTTCCATGAAGTTTTTTTATCATTCCAATCAGCTAGTTTCATCTACCTTTTTTTCAGGGGCTACTTTGATTTTTTTTCTCTATTTCATGTATGGGTTCCGTTAGATTTTGGATCACGTGAAGCTTTATTTGTTTAATTAGATATCTTAGATTTAAATTCTCCATTATGATTGAAAGTATGCAGATTCCTTTATTTCCTTCGATTTATGTCGAAAAGTAAGAGAATTGTAGTCCTCTTCCACAACTCATTTTTAAAATTGGTGATTTTCCATCCATATCTGTGTGTTGTCTAAATACCACCAATGTCTAGCTTACTCATATACCCTCCAAGATCTCAATTAAATTAGTTAAACATAACCCACATAAATGGATAGCACAGTATTACAAATATGAAAGAGTGAAAAAAAATACTTTTTTCCCACTCACACTCAAATGACAGGCCTGTACAGAGGTTCCAGGCCATATTCTGCATTGATACAACATTATATTTTTGGAGATAGCAATGGCAAAAATGTAGATATGCAAATACACTGCAAAGAGGTCACAAATTTTTCACACAGCAGATACGAGATTGTTGAATGGCAGTCATAGCCTGCTACAGTGAGCAGGGATGTTTGATAATGTGTCATGTGACGTATGAAGTAACACAAAATCCATGACTTCTGTGTGGCTGGGAGTTTTTTTAAGCGATATGCAGCCTCAACTTATTATTTTCCTACAAAAAGGTGAAATTGGCCATGAACTCATTAAACAGTGCCACTTAAATAGAGAAGGGAACCAGCATCAAGGATCTAGCACACAACTGAGACTATTGAGGCAGAAAGCAGCTGCAGTGGGCATTTTTTAGAGTGTAACTGAAGAACAGCTGACTGCATTATGTTTTAGAATTGATTGTCCAGATTTGCTTATTATCTATTAAAAACAGCAGGAGCTAGAGCTAGAGAAAAGCAGAGAGACAAAAATATCTCTCAAATGCAACGAATGACATTTGTGGAGTAATGAGGGTTACAGAAGTGACTTGCAAAAAAGACTTTTTAAAAGTTAAAAGATATTCAACATCTCTTGATAATGCTTATCTCTGTGTAGTAGGACATATAAATGTATTTCTTCTTATTAGTTTTTATTTATTTTTGCTTTTGTGAATTTTCCAGTTTTACAGAAGTATGAATTATCTTGCAAAACAAAAAGGTTTTTTTTTTTTATTTAGTAGATTTTTTGTTTGTTTCTTTTGATTTTTTAAGAAGGAAAATCAGCGTCACCTGGGTGGCTCAGTCATTAAGCATCTGCCTTCAGCTCAGAACGTGATCCCAGTGTCGTGGGATGGAGCCCCGCATCAGGCTCCTCCACTATGAGCCTGCTTCTTCCTCTCCCATTTCCCCTGCTTGTGTTCCCTCTCTCGCTGGCAGTCTCTCTCTCCATCAAATAAATAAATAAATAAAATCTTTAAAAAAAAAAAAAAGAAGGAAAATCAGAAGATAATTGATGATTGAGGGAATGAGGGACCATAAAGGAAGCAGCTTGTGAACTTACACTTGTTTGTCTAGTCCCTGGTGATGAAAATTTGGGCATTAACATCAGAATTAAACTAAATATCATTGTTAGTTTTGGGGCACATTTTTATAAAGTGGACTAGTTTGTATATAATGTACTACTATTTATTTATTTATTTATTTATTTATATTTTATTTTATTTTTTTAAAGATTTTATTTATTTATGTGATAGAGAGACAGCCAGCAAGAGAGGGAACACAGCAGGGGAGTGGGAGAGGAAGAAGCAGGCTCCCAGTGGAGGAGCCCCATGTGGGACTCGATCCCGGAACACCGGGATCACGCCCTGAGCCGAAGGCAGACGCTTAACGACTGCGCTACCCAGGTGCCCCAATGTACTACTTTTTAAAATAATGTATTCTTCAAAGTGATTTAATTCAACTTCAACTAAAATATTCTTTAGGTTAAAAAAAAATCAAGCGGAAGTCCCCTTTGTGTATGGTTTTACCCAAATATCTGAACAAGAATAGTTCCACATGATAATTACAATTTTGGGTATGGTTTTCCCAGAGGCTATTGCTATTATTTATTAATGCTTGCATTACGCTGTAGTCTGTTAAGTGTGCAATACCTATTATTGCTATTATAAAAGAATGTACATTCCTTAATTAAAAAATACCTTATTGTTAAAAAATGTTAATTATGTGAGCTTTCAGTGAGTCGCAGTCATTTTGCTGGTGGATGGTCTTGTCTTGATGTTGGTGGCTGCTGGCTGATTGGGGTGGTAGTTGCTGGAAGTTGGGGTGGCTGTGGTAATTTCTTAAAATGAAAGAACAATGAAATTTGCCACACCAGTTGACTCTCCCTTTTATGAATGATATGATTCTGTTTGATAGCATTTTTCCCACAGTCAAACTTGTTTCAAAGTTGGAGTCAATCCTGCCAAACCCTGTCACTGCTTTACTAAGTTTATGTAATATTCTAAACCCTTTGGTCTTGTTTCAACAGCCTACACAGCATCTTCACCAGGAGTAGATTCCATCTCGAGAAATCACGTTCTTTCTCATCCACAAGAAGCATCTCTCCATCCATTAAAGTTCTGTCATGAAGCTGCAGCAATTCACTCCCATATTCAGGCTCCATTTCTAATTATAGCTCTCTTGCTATTCATACCACATCTGCAGTTCCTTTCTCTAGTGAAGTCTTGAAGTCCTAAAACACATCCGTGAGGGTTAGAAGCAATTTCTTCCAAATACATGTTAATGTTGATATAATGATCTCTTCTCACGAATCATGAATGTTTTAAATGGTTTCTAGGATGGTAAATCCTTTCCAGAAAGTTTTTAATTTATTTTTCCCAGCTCCATCACAGGAATCACTATCTATGACAGCTAGAGCCTTATGGAATATGTTTCTTAAATAATAAGACTTGAAAGTCAAAATTATTCCTTAATTCACAGACTGCAGAGTGGATGTTGTGTTAACAGTCATGACAACAACATTCATCTTGTACGTCTCCATCAGAACTCTTAGGACACTAGGTGCATTGTCAGTGAGCAGTCATATTTTGAAAGGAATCTTTTTCTCTGAGCCATAGATCTCACCAGTGGGCTTAAAATATTCAGCAAACCACAATAACAGATATAGTGTCATCCAAACTTTGCTGTTCCATTGAGAGAGCACAGGCAGAGTAGATGTAGCATAATTCTTTTTTTTCTATTAATAATATTTTTTTATTATATTATGTTAGTCACCATACGGTACATCCCTAGTTTTTGATGTAAAGTTCCACGATTCATCACTTGCGTATAACACCCAGTGCACCATGCAATATGTGCCCTCCTTACTACCCATCACCGGTCTATCCCATTCCCCCACCCCCCTTCCCCTCTGAAGCCCTCAGTTTGTTTCCCAGAGTCCATAGTATCTCATGGTTCATTTCCCCTTCTGTTTACCCCCCCTTCTTCTTCCCTTCTTCTCCTACTGATCTTCCTACTTCTTACGTTCCATAAATGAGTGAAACCATATGATAATTGTCTTTCTCTGCTTGACTTATTTCGCTTAGCATTATCTCCTCCAGCCCCGTCCATGTTGCAGCAAATGTTAGGAAATCATTTTTTCTGATGGCTGATGTAGCATAATTCTTAAGGGCCCTAGGATTTTCTGAGTGGTCAATGAGATTTGCTTCGATTTAAAGTCACTAGGTACATTAGCCCTAACAAGAGAGTCAGCCCTTCTTTTGAAGCTTTGAAGTCTAAGACATCGACTCTAGCTAGGAAAGTCCTGGATGACATCTTATTTTAGAGAAGCCTGATTTATCTGCATTGAAAATATGTTGGCTATTGTAGCCACCGTCATTAGTGAGCTAGATCTTCTGGATAATTTGCTGCTGCTTCTACAACAGCACTTGCTGCTTCACTTTGCACTTTGATGTTCTGGAGATGGCTTCTTTCCTTAAAGCTCATGAACCAACACCTGCTGACTTCAAATGTTTCCTCTGCAGACTCCCCGCCTTGCTCAGCCTTCACAGAATTGAAGAGAGTGAGGGCCTTCCTCTGGATTAGGCTTTGGCTTAAGGGAATGTTGTGGCTGGTTTGGTCTTCTATCCAGACCAGTAAAACTTTCTCCACATCATTAGTGAGTCTGTTTCACTTTTATGTGTTCACTGAAATAGTACTTTTACTTTTTTTTTTTTAGAAACTTACCATTAGCTTTTGCAACTTGTCTGTTTAGTACAAGAGTCCTACCTTTTCCCTATATTGGCTTTCCACATGCCTTCCTCACTCAGCTTAATCATTCTAGCTTTTGATATAAAGTGAGAGACATGTGACTCTTTTACTTGAACACTTAGAGGCCATTATAAGGTTTTTAAGTTATATCAAATGTATGTAGTGGATATTATACATAATATTAATAACAGCAGAAATAATAGTAAATCAAACTAAGAATACATTCCAGAGTATTATTAGACTTTGTAGTTTTCTATTTTATTTTTAGCTTTTTATAATGAAAGTTTGAAGCTAAATTATGTTAAAACCTAGAGGATATAAATATACTAAAAAGCTCTTTGGAACAATTTCCAAACAGCATTAACTCTTTCAAGCTATTTATTCAGTTCTTATTGCAGTGCATGTAAAAAGGAAGTCTGTGGCTTGGAAAAAATGAAACATCTCTAAATACTTAAAAGAAACTTAGAATGTTGAAAAGATGTTGTAGACGAAGTGTGCAACAGCTAGAAAAAAATGAAACCTAAGCAACTTATTTGGAAACCAGAGATTGCAAATAGCGGGCAGTTTTGGCTGAGTAACTAACTGATCTCTGTTTTCATCTTTTTGCTCCTCGTCAGTGGAGTTTTGGCTGTGCTTGGTATCTATGCTCGTTAGCATGTATGGCTAGGAGTTGAGATTTAAACAAAGTCACGTAGAGCATTTTAGCTAATGATGTAAAGAAAAATTCCTCTTGGGGATTTATGGGAAGCATTCCTTTGGTTTGAGACACACAGGAAATGTTGATCTCTTCTGGGGGCTGTTGTGTCTGGATGAGATAAACAAAATTATTTGCAGATACTTTGTGATCATGAATTCTGTTCTCCAAAAACATGTGTTGGAGACCTAATCCCCAGTAAATATGACCTTATTTGGATATGGAGTTTTTGCAGATATAATCAAGTTAAGATAAGATCGTGTTGAATTGGGTGAGTCCTAATCCAATATGACTAGTGTCATTTTTAGAGGAGGAGAGAGAGTGACATATAGCAAGAATGCTGTGTGATGACAGAAGCAGAGATTGGAGTGATGTAGCTGCAAGCCAAGGAATGACAAGGGTGGACAGCTACCACCAGAAGCTGGGAAGAAACAAAGAAGGTTTCTACCCAGAGTCGTAGAGGGAGCACAGCCCTCCTGACACCTTGAGGTTCTACTTCTAGCCTCGGCAACTGTGAGAGAAAAATTTGCTGTTGTTTGAGCTACCGTTTGTGATAATTTGTTACAGCAGTTCTCTGAAATGGATATAAGGGGTGCTAACCTTAAGGACAAAGCTGACAGCCATAATGATAGAGTGGAAAAAATAGATGAAACTCGGAGTCATTTAAAATGATATCAAGCCATTCTACTGATCAACCCTAGAACCACTCTAAATTCTTATTATGAGGGGTCATATAGCTTTTAATAGTTATTTGGTTTTCTATAATCTGTAGCAAATACATTTTTTCATATATAATGCATGGATATTAAATGTTTCACCCGCTTTCTTCCCATCTCAATAAAATAACCGTATGATATTATGGTATTAAACTCTTCATCTGCTTTCTTTCCTTTTCAATAAAAAATATAGTTATGATAATATTCAAAATCAATGAGCATAGATGACTTTCTATAAAATAAGTGGAAATGCACCAAATGCTAGATCATTAGAAATATATAAATGCATATAGTCCTCAGTTTATCTTGTTCTGCCATACATGAATTTCAGTTACTGCAATTTAGTTAAAGAAAACCAGCCCCCCAACTACATGGTTCAAATTTTAGTTACCATGCTGTATTAACTAAGAGTAATTGCATTAAGTACAACTTTGCCACCAGCACTTACAAGTTACTATGTAACTAACAGATTTGCATCATGACCAGAGAACAATCACACCTTTCTTTCAAAGTCAGCTAGTGGTTGGTCACCGTACAGCTGTTGGTTCATACATAGATAGGTATGTAGTTATGTTGTCTCTTTGCATCTCGTAATTAATCCACATGTCCGTTTATAGATCTGAAAAAGCAAATGATGGAATTGGTCACTAAAGATAAAAATACCTCAAAGGACCAAGAGTGAAATCCAAATTGAATGTGAAACGGAGTTCTGGAAGAAATCTCAAGTTGCGTCAGTGTGATGCTGGCTCAGGCAGAGAGATTCTTCATGTGCAGCCTCAGGACCTCATGAAGGTGACCTGATTGATGTAAATGAGGGAAGCGGTGGTGATGAAAAGTATGAATACATCACAGGGGAAGTGACACTGGAGATATTTTACAACATCGAAAGCACAAAAGATAAAATGCCGGAAACTAAGACAATCTTAGAAGTCTGACCATTTGCCGAGGCATAGAAAAGACTCTCCCTATGTAAGTTATATGATAAGAAGAAAAAAGACGGGGGCGCCTGGGTGGCATAGCGGTTAAGCGTCTGCCTTCGGCTCAGGGCGTGATCCCGGTGTTATGGGATCGAGCCCCACATCAGGCTCCTCCGCTATGAGCCTGTTTCTTCCTCTCCCACTCCCCCTGCTTGTGTTCCCTCTCTCGCTGGCTGTCTCTATCTCTGTCGAATAAATAAATAAAATCTTTAAAAAAGAAAAAAGACGAAAGCACTGTCCAAAGTCCTTTTGATAACTTTTCACTAAGAAAGAAAACACTTTAATTCTCAATGTTTCTAATGTTTTAAATCACAGGGTAAGTAAATATTCATTTCACCATTTTTTCATTTCATTATACATTTAGAAGCAACAGTTAAAGAGTTTTTACTATTTTGACAAATTTTTTAAAGGTCACAGAACAATTTTAATTTCCCCATTTATTATTAAGAGCACCTTCTACAGTTTCAGCTTGCATGGGTATTCTTACAGTCTTGTATTACCATGTCAAAGTATGACTGGTTGTACTTTCATAAGCAAAAAAATTCCATTACTTTCATTATTTTCTATGCTTTTTAGGATAATTTAGAATACGTCTATAATAAGAAATCTAAAAAAAAAACTTGGAACATTTTTCTTGTATACAATAATTCTACCCTAAGAAAGTAAAGAAATGGCATTAGCAGCTGGCAACAAAAGCCTTGATATTACCAACTGAGCATAAACAGTCTTCAGCGAATACAAAGAATAATCAAGCAGGCCACTCTATGATCGTGGTGAAACAAACCAGAGACAAGGACTCTCTTCAACCACAACAGTAATTTTATTATTCTTCCAACATGACCTATAATTGCTTCTTTTTTTTTTTTTTGAGATTTGAAATACATTTATTTTTTTGAACATTCTTAAAGGTTTTATTTTATTTTTTGTTCATTATGTTATAATTGCTTCTTTACCAATGATAAACCTGCCCCCAGTTTGATCCTCCTCCATCCCAAAATATCGTGATTCTCAACTGCCAAATTATTCTTGTTTTCTAGCAACATTCAGTCCAGAACTGGACACTACTTCCTTAAACTCTTCCTTGTAGTCACTCACTACGAGCTCAAATTCTATCATAATCACCCCCAAACTACTTCTTATCAAGATGGTCTATCTTCCCCTGATACATATTCAAATTCAATAAACCTTACTGGGTTTTTACCATGACTGTTTTCTGGTGGCCTTCGGCGGGTAGGCATCAGCAAAACCAAATTGCACTGAGGAAAAAGAGAAGCCTTTGCAAATATAAAAACTGATGTAAGACTGGCTCCTTTTAAAACAATCCTATACTGTAGTGATAGATCCTTAAAAATATCGTGTTGTTTTAACAGTGGATTTCTCCTGCTCTGTGTGAAGAATGAGCATAAACAGGGATTTGTGATGTATGTAATAAGGCAAATAGAGTACACTGTAGAAAATTATTTTGTAAATGGAAGTAATACTGAGATATTTAATATGTTAGTCAAATGAATATTTTTTTCAGACGTTTTATAACTTGACCTTAGAAAAACAGAGAATAGAAATACTGTATATGATATTATTCTTATAAATGGGAAAATATATTTCTCACATAATGCAGAAAATGAGGTAGATTAATGCCTGTTTCATTTTGTATTTAGTGTGGTACATTCCTAAATATTACTTCTATTGAATTTCTCATATTTGTCAGTCATAGTTAAGGTGTTACTACTTGCATCAGCAATACGTTTTCAATTAATGCTTTCAATTTTAAAAATTCAATTTTAGGGTTACAATTTTGCCAAGGATACATATAATTGGTTCCAGCGGACTACTCTTAAACGTGATGCATGTTCATTTCCTGAGGGAAAAAAAGTGAAAAATAGTTAGTACTTGTATTTTAGAGTGAATTTAACAATAACAATATTCCTTAGGCAGAAAGAATAGTTTCAGGAAGAAGACAGTCTTATCAAAGAGCACAGCAATTTTTAATTAATTTAGGGAAAAATTTCATAAACACCAAGTAAGGAAAATTCTAAAATAATCAAGTTGTAAGATTAAAAAGATACACATTTCTTGTATCAAAACCAAGGAAAATCCCTCCAAACATGACTTTTGTACAAAGTTAAAAGCAAAAAAGTCAAAGGATAATCTTACTTTCCTGAATGTGTTTTTCTTATTAAGTACAGAAACATGATTTTACATTGACTATTTACTAACAGATATTCAACTAACGTATTAGGCAGCCCTGAGCATTCCTTTTGCTATTTATCTATGATTATTCTTTAATATATGACTTGCTTTGGTGCCATTTACATTTTCTTTATCTGTTTGCTCATTTGTACTGTTTTGCATTTATTCAGGAAATGCAAGTGGCTGATGAAACCATAAAACATTGTTCACCGATTGTGACTAATGAATAAAAGAGTTCAGTGCAAATGTGAACAGAGTTATTGTTTTCTACAAGATTCATAAATGTAAATACTTGAAAAGGAAATTGAAAAATGTAGCTGCTAAGTGAAGCATGTTTCTGGAGCTTTCTTTTGTAATGCCATTCTGAAGTATCTCTATATCAATCAAGATACCAACCCATTAGATATCATACTTCATGCAAAACATTATTATTTTTTTTTGTCAGTAGTAATAATCTTTGTTCCTTAAAGAGAATTTGGAAATGGATTTTTATGATAAAAGCATTGGCCCACTTGAGAACACTACTTGCTTAAAGGTATTTATTAAAGTATTTTTAACAATTGTAAAATTCATAAGAGAGCAAATGAGAAGCCAGAGAGGTCTGAAGGTGAGGAAATCAGTAAGTATGCATGGGAACATTAATGATTGCACTTCCAGAAATTTAGTGCATCAACATTCAAGAATATCAAATGTCAAAAAAAAAAAAAAAAAGAACATTGATTGCCAGCCCTTTGAAGCTGCCTCCCCTTGAACAAATATCCTTCCTCACAACAGGAAAAATAATACATATTTTATATGTTTAGATGTTTTATATGTTTATATGTTTAGATGATTAAATAAGATAATTCACGTGGAGTAGATTTTGTCTAGCATTTACTCGCCAATATTTTGATATATCTGTATAAAATGTCTGAAGATTTTGACTTAATATGATGGAAGTAAAATTGGTTCTACTGTTTTCAAGTGAAAATTTAATTGTCTGACAATCAGATAAAAAGTATGGTAATCAAATTCAATAATGAAGCTACTCAAATGGGTTGATAATGAAGAGATGTTGTTTTGCTCCTTCACAGCCTATAAGAGTTTCTATGCAAATGAAGCAGGAAAGATTACCATAGGAAACTAACCCAGGACTAGTCTGGTTCTGCCTCACTGTGTCCTATATCTGTGCAAGGTGGTGCTCACTTTGAACATGCGTCCAGAATGTCATATTGTCCCTGTATCCACATAAAGGAACTTTGACATTGGCACCCTCCTCTCTGCTCTGATTCCAGAAAGAGTAGATTCAAAGCTATTGCTCTAACTTCTTTTTCTCAGCTCCTAATGGTATTCACTTCAAAGAGGTAAAATTTTCATCAAAACTCCTTAATGTCTCTGGATTTCTATTTTAGATTCATCTGTGGATTTTGCTCAAATTGTGTGACAATAAATGCTAGGCTGTCCCATATGAGAGGCAGAATTGAAAAGCATATTACATTCTCTGATGATTAAATTAAAGCCTTTGATTAGGAACAAATGTGCTAGTTGGTTTATAAGCCCCAATAAACTTGAGCTTATACATTTGAAATTAACATTTGTCTCTAATCCTGTTGATCTTCTGACCTTGTTTGTGCTAAATATGGGTCTATCTTCAAGTCAATGCATAATTTTATACTCTGTGGACTTAAATTAAATGCCAAATAACTTCAAAAGCTAAAATTAATTGCAAAAATGAAAAGAAGACACACATCAAAGATTCATTTTTAAAGTTGATATCTACATAGCACTTTATACCCATTTAAAACTGTTAGCTTATCCCTTACTTAGCCTCCCTTAACAATTAAAAGCTTGATATACTACGAGAGTGCACCTGTGGGTAAAAATGGTGTACACTATTAAATCCTTCTTACCCTGAATACTTCATTATTATTTTTTTTAAAGATTTTATTTATTTATTCAACAGAGATAGAGACAGCCAGCGAGAGAGGGAACACAAGCAGGGGGAGTGGGAGAGGAAGAAGCAGGCTCATAGCAGAAGAGCCTGATGTGGGGCTCGATCCCAGAACGCCGGGATCACGCCCTGAGCCGAAGGCAGACGCTTAACCGCTGTGCCACCCAGGCACCCCTACCCTGAATACTTTAAAATAAAAATATGTTATGACATTTATAATACCCAACTTTTACTCCTAAAGTTTACAATTTATTTTTATGAAATATAAAATAAGTATCTAAATATTTTTAATTATGATCCTTTTTAGTGTTCAGAAAAAGGAAAAAAAATAAACAGAACCAAAGAAATCTAATGTTGTGTTGGTTGAGTTATATATATAGAATTTTGTAATTTAAATATTCTTAGATGTTTAAATATTTCTTTTTCATGATAAAACTGTAGGAACAGATATTTTCAAGTAGAATTAATTTTTTCATTAACTCTTAGGGACAGTTATAATTTATATTTATAGAGGGAGACTATTCTCATTACTCACCTTTCTCACAAGGTATAGCTTTTATTTTCCTTTTAAACAAGAAAAATTTATCTTTATAAAAATATCCAAGAAGTTTAGTAAAGGATCTGGATTTTTTGCCTAAATAATGTCAAGTGTTTATATGATAAGAAAATAAATGGTCATACATTTCAATTTTTATACAGATGGTCAGTATAGTAAAAAGCAGTTTTAGGTACATACATATTACTTGTGGGAGAGTTTATTCTTTTTTGTAATTTGTGGAACAGTAGTATAAAATTTCTGGCAACAATCAAATGGAAACTTCAACATATATAATTATTTCATTAGAAAACATCTATTTTTTTGTAGAGGGGAAGAAATAAAAATTTCAATTCTGCACTATAACTTCGTTGCAGCATTTTGGGATAGGCGGAATTAGGGCAGATGTCAGTCACTTTTTAGACCTACATTATTAACATGTATTTATTTATTCTTTATAGTGTAATAACAATTTTCATTTCTCTGAACTTTTTTGTTTGTTAAGTCCTTTTCATACCTACTATCCTTTTTTTTTTTTTAAGTAGTTTAGTGAAGTATGTAAGGGCTGGTACTAAAAATTGGCATATTCATTAAATATTAATTTTTTAAAAATTTTCTTCTAAGGAAGAATTCAAATGTATCACTCATATAGTGGCTTGTGGTGGCTCATTTTTTAAATTGCTTATAGCACCTGGAATATTTAAAATAATCTTTTTTGGTTGTTTTCCATAAAACAATATGCTGAATTCCTAATCCCTAGTACGACTGGATGCAACCTTATTTGGAGATAGGAATATCGTAGGTATCTTTAGTTAAGATGAGCTAATACTGAAATAAGGTGGACGCCTAATGTAATGTAACTGGTGTCATATGAACATGCAGACACGGGGAGGATGGCAGGTGAACATGGAAAATTGGAATGAAGTATTTACAAGCCAAGGAATACCAAAGATGATCAGCAAATGGACCAGAAACTAGGAAGAGGCAAGGAAGGATTCTCCTATAGGCCTCAGAAGGAGCATAGTATTGCTGACACGTTGATGTCAAGCTTTTAGCCTCCAGAACTGTGAGACTATAAACTTCTATTGCGTTAAACCTCCCAGTTTGTGGTATTCCCTCACAGCAGCACTAGGAAGTTATAATGACTCTAAAATACATTAGGTAAACTTTCTATTTAATACTCTGCATTTTTATGTCATAGGTCTTATCACAATTTATTTTAATATTTCCTTCTCTCTCCTCAAAAAGGTCTAATCTTCTTCTAGAAACTGCTTTTGTGGGGCACCTGGGTGGCTCAGTCATTAAGCGTCTGCCTTTGGCTCAGGTCATGATCCCAGGGTCCTGGGATGGAGCCCCACGTTGGGCTCCCTGCTCGACGGGAAGCCTGCTTCTCCCTCTCCCACTCCCCCTGCTGGTGTTCCCTCTCTCGCTGTGTCTCTCTCTCTGTCAAATAAATAAAATCTTTTAAAAAAAGAAGAAGAAAAGAAACTGCTTTCGTTGTTCATAACTTGTAAATAGAGGACCCCAAATATATATTTATTGAATACTTGAAAAGTTGCATAATATCTTAAATGTCATCACTGCATAGTATACATGATACTACTTCTTAAAGCTATTAAGTAATAATTTCTAAACAGTAGTTCGAAAAGAAAAAGAAGAATCAATGGAAATAAGTGAAACTGAAGGCTTCAAGTTGAAGAACTATCAGCAGTCACTTAACTGTACCAACATTGCTACTTGTTGGTGACCAAAGCAAGAGGGCCTAGTTGGTAAGATCAAGTTCAGGTGGATAAATTGATTACCTCCATTATGATTATATAGTAATCAATGGGACAGTATTATGGGGTATGGATTTCTAAAAGGTATGTGTACAGTGTGTACCTAAATGAGAATGTATCTATAGAACATTTGTACAAAGCTTTAAATGTTTGTTGTAACATAATCCATGAGCTTGTGGTTTTGTTTTCTAATTCATTTAAGTGAGAAAAAAGAAAAAAAAAGAAAATCACTCAAATAGAAAAGTTAGAATTTTAGGCCAAATTCTAAATAATATGGAATAACTCAACCAAACTTTCTTAGCACAAAAAGCATAAGGTTTGTTTATTGTTGTTTTTTAACCGTAGTTCATTTTTTTGCCACTTGTATTTGTTTACAGTGTCTCCAATTTAGGAAGTTGGTCACAACTTGTTTAATAAGAAAATACATAAAATCAGCTAACAGAATATAAGATAATCATAAAAAGAATGAAACATCAATAAAATCCAGCAAAGTAGTATTAACCAAAAAATAAAACTGAGTTCCCCTTCTGGTTAGAGTGTAGAAGGATAATGAAAGATTGTCACTTCTACTAAAATAATAGATAATTACAGGATAAACAACAACAAAAAAACAATTTCTTCAAAGCTACTGAAAAGTGTTTGACGTAATGATATCTGAAAGAACTAAATTCTAGAATCAACACCTTTTAGTGACAGAAGCCACTTCTATCCCTAGGGCTGATCGCTGAGCTGGTGCACAATACTAAGCATAAGAAGCAGCCCGTCAGAGGACAGTTTTCGCTCAGGTGAGGAAAAATCCAGTCAAATGTTTGACAAAGTGGGGCTGGTGTTTCAGACATAAATTTGGAGGAATCTCAAATGCAAAAATAATCTCTTTGTGAAGTAATTCGCTTTAGAGGAATTTTTTTCAGTGATCAGAGGGTGTGGGTTAAACTAGAAGTGAATAGCAGCAACACCACAGAGAGTTGTCACTCCTGTCCTTACCCTAAGACAGGAGGCAGAAAAAAAATGTAATTCAACGCTCTTTTTTTTTTTTTTTAAGATTTAATTTATTTATTTGACGGAGAGAGAGAGAGCGCACAAGTAGGGGGAGCATCAGGGAGAGGGAGAAGGAGAAGCAGGCTCCCCACTGAGCAGGGAGCCCAATGTGGGACTCAATCCCATCATGACTTGAGCTGAAGGCAGCCACTTACCCGACTGAGCCACCCAGGTGCCCCTCAGTGACTCTTTTTAGGCCCTCCAGACAATTGAGGTCACAGAGCAAACTATCACAAGGCAATCTGGAGGATCATAATCAAGACCAGTTTGTTATAAACTAGTAGGAACACAAGTATTCCTACTGGGTGAATTGCTGGAAGCTGAGCGTGAATTAACTGGAGAGTAGAATGCTATCAGTCCTGTGTTAAGAGATCTCCACATTTTTGTGAGTTTTAACTTCAGGGACTCCACCAGCTACTCAAAATAAAGATCGGAAAAAATCCCTCAAGTTTCTGGTCATGGGGGTGGGGGTGGGATGTGGTAACTTTTGATATACACTTAGATAATCAGATTATTCTACATGACAAAGGCCCACTTTCCCAGAGGAATTACGAGATCTTATCTACCTGCTGAAAGAACCATTTGCAGACTTCAGTTTCCTCTTGCCTTCCTGTCTTATCTAAGGTTGGAAAGAATTTCCTTTGACTGTTACAGCCCAGAGACTCAGACCCACTAAAAGACTGATATTTAATCATAAGTTTATAGAATGCTTACCCTCTACCAAACCTTACCACCGCATTTATTAAAGTGGGAGTTGTTGGAGTACAATAGACAGTAGGAGACAGTAGGAGAAAGGGGAAAAAAGGAGGCAACAAATACATAAAGAAACTAAAGTCTGGGGCTGCTGTGGATACAGCAAACATTAAACATAACCCAGCTTCTAGTCACATTGTCACATTTACCTCACACTAAAGCCCTATTTACCTCATTCCTTTACCTACTGTGTTTTTTGTCTTCTTACTTTCTCTGAAATACAACTGGAGTTAAATATATATAAAATGTGAAATACATGAAAAAAATGGAAAATCTAGGGGGATAATATTCAGTTCACTCAAAAGAAGAGAGGAAAGAAAAAACAAAAGAGCAAAAATACAAGGAAAAAGAAAACAAATAGCAATATGGTAGACATAAATCCAACTTTTTCAATAATTATATTAAATGAAAGATATTAGGCATATCAATTAAAAGGCTGAAGACAGGGCACCTGAGTGACTCAGTCAGTTAAGCATCCAACTCTTGATCTCAGCTCAGGTCTTGACCTCAGGGTCATGACTTCAAACCCCGAGTTGGACTCCATGCTGGGTGTGGAGCCTACTTAAAAAAAGAAAAGAAAAGAAAAGAAAGGCAGGAGAGGTCAGACTGATGCAAATGCAACATCCAGGTATATGCTGTGTATATAAGATTCACACTTGAAAGTAAAAGAAAAGAAAAAATTATTCTGTGATTAGTAAGCACAAGAAAGCTGGTGAGACTTTATTAACATAAAAAAAATAGACCTCAATGTAAAGAGCATCCCAGAGACATAGAAAAATGTTTCATAACAAAAAGTGAAACTTCTCAGAAAGACAGGACAATCAGAAATACATATTCCTTAATAACAGACCTTCAAAATACAGGCAGCAAGCAGGAATCAGAACTAAAGGACAAAGCAGACCAGTCACATACACTTACGGATTTTATTATAACATTCTTAATGGTCATCCATGTTGTTGTACAGTGACTAATGATGATCTTTGGACATAAAATTCATTATTATTAAAAGGAAATTTATAAATAAATAAAATAGTAGTAGTATTAAAGGTAAATGATGAATTGTACTAAAGAAACTTAAGGCTTCTCAACAGAAGAAACTGATCAGAAAATGAAAAGACAAGACACAGAGTGGGAAGAAGTATGCCAATTGCTTGTATCTTACAAGATTTCAGCACCAATATATATAAATCTCCTACGAAGGAATAATGAAAAGACAAATGATGTGAAAAATAATTGAGTGGCTACTTCAGAAAAATATACGTGCAAATGTCCAACAAAGAAATAAAAAAATGTTCAAAATCAGCGGTTATGGGGAAATGCCAGTCACTTACGGAGAAGCTAAAATCGAAAACTGAAAATAGCAAATGTTGGCAAGGATACAGAAAAACTGGAATTCTTCTACACTGTAGGTGAAAGTGTAAGATGGAAAACCACTCTGGTAAACTGTGTAACATTTACCTATGTGTAATGTATAAAGTTAACTATAATTGTTCTATAATCTAGCAATTCTACTCCTAGATAACTACTCGAGTAAAAAAAAATATATACCCCCAAATATCTGTACAATAATAATACTTAAAGTTTATCTATTCATAGTAGACAAAGACCAGAAAAAAACCAAGTGTCTATCAATAGGTTAATGGATATTCAAAGTGTGCTTTAGTCAAACAATGAAATAGTCATCCATAGCGCTGTATATGACTAAGAAACAGTAAGAAGAAATCATCAAGAAGGAAAAAACTGATGATTCAAATAAATGGATAAATTTCAAATAATTAACTTGAGCACATGGAATGACACACATAATATATATGAATATATAATATTCAGAATATTATACATTATATAGAATATGAATTTATTATGTATATATATTTGAAGTTTTTAGAACGGGCAAAATGAAGATATAGTCATTTAATTAAGATTGGTTGTTGCCTATAGCTTGGTGATTTATGATAGGGCTACATGAGAACCTCCTGGGATGATGAAAATATTCTCTATTTTGTTTTGGTTGGTAGTTAAATGCATATATGGTTTTTGAAAATCTTTGAGTGGTAGATTTAAAACAGGCATTTTACTGAATGCCAATTATTCTTTAATAAAGTCTATTTAGAACATAAGATAAAAATTTAATATGTTGGCATTAAATTTGTTAACATAAAACTTCTTATTTAAAAGTTTGTTAAAATGTTCCTCTTTATTTTTTTAATGCCAGCGTTCCTCTTAGAGTATATCCTTTAATCAAAGCATCCCTTTACATTATATTTTTTTCTTTCTGCCATTTCCACATTGTATACATCTTTATAAAATGGAAGGTATCTCCAGAGGATTTATAATCCAGTGCTGTGCTTTCAGGCAGGGCTACAAACTGAGCCACTAAAACAGATGGTTGTCTGGTTTTTCTTACTGATGTTCAGGAAAGGACATTATATAAATTCCCTTGGTAACTCACTTTTGTGTTTAAACAACCTTAATGTCAATAAGTTGTTTCTTACATCTAACCTGAATCTCCCTTTCTCGAACATAAGTTTCACAGGCTTTTGTTTTATCCTCAGTGGAGCAAGAGAACAGATGGCCAGTATCTTCCTTTGGAAAACTATTCATGCACTTAAAAACAGTTTCTAACAAGATCCCTTATTTAATCTTAAATTTAATTATTGCAATTCGCATAATGGAAAAGATGGATCTTAGCTCAGGTTCATTTAGTCTCACACCCAAAGTTTATGGCATGGACTTTTATCTTGTAAGATGTTCAATTAATATAATTTTTTTATGTTGGTAAATACAATAGCACTATTTGATAACTTATGCTTTTCTTGTTGACTTATAGTATTTATCCCTCTATTACTACCTGAGAGAAACTCAGTGATGAAAGAAGTCTATTTAAATTTGCTTATTCGAATATTTTTGAATGTTCTCTTCTACCACCTTCTATTTTACTGCAAATCACTAGTTAATACTCGAGAAAACTATATCATGGCATTCTACATTTTTTTCTCATTACACTCATAAAAATTTAGAAAGCTAAAGTACTCAAAGCAGTGACAATCACATAGCTCTCTAAATATAAAATCTGTATATATCTGAGATGGCCTGCTTTATAGACACATCTACAGAATAGCCATCTTAAGAATAACCAGGAAAGCTCAACAAATACGTAAAAATGATGAGTTTCAAATCTTCAGAAAACGTATGTGACAGAGAAAACAACCAGGAAGACAATAAAAAATAACTAGGTATGGGACACCTGGGTGGCTCAGTTAGTTAAGCATCTGCCTTTGGCTCAGGTCATGATCCCAGGATCCTGGGATCAAGCCCCATATTGGGCTCCATGCTTAGTGGGGAGCCTGCCAATCCTCCTGCTTGTGCTCTCTCTCTCTGACAAATAAATTAATAAAATCTTTAAAAAAAAAGGAGTGCACCAAGCGGGCCGTACAGCTCGGGGAGCATGAGAGAGAGAGAGAGAGAGAGAGAGAGGATCTCCAGCAGACTCCATGCTGAGCGCGTTGCCCAACGCGGGGCTTGATATCACAACCCTGAGATCATGACCTGAGCCGAAACCAAGAGTTGGACGCTCACCCAACTGAGCCACCCAGTC
The DNA here is from genome assembly GCF_017311325.1 of Ursus maritimus. Classification (NCBI taxonomy): domain Eukaryota; kingdom Metazoa; phylum Chordata; class Mammalia; order Carnivora; family Ursidae; genus Ursus; species Ursus maritimus. Next base: position 25,973,221 of record NW_024423453.1, read on the forward strand.
AGGTTAAGGGAGGAATTAAGAAGGCGGAGGAGTAGGGGACCCCTTTTTCAGCCGGTCCCCTGAGTCTAGTTGGATAGGTACCAGACCATCCTGAACATCCACGGAATCAGCCTGAGACGCAGGAAATTACATCTGGATCTCTACAAATGAACATCTCCAGCGCTGAGTATTGAGGTATGAAGCGAGGAGCCGTGAAACTGTGCACAGATATCGGAAGATAAACGGGAGGGGGAGGGAGCCACCGCATTTGGGCACTGGAAAGCGGTAGCCACCTACACGGGGGGAGCGGGCGGGCTCTCGGACCGGCACCCGCGAGAGAGCAGACTGAGACTGTGACCCGGGAGCGTGCACGACAAGACTGAAAACCGGAGTTCTTGTGCGCTCACTGGAACCAGACTGAGACTGGGAGCTCCGGGAGCGCGCAGGGGCGGCTGGTGGTGTTAGAAACACAAAGGACAGAGACGCGCCGGCCCTGGAAGTGAGAGCTGGGACGCGGGGTGTGGGGCACACATCCCAGGATGCAGCAGGGTTGAGCAGCACCTACAGAAACAGAGTTAAAGTGGCCAGAACATTAGTGGAGAACAGTCCGCGATCCCTCTGTTCTGAAACAGAGGCTGAGATTCAGCTACTGCTGCTCTGACTCTCAGAAGAGGCACAGCAAACCTCGAGGGAAAGCCGCCAGAGAACAAAAGCCTGGAAATACCGGCTCACACTGTGCCCATCCCCATCCCCCCTCACAGGGGACACAGAGACTCTACCCAAACAGGGTTGCCTGAGTATAGGCGTGGCAGGCCCCTTCCCCAGAAGGCAGCCTGAAAAATCAAGAAGCCCACATCCCTAAGATCCCTATAAAACAAGTGTGCACTGCCTGGGTCCTGGTCAATAATTTGGGCTCTGGACAACCCCACAACCTCTCCTTATTAGAATGATGAGAAGGAGAAATTCCCCCCAGCAAAGAAAAGACAATGAGTCTGCGACCTCTGCCACAGAACTAATGGATATGGATATAACCAAATTATCAGAAATGAAATTCAGAGTAACAATGGTTAAGATGATGTGTAGACTTGAAAAAAAGTATTAACGAAAATGATAATGAGAATATAGAATCTCTAAGGGTGGAAATGAGAGCGAATTAAAAATTCTATGAGCTAAATGCAGTCAAAACTAGAGGCTCTGATGGCCAGGGTGAATGAGGCAGAAGAACGTATCAGCGAATTGGTGGATGGGTTAGTAGAAGAGAAAGCTAAAATAGAATCTGGGCTCAAAAAAATCCATTCTCAAGAATGTAGGTTACTGGAGATTACTGACTCAATGAAACGTTCCAATGTCAGAATCATCAGCAACCCCAAGAGGGTGGAGAAAAACAGAGGTCTAGAAGAGATATTTGAACAAATTCTACCTGAAAACTTCCCTAATCTAGCTAAGGAAACAAGCATTCATGTCCAAGAGGCAGAGAGGACCCCTCCCAAGCTCAACCACAACAAACTATGCCACGTCACGTCATAGTGCAATTCACAAATATTAGATCCAAGGATACAGTATTGAAAGTGGCCAGGGCAAAGAAATTTCTCACGTACCAAGGCAAAGGTATCAGAATTACGTCAGACCTGTCTACACAGACCTAGAATGAGAGAAAGGGTTGGGGAGGCATTTTTAAAGCTCTTTCAGAGAAAAACATGCAGCCAAGGATCCTTTATCCAGCAAGGCTGTCATTCAGAATTGATGGAGAAGTAAAGACCTTCCAGAATCGCCAGTCATTCACCAATTTCGTAACCACAAAACCAGCCCTACAGGAGATAATAAGGGGCGTTCTACAAAAGTAAAAAGGCCCCAAGAGTGATACAGAACAGAAAGTCACAATCGATTGAAACAAAGAGTGTACCAGCAACATGGCATCTTTAAAATCATATCTCTCAATATTCAGTCTCAATGTAAATGGCCTAAATGCTCCCATAATTTGCCACAGAGTTGCAGGTTGGATAAAAAGACATGACCCATCCATTTGCTGTCTACAAGAGACTCATTTTGAACCTAAAGATACATTCAGACTGAAAGTAAAGGAATGGAATACCATCTTTCACGCCAATGGACCTCAAAAGAAAGCTGGGGTAGCAATTCTCATATCAGACAGATTGGATTTTAAACTAAAGACTATAGTTAGAGACACAGAAGAGCACTATATTATTCTTAAAGGATGTATCCAACAAGTGGATATGACAATTATAAATATATATGCCCCCAACAGGGGAGCAGCTAGATACACAAGCCAACTCTTAACCAGAATAAAGAGACATATAGATAAAAATACGTTAATAGTAGAGGACCTCAGCACTCCACTATCAGCAATAGACAGAGCACCAGAGCAGAAAACCAACATAGAAACAAGAGCTTTGAATGCCATACTGGATGAGTTGGACCTCATAGATATATATAGAACACTACAACCCAGAACCAGAGAATACTCATTCTATCTTAATGCCCATGGAACATTCTCAAGAATAGACCATGTTCTGGGTCACAAAACAGGTTTCAACCAATACCAAAAGACTGAAATTATTCCCTGCATATTCTCAGACCACCACACTTTGAAATTGGAACTCAACCACAAGGAAAAATTTGGAAGAAACTCAAACACTTGGAGACTAAGAACCATCCTGCTCAGGAATGATTCAATAAACCAGGAAATCAAAAATCAATTTAAACAATTTATGGAGACCAACAAGAATGAAAACACAACAGTCCAAAACCTATGGGATACTGCAAAAGCAGTCCTAAGGGGGAAATACATAGCCATCCAAGCCTCACTCAAAAGAACAGAAAAATCTAAAATGCAGTTTTTATATTCTCACCTCAAGAAGCTTAAACAGCAACAGAGGGACAGGCCTAATCCACTCACGAGGAAGCAGTTGACCAAAATTAGAGCTGAAATCAATGAATTAGATACCAGGAGTACAGTAGAGCAGATCAACAGAACTAGAAGCTGGTTCTTTGAAAGAATTAATAAAATTGACAGACCACTGGCAACTTATCCAAAAGAAAAGAGAAAGGACCCAAATTAATAAAATTATGAATGAAAAAGGAGAGGTCACAACCAACACCAATGAAATTGGAAGGATTATTAGAAAGTTTTATCAACAGCTTTATGCCAATAAATTTAGCAATCTGGAAGAGATGGAGGCCTTCCTGGAAACCCATAAACTACCAAGACTGAAACAGGAAGAAATTGATTTCTTAAACAGGCCAATTAATTATGAAGAGATTGAGTCAGTGATAAACAACCTTCCAAAAACCAAAATTCCAGGCCCAGACGGTTCTCCTGGGGAATTCTACCAATCATTTAAGGAAGAAATAATACCCATTCTCCTAAAGCTATTTCCAAAAATAGAAACAGAAGAAAATCTACCAAACTCATTCTATGAGGCCAATATTACCTTGATCCCCAAACCAGGCAAAGACTCCATCAAAAAGGAGAATTACAGACCAATTTCCCTAATGAATATGGACACCAAAATTCTCAACAAGATCCTGGCTAATAGAATCCAACAGTACATTAAAAGGATTATCCATCATGACCAAGTGGGATTCATCCCTGGGATGCAAGGGTGGTTCAACATTCGCAAATCAATCGGTGCCTTAGATTTTATCCAGAAAGAAAAATTCAGAAATCATATGATTCTTTCAATAGATGCAGAAAAAGCATTTGACAAAATACACCTTTCTTTCCTGATTAAAGCACTTCAGAGTGTAGGGATAGAGGGTACATTCCTCAATCTCATAAAAACCATGTATGAAAAGCCTACAGCAAATATCATTCTCAATGGGGAAAAGCTGGAAGCCTTTCCCTTAAGATCAGGAACACGACAATGATGCCCACTCTTATCATTATTATTCAACATAGTACTAGAAGTCCTTGCGATAGCAATCAGACAACAAAAAGGGATAAAAGCTATCCAAATCAGCAAAGAAGAAATCAAACCATCTCTCTTCACAGATGAAATGATACTCTATATGGAAAACCCAAAAGAATCCACTCCCAAACTATTAGAAGTTACAGAGCAATTCAGTAATGTGGCAGGATACAAAATCAATGCTCAGAAATCAGTTGCATTTCTATACACGAATAACGAGACCGAAGAAAGAGAAATTAGGGAATCCATCCCATTTACAATAGCACCAAAAACCATACGTTACCTTGGAATTAACTTAACCAGAGACGTAAAGGACCTATATTCTAGAAACTATAAATCACTCTTGAAAGACATTGAAGAAGACACAAAAAGATGGAAAAATATTCCATGCTCATGGATTGGAAGAATTAACATAGTTAAAATGTCCATGCTACCCAGAGCAATCTACACTTTCAATGCTATCCCGATCAAAATACCAAGGACATTTTTCAAAGAACTGGAACAAACAGTCCTTAAATTTGTATGGAAACAGAAAAGGCCCCGAATCTCCAAGGAACTGTTGAAAAGGAAAAACAAAGCTGGGGGCATCACAATGCCGGATTTCGAGCTGTACTACAAAGCTGTGATCACAAAGACAGCATGGTACTGGCACAAAAACAGACACATAGACCAATGGAACAGAATAGAGAACCCAGAAATGGACCCTCGGCTCTTTGGGCAACTAATCTTTGATAAAGCAGGAAAAAACATCCGGTGGAAAAAAGACAGTCTCTTCAATAAATGGTGCTGGGAAAATTGGACAGCTACATGCAAAAGAATGAAACTTGACCACTCTCTCACACCATACACAAAAATAAACTCCAAATGGATGAAAGACCTCGATGTGAGACAGGAATCCATCAAAATTCTAGAGGAGAACATAGGCAGCAACCTCTACGACATCGGCCAAAGCAACCTTTTTCATGACACATCCCCAAAGGCAAGAGAAACAAAAGATAAAATGAATTTATGGGACTTCATCAAGATTAAAAGTTTCTGCACAGCCAAAGATGTTGCTGCTTATGTTCTCCTCTAGAATTTTGATGGATTCCTGTCTCACATCGAGGTCTTTCATCCATTTGGAGTTTATTTTTGTGTATGTGTTCAAAATCATTAGCCATCAAGGAAATTCAAATCAACACCACACTGAGATACCACCTTACGCCAGTTAGAATGGCAAAAATTGACAAGGCAAGAAACAACAATTGCTGGAGAGGATGTGGAGAAAGGGGATCCCTCCTACATTGTTGGTGGGAATGCAAGTTGGTACAGCCACTCTGGAAAACAGTGTGGAGGTCCCTTAAAAAGTTAAAAATTGAGCTACCCTATGACCCAGCCATTGCACTACTGGGTATTTACTCCAGAGATACAGACATAGTGAAGAGAAGGGCCATATGCGCCCCAATGTTCTTAGCAGCATTGTACACAATAGCTAAATCATGGAAGGAGCCAAGATGCCCTTCAACAGATGACTGGATTAAGAAGTTGTGGTCCATATATACAATGGAATATTACTCAGCTATCAAAAAGAACGATTTCTCAACATTTGCTGCAACATGGACAGCACTGGAGGAGATAATGCTAAGTGAAATAAGTCAAGCAGAGAAAGACAATTATCATATGATTTCTCTCGTCTATGGAAAATAAGAACTAGGAAGATCGGTAGGGGAAGAAAGGGATAAAGAAAGGGGGGTAATCAGAAGAGGAAATGAAGCATGAGAGACTATGGACTCTGAGAAACAAACTGAGGGCTTCTGAGGGGTTAGGGGTGGGGGAATGGGATAGGCTGGTGATGGGTAGTAACGAGGGCATGTATTGCATGGTGCACTGGGTTTTATACGCTACTAATGAATCATCGAACTTTACATCAAAAACCAGGGATGTACTGTATGGTGACTAACATAATATAATAAAAAAAAAAAAACATTAAAAAAAGAAGACGAAGAAGGCATAAGGGAAGACAATACTTTCCCAAACAATAGGCAAAATAGACAAATACAATGATACAGAGACAAAGCTAATGGAATTATCAGATTATGACCCCCAAATAAATATAATTAAATATTTCAGTTTGAGTGACCAGATAAAATTTTTTGGTTAAATAACTGGAGACTGTTAAAATGAATCCAATACAAATTATAAATTTACAAAGAAATTCTGAAATTAATAATTTATGGATTTAATAGCCGATTAAACCTAGCTCAAGAGAGAGAATTATCAAACTTACATATAACAAAAATATCTACACTGGAGTTTGGAAAGACAAAGTGATTGGAAATATAGAAAAACTAAGAAATAAAAACATTTTAAAAGTATAATATTCATGTAATTAGATTCCCCGAAGGGAAATAGGGAGGAGAGGGAGAGGATAGGGAGAACGTAGGCACAAGTAAATTGGAAGAGATAACAAATACGAAATTTCAAACCAATGGAAGGCATTAAGTTATTATTTCAAGAACCACTATGTAATTTATCAGCATTGAATTATACACACGTGAACACACATTCATATAATAACAAGTCATAACATAGTAACCTTCTAAAACCTAAGAAAAGATAGGAAATCTTAAAAGCAGAAGAAAAATAGACATTTTTACATTTAAAGCCATGAAAATAAGAATTAGAGCTAATTTCTCAGTGTAAAAGTGGCAGCCAGAATAAAATGGGGTGTTCTACTGAAAGTGCTTTAAGGAAATAACTGCTAGTCTAGACCCAACATCAAGTAAAATTCGATGTCAATAATGAAGACATTCCCAGACAAAGTAAAACAGTAAGAATATGTTTACAGTAATTGAAGGCTCTTCTCCAGGCAGAAGAAATTATTCCATTTAGAAAGTTTATGATGCAGGAGGAAATGATGAGTAAATGTAAAATGAGGACAATGGTAAATATCATGACATATCTAATTGATTGCTGACTGTATGCAAAAATTGTATTTTGAGAGTCTAAATTATATATAAAATGAATACATAAATTGGGAAAGAATAAATAAATATTAAGTGTTCTAACTAACTCATGCATGGCCCAAGAAGTGAAGAAGTACCATTTCATACCATATTTTAATAAATGAGGAAAGCCTGTTGAAATTTCTAGGGTAAACACTTAATATAATAGTAAGATGATGTACAATTAGTAAGTTAGTAGTGAGGAATATAAACAATTTTTAACAATAATGAGTGCAAATCTAGTGCAATTCTATTCAACATTCTCATAGGATGTTTTCTGGAGTGGGCAAATTAATTCAATATTTGCAAGGGAACAGAGGGTGAAGGCTATCTAAGGTTAGCCAAGGTAATACTGAAGGGGTAGAGCAAATACAAAGTGTTACCTGATGCACAAAGTTTTCAAAGGCAACAACTGGCTACAAAAATTATTATGTTTTAAAATTTTAATGGCATTTATGAATAATATTCATATTTATTTCATTACTGTAAGTATTAAATTTACTTTCATTTGTATGTTGATACATTTTTAGATGAAAACTCATTGAACATTTAAATCAAACAGATACAAACAATGAAGAGATTGTTTGGGATTATGTAACCCTGAAGTCCAGAAGCACACAGGCTTCAGGCTTGGCTAACCCATGGCTGAACTATGTAATCAGAAACAGGTTCTTTCCGGGGCGCCTGGGTGGCACAGCGGTTAAGCGTCTGCCTTCGGCTCAGGGCGTGATCCCAGCGTTATGGGATCGAGCCCCACATCAGGCTCCTCCGCTGGGAGCCTGCTTCTTCCTCTCCCATTCCCCCTGCTTGTGTTTCCTCTCTCTCTGGCTGTCTCTATCTCTGTCGAATAAATAAATAAAATCTTAAAAAAAAAAAAAAAAAAAGAAACAGGTTCTTTCCATCTCTGTGTCTTGCCATGGCTGGTGTTGCCTTATCACACCTAGTGATGATGATATTTTAAACTTTTTTAATGATATTATTTGTCTTTTTTTAATGGAGTGCTTATTTTTTTTCTTAGAAACCTGAAATGCTTAAATAAAGTATTCCATTTCACAAATATTATAAAATTTATATTTCCATTTCCCAACCAGTGAACAATTATTCTAAATTTTAAACAATTTAAACAATTTAAAATATAGTTTTCTTTAGTAACAAAGTTGAAATAAATGCTCTGTACATATGTAATAATTTCTCTAGGAAATATGTGTGTATACACACACATACTCTGTTATATTTATACATAGAAAGCATATATATAGTATAAATGTTTATATATAGAGTATGTATAACTTTGCTATGTATATCCAAATTGCTCTTTAAAAGTGATTGTATATTTTATACCTTTGCCAGCAACTATTTCCATATCTTTGTCAGCACTTGATAATATCAGACTTTTTAAATTGCCGCCTTTCCAATGAGTTGAAACTGCCAAAAATTGGTTGTTTTAAGTTATATTTCTTTGATTCCTACTGAGCTTAATTTGATTTTATACAGGTATATTGACAAATCAGATTTGCTTTTCTGTGACTTCCCTCTTCATTTTTATTTTTTATTATTTTTTAAAGATTTTGTTTATATATTTTTGAGAGAGAGAGCAGGAGTCAGGGGGAGGGGCAAGAGTCAGAAACAGACTCCCCACTGAGCAGTGAGCCTCATGTGGGACTTCATCCCAGACTCTGGCCAACGACCTGAGCCAAAGTCTGACACTTAAATGACTGAGCCACCCAGGCTTCATTTTTAATGTCAATTAGATCAGGCAGAGTTCTAACAGAAAACTGATAGTATACTCAAATGAGATAACAGAGGACTTTAAGAAAGGACCACTTTACAAAGATGTGGGCAGTGTTGAGGCAAACAAGAAGAAACGTTGAAGCACCCTGGGGCTAACAATATCAGGGAGTTGGTGATACCAACAGATTTGATAGAGAAAGTGATTTCTAGAACATGCCTGAAAAGAGGAAGTATAGGAGACATCTGCCTTACAGATGATGTGGCTTTTGTAGAGGGATGCACTTAACCCCAGGTGCCTAAGCAGGCAGGTAGACAGAAATGTAAATACCTTGCCCTCCTCTTCTCATTACTTTCCTAGCTTCTGCTGATTGATAGATCCCACCTGCTAAACCCAAATGTGAAACTAGAAGTAAGGGATCACCTTGATGCAATCTACAAAATTTAGTGTCCTGGGATATGGAAAATGGTAGCAAAAGATGGAAAATGAGTGGAAAGAAGCAAATGATCAATACCTTGCTATCCTTCGTATTTGCTTTTTTAATGTTTTGTTGGTTTTCTATTTAAATTAAAAAATTAAATTGAGTGTAATGTTTCTTTGTGTAATATGTTTCAAATGTCTTTTCTCATTCTACATTCGCATGTCCTTTTGAATGCAGGTAAAATTAGTAACTGTGAAAATTTAAACTTTATGGATGCAGGAAATTTTGCATTTACTACTACATTCTTAGCATCTGGATGAATTTCTGGAACATAGCAATCGCTTAATATTTGTTGAATGAATGAATAAATGAATATTTTCCTTTAGGTTTTCTGCTGTTATGTATTATTTTCTTTCTTTCTTTCTTCCTCTTTTTTTTTCTTTCTTTCTTCTTTCTTTCTTTCTTTCTTTCTTTCTTTCTTTCTTTCTTTCTTTCTTTCTTTCTTTCTTTCTTTCTTTCTTTCTTTCTATTTTCTCTTTAGAGAGGGAGAGAGAGAGGGGCGGGGGCAGAAGGAGAGAGAGAGAGAATCTTAAACAGGCTCCACACCCAGCACAAAGCCCAACAGAGGCTCAGTTTCACAGCCCTGAGATCATGACCTGAGCTGAAATCAAGAGTCAGACACTTAACCGACACAGCCATCCAGGTGCCCCGTTTATGTATTATTTTTCATCTTTTCCTATAGTGAGATATACTAAGAGTATCACTGAGATATTCTATATTTTTTACCTAATAACTTAAAATTTTCTTTTTCTTATTTATATGTTAATCCACCTGGACTTTTATACTGTATGATGTGAAGTAGGGATTCAATTGTGTAAATATGTATTTATATGTGACATATATGTGTATGTCAATATATGCCTATGTATATTTTTTATGTGATATGCACTGTCCACACTCAATGTACTGATATGTAATGTGTCTTATGTCATGCGTCATGTGACATATGGCAAATAACCACACGTATTTATTTCTCTATATCTGACCTAGCATCTGTCTTACTGATTCATAATTTGCACTTTTGTCAAAATTATATTCAGTTCTATAATAATTCTATCTCCTTGGTTAGATATGTTGTATTTTTACAATTACCTTGGTCTTCCATATGAATTTTGGGATCATTTTTTCAAGTTCTATAAAAATATCTCATTGATATGTTGATGAGATTGGCACTAGATTTATAGATTAACTACAAGAAAAAGGACAGCTTTATAATATTGATTCTTCCTAACTAATAGACATGCTTTTTGTTCTTTAATAATAGTCTGTAATTTTCCATATTAAGGTCTAGAATAACTTAAGTTGAGTTTATTCTTTAGTACCTACAAAATTTTTTAACAGACATCATACTTAATATTGAAATTCACAAGCATCCCATGTGCATTGTTATTCTTACTGTTCAATATTGTACCGGATGTCCTAGTCACTGAGTAACACATATGCCAGATATTAAATTCCATATAAATTTGAAATGACATTTAAAAATTGCGGTTGTTTCTAGAAAATGTAGTTATTTATATAGAAACTTTAACATAATCTATGAATAACCAGAAATAATAAAACAATTTAATAAGATTGCTGTATAAAAATATTAATAGTGCTCCTATTTAGCAGAGATAACCAAGTAAAAAAAAGAATAAGGTACAAAAAACCTACTCACAACAGCTTCTTTTATTTCTCTTCTAAAATATGATACAATGTGTTTAACAATGGTTGGAATTTTATTGATTTTCTTCTGGGTTAAGAATTTTTGTCCTACATAAAACATTTTTTAAGTGCTGAAAATATCTAATACTTATTTCTATTTCAATATTTTATATTTTTCTTCACAATTTCTTTTGTTTTTATGTTGTCACTAACTCCTACCTAAGGCCTATTACCCTTACTCTCATTATTTTATGCTGTCATTTCTGCCTGCATTCTTGGAGGTAATTTTCAGTTTTTCACCATTATATTAATTCCACTTTCCACCATCAAAATTCTGTTCTTTTTATTTTCAATGTAGCTTTTGTTTCTGTTATTAGGGTTTATTTTTGGGGGGATGGGGAGTCTTTGAATTATTTTTTTTCCACTCTTTGTTCTATTGCATAAATACTATTTGGTAACTTCAAATGTGTTTAGTAGCAAATAGTCTTAATTCCCTTAAATACTCCCTTTTTGGATTTTGACTTGTGTAGACCCTTGACCCTAATTAGACCATAATTCCTTTTTGACTTTGTGTAGACCCTTTTTCTTCTAACTCTTCAGGGAAAATTCTTTTTTTTCCCCTGCTTTTCCAATACTATTTATGTGTGAATGCTTATTTTTTCCTTTATCACAGAACAAGGAGCTTTTAACCTTGAGATATTGTGTATCATCATATAGGATATCTATGTTGTCATGGACCCATTTATTATTCACATTTGTGCTCATGGAATAATCTTTTCAGATGTTCACATAAAAGCAGTCTGATATGTATAGCTTTTCTTTCCCAACATCTGGCAAATATCTAGTTTATGTAGATTTGCCAATGTGAGACAAAATTTAATCCCAGCTCCTCTGCCTGTCTCATAAAAAAGTACTTCCTACATAGAACATATAAAATGTTCCTGCTCTAAATCACCTTGGCTTGCTTAAACATTTTTAACTTTTGAAAATCACAATACACTCACTTTGCAATGTAACCTTTGATGTCTCTTCATCAAGTCTCATTGGTTAACCCTAGGAATGTAATTGCTACAACTTATAAGTCCTGTAGACAAATTGTTTTCAGAGTTTATAGCTAACAGTTCATCGTCTTTCCATCGTCCTTGTGCAGGGGCCATGCTAATCTCTGTATGATTCCCATTTTAGTATATGTGCTGCTGAAGCTAGCACAAGAGTTCACCATCTTTTCGATTAAAGTGGCAGATAGAGTCCAAGGCTGGGGTATAAGGGAATGAGGAAAAAGGGATAATCATTTCACCTAATTCCTTTTTGGGTAAATTTTCTTAGTTTTCATTGGCATAGCAAGAGATATTTTCAATTACTTATTTTTTCAGTCCAATTCTTTTTAATATATATTATAGTTAGTGAAAATATCTCTGGGATACTGGGAATCACTTACCAGCTCTTTTAAAAGACACCATAAGAAAATTTTGTATTTTTCTTTGAATTATATTTCCTTTATTGGGATGTTGAAACAGGCTGTATCAGGGCTGCTAGTTACATGCCATGCTAAATGTACAATCCTGCAGACTGATTTTATATTGAAATGTTAACACCATTTAGAGTAAAATCTTAAGCACAGAAGATATTCTCTGAATGGATATTTAGAATCTCTCTCCTTTTGAATTCTCTCATGTTTGATTTTCAGATCAGGCACTAGTAATCAACAGTTGTAGTGAATACCCAATCTGAGACTCACATTGCATAGAGAGTGATAGAAATAGATAAAGACTGTCAGACAGAAAAAGAGAAAGTGACAAAGAGGGAATACTAAGGATAATTTACTTGGATATATAAACTATTCATTCTAAAATAATAAGAGTAGATAGAGGGAACAAAGCTGTCTTGCTCTTCCTGTCTCCACGTACAAATCATTCTAACCAGACTCCAGTGCAAGACTCTAACAATGGGCAGAAGTTAAAATAGTTAAAATCTACTTAAAATACAAAAGTGAAGAAAAACTTTCTTAATTAGTATGTTTTTCCCTTGGAAGTGTGAATTATTTTTTCTCCATAACAAAGCCTTAGCAACATATATCACATATAATTTGCAAATGGATTTGTATGACGTACCAGCCAGCAACAAGGTAGGTTTTTGTCTTCTGTCTTGAGCCTATAGAGAGGAATTACTCACTTGAGGGAAAAATATGATATTTTTTGCTCTTACTACTAAAAAAAACCCCACAGGAATTGAACTGCATGAGTTTTTGACATATGAGATATATGTAATTGAAAAAAAAAATATGCCCTGAACTTTATTTCAATAGTGTTTGTTGATGTAATTATTAATGGTATATTACTGAAATGATATAAGTTTATACAAATACAACTTTTTTCTTTGTGTCCACTACATCCTATCAGAAGGATGAACAAGAGATCACTTCTTATTGGTTTGTTTTGACTTTTAGAGTTAGACATGATGTCAGTATTTGTTTATTTCTTTTTCAAATAAACTCACTTTTTAAAACACAGTTCTTTGTTATGAATATTAATGGAAGGCATCTACTAGCTTTATGATTATTATTTTGCCGATGAAGTTACTTTTAGCTTTAAGTGGTCAATAACACTATTGGTTCAACCCAAGTTGTACCTGTGCAAGTCTTAAAGGCTTCCACAGATCCATCCAGGTGCTTATAAAGGACCAAACCAAACAAGACCAAACCAAACAAGATGCTCCGTACCAAAGGGAGAAAGCATGGGGTTCTTCCCTCTTTTTTTTTTATGATGTATAGAAGAAACTAACAAATATCTTTTTTTTTTTTTTTTGGTTATTGAAGATAGACATATACATCTTAAAAATGTATATTTCTATGGTGAAAGAACTCTCGATTCAGATTTAGATAGAATTAGTTATATTTTTATTTATACAAGTATAGATACACACGCACATACACACATAGATCATGAGGTTCTTAGAGATTATGTAATTATCAACTTTTTTTTTAAGATTTTATTTATTTATTTGACAGAGATAGAGACAGCCAGCAAGAGAGGGAACACAAGCAAGGGGAGTGGGAGAGGAAGAAGCAGGCTCCTAGCAGAAGAGCCCGACGTGGGGCTCGATCCCAGAACGCCGGAATCATGCCCTGAGCTGAAGGCAGACGCTTAACGACTGCGCCACCCAGGCGCCCCGACTATCAACTTTTTATTCAGATTTTCAAATCGTAATTTTTATTTTAGAAACATTTCCATATATTAAATCATAGTTGTTAAGTTAATATTATATATAAAATGAGTGAACATTCATTTGATGAACTAGATTAACATTCTTATTTAACAAGTAAATAATGATTGCTTCCTAATATAATGGCCATTGATTGCTGTTCTCCAGTTCATAATGATAACAACAATGGATAATCACAGTCATCAAACCAGGTCCCATATGTAAACACTGCCTTTTAGGATTTTGTTCATCTCATCTTGGCCTATTTCAAACATTCATAAGCCCCAATTATACCCTAATTAACAATTTGGGAACAAAATACACAGAAACAAATTGATAAGTGACTAATACTTTTCCTTTGTGGGGCACCTGGGTGGCTCAGTCAGTTAAGTCTCTAACTCCTGGTTTGGCTCAGGTCATATCTCAGGGTTAGGAGATGGAGTCCTGTATCAGGCTCCCCACTAGATGCGGAGCCTGCTTAAGATTCTCTCTCTCTCTCCCTCCACCCCCCAGCCCCTCATATGCACACTCTTCCTCTCTTAAAAGCAAACAAACAAAAAAAACCTTTAAAATTTTTCTTTTCCTTATTGGCGCTCTTTTGTATCACTATCTTTTCATGTTTTAGAAGTGTAAAAAGCCGGGGCGCCTGGGTAGCGGAGTCGTTAGGCGTCTGCCTTCGGCTCACGGCGTGATTCCGGTGTTGCGGGATCGAGTCCCACATCAGGCTTCTCAGCTGGGAGCCTGCTTCTTCCTCTCCCACTCCCCCTGCTGTGTTCCCTCTCTCGCTGGCTGTCTCTCTGTCACATAAATAAATAAAATCTTAAAAAAAAAAAAAGAAGTGTAAAAAGCCTAATTGCAATCATTTAGAACATTTAACAAGGTTTTAATATATACATTAAATTCCTCAACATGATTATACCAATAAAGTTATGATATTCTAAAATTTAGACAGCTTTTATCCCCTATTCCTATGGATTGATTAAATTGTAAGTTTGTATAAAATGACTGGATTGTTTTACGGGGAATATTTTTACTTTTGGGAGAAGTTTTATTAAACTACCAATGAAAGTATTACTCATTAAAATTTTATAAAACAAAAGATTAATCTGCTTTGTTTTTGAGTCACAAATTTCAAATAATTGTCATCAGTAAACAGTTATGATAAACTTGTTGCCAGGTGTTCTTATCTAAGGTTAATTTTGTTTCCAATATGTAACTCCCTCTCTCTTCAAGTGCCCTACCAAAAAGCATCTCTGTTTTCCTTTTGTTTTTACTCCAATAAACACAATGTTTGTTTTTGATATTTAAAAACTTTATGACACAATTTTGGAATATATTTTGAAAGAAAGACAATGATATAGATTTTAACAATATACTTATCTCCTTTCTTGTATTAATACCAGGGATTTGGGATCACTTTGTCTTTTAGCTATCCTGAATTAAAAAAAAAAAAGAGTGATGTCTCTTTAAGATGATGACACTTTTTCTTTTTCTTTATTGCTCTATTCATTACTTAGATTTTTTTTGCCCCCAGTTAGGGGGAAAATAGTTTAGACATTAAGGTAAAATTGTGAGATTAAGTAATATTGGACTTTAAAAGAGAACCATTTGGTATTCCATGTTGAACTCAAATGCCTCCAAAGATAATTTCAATAACAGCTCAGTTTCTTGTTAAGCCTTTTTTGCACCTCCTCGCTGATTCCAACATAGACCTTTGTTTGTTTTTCTGTGTATGTTTGTATGTTATGAACTCATATAATGTCTTCATAATTTTTGCATTCTTAAACAAAATTTTAGTAGGTTGTATTATCTAGCAGCTATGTTGAGAAGAAAAAGTCAGTAGTAATACTTGTACATATGCTGAATAGATGGAAGCAGTGCAATCTCAGGAAGAAAGAGAGAAAGGAAAGGAGGGAGGGAGAAGTAGTAGGAGGAGACTAAGAGAGAGAAAGGGTTGTTCAAAGAATATAAAATCAAAAGAGATTGAATTGATCCTGAACATCTTGAATTGTGAAAAACAATGTTGGTAAAACGTAAAACAATATTTAATATTACCAACATAACTACATCATAGAGATAAATATATTCAATATTTTCTGCCTAACTTTGAGGGAAAAACAGAATCATTTTATGTTTTTCTATAAACATATAACATTTTGCCTTTTGAAACTCTTAGTGCCTGTATTCAACAGAGAATTTAGGTAGCAGAAGCCAATTTTATTTTTGAAAGTTGAAACTAGAATACATTTCTTTTAAAAGATGTGGTTTGATAATATTAAGGTATTTTCTTATAATTATTGCATTTTCTCTAGTGATTGTGACAGAAATTTTTCACTATCATATATTTTATTGATTTAGCCTGATCAAACAACACAATTCAAATATTTATATTGATATAATATATTTGTTTTATAATACCTGCAGGTGAAATTAGATGGATGGGCCAGAAAAAAATAAGGTTCAGTTTTGAAGAATTCCTAACTTTTCTTAATAACTGGTATGAAATCATGAGTTCTCAATGAAATTTTGTTTATTCTTCAGAAAATCAGCAAAAATTATTTATCAAAGCATATCATTTTGGGTAAAAATAAAAAAGAATGCATATGATTATTAAAATAAAGTTAAAAAATCAAACAACTCACGTTCCTCTAAAATATTATGTGGGAGATTGTATTTTATGATTTTAATTTTTAAAGTGTAAAATGGTATATACTATTCTGTATGTTTGATAGAATTTACAGGAAAAGTAACAAAATAATGATAATTACAAAAATTATAGAAATAATAATAATAATAATAGTGCTGGGGCACATATATGGCTCACTCAGTTAAGCATCTGACTCTTGTTTTTGGCTCAGGTCATGGTCTCAGGGTCCTGGGATCAAGTCCCATGTTGGGTTCCCTGCTCAGTGGGGAGTCTGCTTGAGGATTCTCTCTCCTCCTCTCCCTCTACCCCTCATCCCACTTGCACACACACACTCTCTCTCAAATAAATAAATACATTTTTAAAGTAATGATAACAATAATAATAATATAATTAATTATATTTATAATTATATTTATAACTTATAATTAATAAGGTAATAATATAATAATACTGATGCTGATGATAAAGTATTTGGTCAGTATGTAATAGTTAGGTAATACATACAGAAATAAGCACACACATTTGCTTCCTTATACATCAAGGCTATTTGATTTTATTAAGTCATATGGCAATGGGAGAACCAAAGATGACATTTATGCTTGTTAGAACTTTAGTTTGGGGGAAATCTGAAATTCAAATTACAAGTAGAGCAGTGAGTAGAGCTTAGGAGAATGTAACATTCTCAACACAACAGGAATATTTGAACCAAATATAAGCTAAGTTGGTTTAGCTGTTTAGGTAAAGCTTAAATAAATCATAACTTTCAAATTTTAAGTCCATTCTGTATTTAAACAGAGATAGAACAAATATTTCCTACCAGTTATTATTCTCTTTTTGCTTAAAATTAATATAGAGTGAAAGCGTAAAGACTCAAAGTCCCTGCTGAGATAGAAAGAACAATTATCCAAAAAGCATGGTTGGAATATTATTCAGCGCTAAAAAGAAATAAGGTATCAGGCCATGAAAAGACATTGTGGAAACCTAACTGCATATCACTAAATGAAAGAAGCCAATCTGAAAAGGCTGCACACTGTACAATTCCAATCATGTGTAACATGTTGTGAAAGGCAGTAAAAATATCACTGGTTGCCAGAAGTGTGGGAGGGGAGAAGTGAACAGGCAGGACACAGAGGATTTTTAGGGCAGTGAAACAACTCTGTAGCATTCTGTAACGGTGGACACATGTGATCATACATTTATTCAAACCTGTAGAACATACAAGACCAAGAGTGAGTTTAATGTAACCTGTGGACCTTGGATGATAATGATGTGTCAACATAAGTTCGTTTGCTGCAACAAATGTAGCACTCTGGGACAGAATGCTCATAGGTGGGGAGGCTGTGTATGTGTGGGGTCAAGAGTATATGAAAACCCCTGTATCTTCTTCTCAATTTTGCTGTGAACCTAAAACTGCCGTATAGACTTAAGTCTATTAAAAAAAAATAAAAGAACATGGTAATCCCAGGAAAGAGTAGAAGACACCAATGGGCTGCTACTCTGAAAGAGACGGATAGTGCTGAAAAAGAATTGAGTTATGGAAGCAATAACCTAGTATGAGAAAGGGGAAAACCATCATCATGATTGCTTTTCCCCTTTTCCATCCTATACATTAGGTATGCAATTAGTGTTTAGAAAGCACTAGATGAAGAACATTTAGAAATATATATATATATATACACATATATATTAATATATGTAAATTAGTTTTATCTCTGCTTTATTTGTACTACTGTATTATTTTCTTTTTTAATTTTAAGATTTATTTATTTATTTTATATATAGAGAGAGGAAGGAAGGGCAGAGGGAGAGGGAGAGAATCCTCAAGCAGATTCCCCACTGAGCACAGAGCCAGAACAGGACTCAACCTCACAACCCTGAGATCATGACCTAAGCTGAAACCAAGAGTTGGACACTCAACCGGTCAAGCCACCCAGGTGCCCCTGCAGTATTTTCAATGCTAATTTATACATATGATTATAAATTTTGGGTTTTCTAGAGTCTAATTGGAAAAAATTTCTTAAACTGGGGAAGAAGAGTAATGGACTGAGTCAGAAGACGGAATTATACTTCCTGTTCCTTTGTTAGTTACTAAGTTTGTATCGCCTTGACTGTATTATTCAATGTTTTTGAATAGTTTTTTTTTCATTTTTTTCACAGTGTTTACAGAACCAACCTATACTATGAATTTTACCATGTTATTATTAGGATCACAAATAGTTACTAAATTGATACGTATGTATATAAATATATAGCTGTATACATGCAAGGAGTTAGTTACTACAGGAAGGTTTTGCAGGCAGCTTTGGTGCTCTGGTGTCTTAAATACATTCATTACATCTGGACACTTACTACAATCTACTTCTTCCATGTAGGACTGGGCTGAACATAGATTCAACATGTCCAGGGTGAGCTCTTCAAATTTCATAAAAATGTCAGTATTATAGTTTGTTTAGTTAATAATCAAAGCTTATGAATTTGTTTTAATTAGAAACAAAATGTATCCATTTCATATTTATACTTTAAAATCCATCCATCCATCCATTCATTCATTCATTCATTCATTCATATTAAGTAAGTGTCTATAATATGCAAACTAACATGTTAAACCTTGGGATACATCAGAAGACAATGTAAACATAGTTCTTGATCTCAAAATAATAATTGTATTCAATAATATGTGCTCCTGGAAATCCACTTTGCTAAAAATTATAATTTTTTTCTCAGTATAATTTGTATTCCTCTACTTTTTAGTGGAGCTGGACATCTTTTTATGCTTCATCGTTTTGTATATCTTCTTGTATATATTTCATATTAATAGTCTTTTCCAAATTTCTGTACGATCATTTGTCTCCTCCTTGTTTTTTAGAGTTCTTTGTTGTTTGTGCTTGTGTACCTTTATTTTATATACTCAGACTTGTTTATTGTTCATTTATTGATTTTGAATACTGTGTGGATAATGGGAGTCTACCAGGTTCATTCACTAGTTAATTGACTAGTTAATATGGAAGAAAGAGGTTCTGTTTGGAGAAAGGTGACATAGAGAAGGGAGAAAGGAAAGGGAATTGGAGAAGAAAGTTTGTTATGTGCTCTACTCTCCTGTATTTTGTGGATGAAAACCACTAGAAAACTATTCTCATGAAGTGAGATTTGAAGGATGTACCCAAGAGAATTTCCCTTTAATTTAGGACCTGATTCTGGAAACAGGGAATAAACAACACTTTCTTTTCTGAATTGTCAAATAGTACACATTTAAAAACCGACCTGAGATACAAAACCAGGAGCACTAAATCCATAGTGGAAGGTCCCAATAATAGGCAGGCAGTTTCTCTGAATTATATCATGTTTTTACTCTAATTGTGAGTTAAGCAGCAGGAATTATTGGAAATACCAAATATGGGAGAAATGATAACAAAAATTTTTACATTACACATCTGCTGAATTTAATATGTATGTCTCATTTCTAGTTATATTATTTGTTATGTAGTGAAGAATTAGCTTCATACAAAGATAGATTTGGCCTTTGTTCTCATAATGGTCTTCAGGCAATTGGAATATCCTTCCTGATAGGAGTGACTTTGTTTGCCTGTTAGCTTTGGCCAACAGTCTAACAATGTGTTTCATGATAGGGGCTTCAGACCACATGGTATCAGTTCTGCCTCCAAGATAGACTGGAGAATAATAGTTTTAACCTGACCTCTAGGAGGGGCCGGAGAATAAAAGTTAGTCACAAGGGTAGTATGTGATTGAGCCCTAGTAAAGACTCTGGACACCAAAGATTCCAGAGCTTTCTTGGTTACTAATTCTCAATATGTATTGTTACATATTAATGCTGGAAAAGTAACATGTCCATAACGTCATGAGTTGAGAAGATTGGAAGCTCTGTGTTTGGAACCTTTCTTGAACTCTGCCCCAGGCATTTCTCCCTTTGGCTTATTTCAAGCTGTATTCTTTCCTCATAACAAGCTGTAACCACAAATAGAATCACTTCAAGTGAATTCTGTGAGTTTTTCTAGTGAATTGTCAAACCTAAAGGTAGATACTAAGGAAACCCTATTCCTCCAACTTGAAGTTGCAGTCAGAAAAGAGGCCAAAAGTGGGCTGTTTACTCTAAACTTTGTCCTTGCCCTAATGTAGTTGGCCATAACTCTTGCAAATGTTTATCTAAATCTCTCTAACATATTGTCAATCCAAAAGATGCTTGGAAGTCAAACACAACAGCAAATAAAAAAAAGGAAGCGTACCGGAAAGTGCCCTCTAACAGGTGTATTCAAAAATTTTATCAAAGATGTATCCCATTTTGAGCTATGTAACCAGTGCTGAGTCAGAAGAGCAAAAAGTGAAATTTTAGGGGGAAAAAATAGCAACTGTAGTTTCCAAATTGTACCTGGCAAGAAAACTGAGAAATTCACATCTGTTCCTGGGAATTAATATTCCCTTATCACAGAAGAGAACCACCGTAGGTTATTTGTTATAGCTGCCATAAAAGAAAATATCAAAGTGAACCAGAAGCCTAATGTTCTATTTTGAACCCTCTGAGAATACAGTCCAAGTGGCTGTAGGCCTCCAAACACTGAAGAATGTATTCACTTAAATTGTATGAAAAATAAGGATAGACACTTCTGATCAAAAGTTAAGTGGCATTACTATTGTAAAGGCTTAGTGTAAAATAAATCCTTACACATCAGAACATATTGCAATGGTATTTATTAAATTCATTCATTTTTTTCATTGTGTAATGCACCAGAAACTTTTACAAAATTATTTTACATTATATTAAATTTTTATATTTTATTAAATATCGTATATTTCTGTCTCATGGTGCAAGAGCAAAGATGCACATCGTTCATAAATTGTTAAGTACCACTGAGATTAGATGTAATTAAACCCACAAAAGAGCTTTTTTATCTCAAATAATGATATTCTACATTAAAATAATGACAACATTGTTTCTTTTATCCTAGTAAAGATGAGCTAAGAGAATTCTGAATAAAAACAATGCCGAGTTACTGTATATTAGTAGATAAAATATACAAGATGTGAATTCCATAAACACTGCCTCTACGACTAGAAGATGACTGTGTTGTTAACGTATATATCACATGACTATGTCATATGATCAAAGAAAATACTAACAGTTCTCCAGATATCTCACCAGGTCATTCTCCGAATAGCTTAGTTTAAAATAAATAAACAACAGCCAAAACCCACAGTTGCTGATACAAATGCTACTCCATTTCAAATACAGTTTGGAGTGGTATTTTCATTTGTTATGTCAGCAACCTTGTCACAAGAGTCAGCCCGAGAGAGAAAAACAACTGGGTGTGATCTGAGCAGTCCGGAAAGCTCTATCGCTAATTTTGTATATGTACGTGTTTCCTTCCCTTTAAAAAGAAAGACTCATTTTTAGAAATATGAATAGTAAGAATATAATGATGACAATATTCAAAATTCAAATATTATGTTAAAATAATTTCATGAGCTTTAATTTATTACAATGTAATATTATGTAATTTTGAAACGTGAAAAAAAAATGATGTCCAATAACTGATAGTCATAATTTCAGGTGTATTATTCAAAATGTTTCATTGATATTGAAATCTGATTTCTTTTTTTTTTAGAATTATTTTTTTTTAAGATTTTATTTATTTATTCCAGAGAGAGAGAGAGGGAGAGGGGGAGTAGAGGGAGGAGCTGAGTGAGAGAGGGTCAAGAGACTCCACGCTTGACCTGACACAGCTCCGCCTTAGGGCCCTGAGATCATGACCTGAGCCGAAACCAAGAGTCAGATGCTTAATTGACTAGGCCACCCATTCACCCCCTGAAATCTGATTTCCTTCTACATAGTGATAGCTATTTATTGTTATTAAATAATTAGCATTTTAACACTGTAACAATATGAAATGCTAAATATATAATAAGGTAATAGGGTTTACAATATTAAATTTAAAAATTGCACAGAATTAGTTTTCTTTACTTTAAAAATAGTTAAGGCATTAGTATCTTCTCGTTCACATCATATATATTAATATTATTTTAACCTCATTTTTGCACGTAGTGTTTGTGATTGTATAAAATTTAAAATAGAGAACAAGCAGCAAGTAAAATAAAATTTATTCTCAAACCCACTGATTAAAAATAACCATTGTCTAAAATTTGAAGTGTGATTTAAATTTTCTTCCCCAATGATCTTGTGACTCAGTCCTATTTTCTCCTACCTCTCTCTGTGTCTCTATTTTGGAAGTACACTAGCATTTAAAAGTTTAATGTTTTTAATTATAATATAGTTTGGACAAATTAAAACACTATTGAAAAAGCTTTCTTACAGATATTGAGGTGCATTTTGTATCATCACGAACATTTCTTTTGAGCAGGTATTCCATCTGCCGATTGTTCTTCAATACAGATTAAATATAGTTCAGTGCAGCTCTTACAATCATGTCATCTCTTGAATCTTTTAAAAATAACATCACTGAAGGTCTCTGTATGAAGGGTTTCAACAGAAAGACAGGAGGCAGATTGCAGTGAATCAAGAGGATTAGAGAGTCAATGAATCTCCCTGATTGTGTGATTGCTCAGCACGGTTGAGAACATGTAATATTTTAGTCGAATCTCTTTTAAACTTACTATTATCCCCCTTTTCTTACAATTGGCCTATGGCCTATAATTTACACTAAAAAACGTAACTGAGTTTAGCTGGATTTCTTCTAAATATTTTTATATATAATATGCAATACTTAAAGGTTTTAAGTTATTTGTAAGTCTGTTTAATATATTGAATAATGTAACGTATATGTCAAAAACTTAAACAGTATCAATTTATATGACAAAAACAGTCAGAAACATTTATAGATCACATGTGTACATTAATATTCATATATTAGTATATGCAAATTTCCTAATGGCTTTCATTTTAAAATGATGTAATTGAGTTCAGGTCATGGAACATGTGTATTGTCAGGACTACTTAGGCAAAGGGTGTTGTTCGTGGACTAAACTGTTCATAGAAAATCAACAAATAAGTGTCATTTTCAACTTTTTAAGTGATTACATCAAAATAATAAAAGATATCTAAAATAAATAAGGTAGCCACTGTCATAAGAACACATTGCCACAGATAGATTCAGTAGAGTCATAAATTGTATTTTTATTTTTGCCATGTATAAAAGTGACACTGAAGCATACAAGGTAAATACATATATTTTAGGGAGGGAATTTTTATTCTTAATTATGCAAAAAATCCAAAATTAAATATTACTTAAAAAATTTCTTAAAGGGAAAATTGTATTTTACAAACTTGGATTTCATTCATTAGAAACTATATTCTGGAATTATCTTAGAAAAAAATTCAAATCAGAGAAGAGTTAGCATTACCCATAGGAATGGAAATCAACTAGGAAAGTTGACTCACTAATTATTTAACAGACTTGAATGAATCAGTATCCGAAAGGATTACTGCCCAAAAGCCTGCCCTGGGGTTGAAACAGGTGTTGTTTCATCAGAACTCAGTATTACTGCTATTTCAAGGAGGAATTCAAAAAGACAACCCTGGGAAAGAAAATCCCATCTATGTGACATGAAAAGCATGACTCCTAAACTAGATTGTATGCTTTCTCCCTCTCAGTCATTTCCTAGGCTTCTTTCTGTCTCAAATAGATCCCTTACCAATTCCAAAGCAGCTGGCATAATTCTTCGACTGAAAATGGCAACAGCACCCTCGCAGCAAATCGCAGGCGCACAGGTGTTTGAAGGGATCCGAGATATAGCTAGACAGAAGCCAAATTTCAGGTAGAATCACCCATAAAGGTTATAACTATGAAACCAAAAATTGCCTACTAATCTTCCTTCCAAAGGTTGATGGCTCAAGGCTACACTTAAGAACGTTCCTCCTTAAAGTGAGTCACCATTAAGTTCCTCTGCAACTATCGGGGAGATTGTTTTGGTTGGAATTCGAGTGGTATAATGACTGCATTGCTCATTGCCTCTGCGTGTAACACCTGCAAGTTCTTTAGTCCTTATTATCTCTCAAGCAGTTTCAATGACTTCGAGTACTTTGCTTAGTGAGTAGGAGTAAGGAAAGCAGTCTATTGTTCATGATGTTAATTATAAATTGTCAATCAATCTTGACAGCAGATTTTTTTTTCTTGCTGTTTTCTGTGGACAAGAGGCTATAGAAACTTTGCTCTGAAAAACAATAAGAAACTTCTGGTCTTGGGGACCATCTCCTTATTTGCACTACAGATGAAATACGTCAAGGAAAGCTGGTTTTGTTGTTCCTGTTTAAATAACCACATACTTGCAAGCTAGCCCGTACTTGCTTCCTTGTCTACTTGAATATGGCCTGTTGGCCTTTTATCAAATGAATCACAACACACATGCACTGCACTGCAGAGAAACCAGTTTATGTGACTATTATGTGAATATAAGTTAAATGGGGGCGGGGAGGTCTGTTGTCAGAATAATGGATCCGAGGACTCTCCTGGGGGCAACTCTGCTCCCTCTGAGAATCCCAGTTTTTCTTGATGCTTGTAAATATGTTTTTTTAAAGATTTTATTTATTTATTTTAGGGACAGTGAGAACAGGAGTAGGAGGGCAGAGGGAGAGGGAGAGAGAATCCCAAGCAGACGCAGAGCCCGACATGGGGCTTGATCTCATGACCCTGAGATCATGACCTGAGCCGAAATCAAGTGTCTACCCTTAACTGACTGCGCCACCACCCAGGGGCCCCTTGATACTTGTAAATAATTCTGACCTGGGGTGCCTGGTTGGCTCAGTCCTTAAGCGTCTGCCTTCGGCTCAGTCCTGGGATCGAGCCCCACATCAGGCTCCTCCGCTGGGAGCCGCCTTCTTCCTCTCCCACTCCCCCTGCCTGTGTTCCCTCTCTGGCTGGCTGGCTCTCTCCGTCAAATAAATAAATAAAATCTTTAAAAAAGTAATAATAATAATTCTGACCAAACAAAAGGTGTGCCCATATCGTCCTTGCTTTTTGTATCTAATTTTATAATCTCTGGTCATTGTGTATTTATTCCATCACAGAAGTGATTCTACCCATAACAGTGTCCCTGCTTCTGAACTCTTGAGGAGTTTTGCTTTATCCGAGACAGGCAAAGTGACACAGTGCTTTGGCAGCAGACATTTTGTATCACAGATGGGAATTTGATAAAATTAGCTTTAGATGCACCCTAATCTGTAGAAGTAACTAGGCTAGGTATCAGCTCCTGAACTAAAATCTTGACATGCTTCTTGTAAGACACATTTCATTTAGAACAGATTCAGGCATGTGAAAAAGCAAGCCCGTGGAAGATCTTAGCTCTCAGGTTGTTCACCACAGGAACGCCTTTGATGGAACTAGATATTAGCCAAGAATAGTAGGCAGCTACAATGGTAGAATTTGAGAACAGAGGCACATCCTATGTTTATACTCATCTTGCTCAAGTATCAAATGTATCTCGTATTTTTTTATTTAATTTATAAAACACATTTTCTTTCAATTAAGAAGCTAGTATTGTCTCCCTCGTATAGCAAGAATAACGCCACAGCTAAAAATCCTAAATCAAATTTCCCAATAAAAAGATAGGAGCTGGTCTCTTTCCAAAGTAACAAGAATAGTTGAATACACCAAAATGTTAACAGCCCAGTTAAAAAAAAAAAAAAAAAAGTTGTGGGCAAATTTTAACTAATTTATGACAGTAGTTTGCAGTAGTTAGGGCTTCCAGAGAGTCTTCACATTCTTCTGCTAGTCTTCATCTGACCTTTAGAATAGCTGAGTTAGGCTTAGCATTAAAGCGATTAATCTCCGTACTCTTGTCTCCGTGTAGCTGGCATGAGCAATCGGGGAATGCTTAGCGTGCATTTTGTGTACATCCCTCTCCCAAATGAAAGCAGATTTTGATATATAAATTAAAGACTTTTATGACTCCTAAACTATACTGTGACTTTTTAGTGAAACCCTTGAAGGAAAATTAGAAGACAAATTTCGTCTCATATTTGTAACTTTTATAAAATATTCTACTGAAATTAGACTTCTGGGCTAATGACAGCTGAAGATTTTTCTTAGATACTTGTGTATCAGTCATGTCTTCCTATGAACCTCTGCTGTTTTTAAAAGGATACTCACTTCAGTTACTTTGGAAGGTGGAGAGCAATGAACAACCATATCATCTTAGATTGGTGTGAAATATTGTACTGCCTAATGTGATGGTATATGGAAACTTTGATCCGAAAGAAGAATGAATCCATGTCAGCTATACTTCCTGCCTTCTCCCTTTTGCTCTTCCACGAATATGACTGTGTCCACTATTGCAAATAGATGGAACTGTAAAACATGTACCATATGCATTATAAATATAAATGAATTAATTCCTGTTAATGAAATTTTAGAGAAAAATTTACATAAACACGGACTTTGACTTAGTTTTAAAGGCTGTGAAAAACTTCTGTAGGCTACGAAAAATTTCTATTGTTACATGGATATGAGTATTTTAGAACTCTCTAAACACATTTTTTAAATTAAAAACCATAATGTTTTCATTAAGCACATACAGCAAATAATTTATAGTGTTTTGGGGAAGGCTATGTATCATTTTTTTCTCCATGTTTTCCTGAGTAAAAAAAAAGCTGAAATGCACCTTGGCTCAAAACTGCCTTCATAATGACAATATAAATAATGTGTTCTGAATCATAATCAAGTACAGTCAGGCTTTATTCAATAACCCAAACAACTAATTATATGCCATGCTAGATAAATCAGTATAACTATAACAGAAGCTAGAAACAGCTGGGTGGATGTCTAGGGATTTTGAAGCTTTCTTTTTTTGTAGATAAAGTCAGTGTACCATGGACACTTTAACTTTTTTTGAAGAATTGGAGGCTCTCTTCATGAGATATCCTAAATACCATAGATTTCTTTACTTTTTAAAAATAATATAGTTGATATTATATAGTAATATAACTAGAAATTAAGAAACAGAAGACAAATCTTAAAAATTAATAAAATCATCAGCATTCAAAGAAAGATCACTCCTGTAAGCTTTATGTTTCTCACTTTTGGTTATTTCTGTCCCATAGTATGGCACATTATTATTTTATTTATTTCATTTGTCACCAATTATATAAATGTTTTTTTCTCGACTCTTTCTCTTATTTGCTTGATCACTGTCTCTACCAGAAAGTTGGTTCATGGTTTATTAACCCTGTATGCAGAATCTTTTGAAGTCTTTTTTGGAGCACCCATGTTTTGAATTAACAGACATTTAAGTGGCCATTTTTTTAACTACAAGAAAATAACATTAACACAATTAATTACTCCCCATTTTGAAATGTTCTTCTTCCTTGGATTAAATTGATTTCTCTATATTTCATATTTTCATTTCCTAATTCTATTCTACAGCCCTGGAATGGAATAGTCAAATCTCTCAGTGCCATGAGTTAAAGAGTAAAAAAGGGATAGATATAGGAAATGCAAGCTTGGGTTCTAGTGAGGACACAATACCCAAGGGAGAAATTGTGCCAGGACTCAGAGCACATGCTTCACCCAGAGGGTTGGGAAGCTCCTTCCATTTATTGCTGGATAGGAATGCAAACCCGATGTTACCAGATCTATTTTTTTTTAAGCCAAATAGAATAGTAGATTTTCAGGGAAATTTCTTGAAAAATATTGTCAGTTAAATTCATTTAAAAAACATACTTTGTGGGACATCACTTTTCAATTTAAAAGTGAACAATATGAAAAGCAAATATAACCCATAGACCAAAAATTTCCAGTTTGTGATATATGCCACGTCACCTTCATCCATGTTCTTAATGAGCAATCATTTTGCATATTTCACAAATTTATATTTTCAACTGATAATTTAAAGCTCTGGACAAATTTATCACCCAGTTGAAATCTCACTTGTTAGTCACTATGGCATCATCACCTCTACATGGCCATAATTACTTTTTTTTAAAAAAAATATTTTATTTATTTATTTGAGAGAGAGAGAGTGAGACAGAGAGAATGGTGGGAGGGGCAGAGGGAGAAGCAGGCTCCCCACTGAACAGGGAGCCCAATGCAGGACTCAGTCCTAGGACCTTAGGATCATGACTTGAGTCGAAGGCAGACACTCAACCATCTGAGTCACCCACGCTTCCCATATCTTTGAATTTCTTAAAAAATTTTTTTCAGTACTTAGCAAAGTTTTTACTTTTATTTTAGTAGTTACCTTTGTGTTCATATTTTTTAACACATTTATTTATTTATTTATTTATTTATTTATTTATGGACCCCATCTCACGACCCTGAGATCATGACCTGAGCTGAAATCAAGAGTCAGACGCTCAACTGACTCTTGATTTCAGCTCAGGTCATGATCTCAGGGTCGTGAGATGGAGTCCCACATCACATCCAGCTCTGTGCCCAGCCTGAGGTCTGCTTGAGATTCTCTCCCTCTGCCCCTCCGCCTGCTCGAGCTCTCTCTCTCCCAAACAAACATAATCTTTAAATATATATATTTTCTTACTTAACATTATAATATCATTTATGTTGGTTTTATATATCTTTTGACTAACATTTATTACATATTGTTCAATAATCTTATTTTAATTTCTTCTTTTTCTACCTATTCTCTCCCAATTTTTCTAGTAGCATCTTTCTACTTTGTCAGACTACATAATGGTTACATATTATCATTTAACCCATGACTTCACTCTTGTGGTGGTCCTAGCTCAACAATTAAACACAACATGATCAATGTGATTCTTTTTGCCAAAGTTTTCATAGTCATCTTTTGGTTGGATGAGGTTTATCCTCTACTGGATTCCTCAGAAAGAAGATATCACTGTTCTTCAATGTTCTTCAAAACACAGCATTGTTTTTATATGGCTTTGAGACTTAAAGGAAAGCTTAGCTGGATATAGAGTCCCTGTTCCATACAATTTTTCCCCTTACTTTCTTGAAAATGCTGCTCCACTGTTGTCATACTTTGTCCTTTCTAAAAGTAGAGTAAGAGGAGGAAATCTTCACTTTTGAGTCTCTGTAGAGGGAAAGTTCTGGTGTTACTGTTTTTCTCTGCCTGTTTCTTCCAAATTCTTCACTTCCTCCTGTCAATGTCTTCCTTCTTAATCTCTCTATGCCTCATTTCCCTTCCCTGTGAAATGGGAATAATAATTGTATCAATTTCACTGGGTTAGTATAATTATAAATGAGATTAGTCATGGAAACTGATCTGCAAATGTCAGGTGTATTTTAACTCAGTACATGTTTGCTATTAATATAATACAATTACATATATATTTCAACTATTAACTATCAATTATTAACTATTAACAATAATTTATTAGGAATAACAACCTATAGCCCAAAGCATTTTATATTTCAGCATTTTAACTTGCTTCATTTTAGGTTTAACAAACATGGCCTTTTCAAATTAGGAAAATTCAGGTAAGAAAAAACTCCATATGGTAGTATAAAAAACTCACACTGTGGTGTATCAGAAAGGTGTACCATAAGATCTTCAAACGTATAGATTTTATTTTATAGTGTATTAATTTTCATGGTGACATGGAAAATAAATCTAAGGTTGCAAAAGATGATTCCGATTACAAAACAGCTGTAACTACTGTCATTTACGAGGTTACAAATTTAGTTTAAACATCATGATCATTTCATTGGTGACACAAGATAAAAAAGAGTATAAAATTTTTACTCTGCAATCAATCTATACATACCTATAAATAAAATTTTATGTCTAACCAACGAGTGCATTTTCATTATTCTCAAAGTATGTATGAACAGTGATCATATATTTACGAACATTTTAACAAGAATTTAATAAGATAATTTTGCATGTATTCCTTCAATGTAAATTGCTTGAAAACTATTATATAGGCAATATTCATAGCAGTACTTACTCATTGTTTTACTCGGTAGTAGGATTTAAGTACATAATTTTAATTATTTATAAAATACAATCTCAAAATAAAATAAGAGTGTTTATATTCTACTATATGTTTAGATTTGTGCCTTGTCCTAGAAGAATTTGTAATCAACCTTGGGACAAGACACATATTTGAGGAGATACTTGTATAGTTAATATAAACAATATACATTTAGGTTCAAAAATGAAACGAACAGCATGTATATACAAAAGCTTATTTTTTCTGTGCTGTGGTTAGGTAATAGTGAGATAAATAGTTCTCTGGCTGCCTGAACAACTAGAGCTTTTTCCTAACTATAGTATTTCATTAGATATAAAACATATAAAAATAACAAGATGATAGACATTTAAACCCACAAAGATTGCTGAACTTCAAAAATTATGTAGTAGTTGCATTTAGATTATGAGTCAAGGAGTTTGGTAAAGCTGTTGATTTCCATTTCATATTTTGAATCTAGAGAAACTTTATCAAAGAAGGTTGGGGAACTGGCTAAATTTCTTGAACATCTGTGATCTATAGATTAGAAAATAGAATTATTTTTTGCTCAGCAAATTTTAGTGTATTAAAAAGGCGATAAATGCAAATGATCTAATTCACTTTAGATAGCTAAACAGCTGCTTTTGTACGATGGAACAAAAGGTATCAAAGGTACCTATTTTAAGCTCATGCTCATCTGATTGACTTATTACATTATTTCTTCCTACCAATTTTAACTCTTGCTTATCTACTTTCTTTATGGTACTATTGCACGTTTTATATAATAACATTCATTCATACTCCCATTTAAGTAACAAATTGTCATGGATTACTTGCTAACAATCCAGCACACCTTGAAATAGATACTGAGTATTTCAGGCAGTATTTTATAGATCAGTTTGGTTATTGTAGGAGCCAGTACAGCTGATAATCAATTTTTTTTAGTTTATTTTTCCCTTGCATAGAAATGTTAAATTGTATTTATTCAGGAATGAAAAATAAATATATTCTATTAATTGAAGTGATGATGATAAAAGTATATTGAAATTCCCTTCCTTTTTAAGTAGATTAATTGAATTTTGTACAAACTCTGAAAAAAGTTCCCAGCCCAGGTCCAGCCTTGAGGGCAAGAATATAGCTGACAACTATCATTCTCAAGGACAAAATTCTATGTGGGCAGTTCAGTTCTTGTCTGCCTAGTATCAGGTCATGAAAGAGCAAAGAGAGCTCCGTTCCTTGATGGGGGAAGCAGCCGCTGACAGACATGGAATCTTAAATGAGCATATTGGAGTAACTGACCCTCTCTTTCCCTGTAACTACTTCAAACCGCCTCCATTCTCTTCAAACCTTCCCCATTGCTAATTTTCTATCTCCGCACTACCTATAACTTATGAGGAACAAAGGGAAAATAAAGGCCAACCAAAGGTACTTTTTAAAAAGTCCTTTAAAAAAGAATGCCACATGAAGTGAAAGAAATACACACAGAGGGAAGAAAAGAGCCATGCATACTAGGGGAAGATGGTCATCCGCAGGGGCGATGAGGGAGAGAAGCCCGAAACAATCCCTCCTTTTCAGCGCTCAGAAGGGATTGGCCCTGCTAACACCTGGGTCTTGGACTTCTAGCTCCTACACTCTGAGAAAATACATCTCTGATGTTCATGCTACCCAATTTGTGGGACTTTGTTATGGCAGCCTTAGCAGATGAATACAGGTGCCATGCCCCACCCTTTCTTTGGCTTATATTTTGACCACGATAATTTGGAATGTTCTGCAGTCCAGTCATTTAAACTAGGCTCCATCTGCTCTGCCACCACCCTGAACAGAGTCCTTGTATTTCTCACTAATACTGACTCATACTGTGACCTCCTGTTCATTTGTTTACATCTATTTTTGCACTCATGCAAAGTTCCTAAGGTTTTTAAACTGAACTTTTAAAAATTCAGCTCCTATTGTGTTATGTTCCTGATTAAATTTTTTTTTAATAGATGCTCACTGTCTTAGGGTTAAAATTCAAAAGTCATGGTTTTCAAGGAAGGCTTTGAAGTCATCATTGTTACCTACCTCTCCAGTATCACCTCTTATCATTTTCCCCTTGATTTCTTTACTTCAGTGATCCTTGTCTTTCTTCAATTCCCCAGATGTGTTAAAATCTCTCTCAAAGTGCTTAAATATTTTACTGGCATTTTATCAAAGAAGTTTGAGACAATGGTGCTTTTTTTTTGGTTAAACATTTATTTATTTTATTTTATTATTTTTTAATAATTTTTATTTTGTTATATTAGTACATCCCCAGTTTTTGATGCAATGTTCCATGATTCATTATTTGCGTATAACACCCAGTGCACCATGCAATACGTGCCCTCCTTAATACTCATCACCGGTCTATCCCAATAGCGCCCCCCCCCCCCCGCCCCGAAGCCCTCAGTTTGTTTCCCAGAGTCCACAGTCTCTCATGGTTCATTCCCCCTTCTGATTACCCCCCCCTTTCTTTATCCCTTTCTTCCCCTACCGATCTTCCTAGTTCTTATGTTCCATAGATGAGAGAAATCATATGATAATTGTCTTTCTTTGCTTGACTTATTTCACTTAGCATAATCTCCTCCAGTCCTGTCCATGTTGCTGCAAATGTTGGGTAATCGTTCTTTCCGATAGCTGAGTAATATTCCATTGTATATAGGGACCACATCTTCTTAATCCAGTCATCTGTTGAAGGGGATCTTGGCTCCTTCCATGAAAGTCCACTTGTCTGCATTGTTGCAGGTTGATTTACCCATAGCATCTAGAAAGGTTTGACATAAGGAAGCATTCTGTGTATTAATTAAATTACTTAATTAAATGACTGGATAAATGAATATGGGCTAAGACTCCCAGAAATTTGGTCCCTAAACCTGAACAGTATGGGCAATAAAATCGTTGCAGTATCTGCCATTCCTTTAAAGAAATTACCCATCATTAGGCATGTGCTCCCACTTCAGTATCCTGTCTTGATACTCCACACCAATCATTTTTCTGTGCCTTCTAAATAATGCTTTTAAATAGTGCTTTTGTTTAGCTTATCAAAGCCACATTATAGGTAACAGTGAGGAACTCAAGCTTTGGCATCAAAATGTATGAGTCCAAATATAGGCTCTGGCATTTACTGTTTGAGTTATGTTGGGGAAAGTACCTACTGAGACAATGACAATAGTACTACTTTCCTCATAAATGCAGTGAACTTCCTTTTGGGTGGGTTGTTTGTTTGTTTGTTTGTTTGTTTGGCACAGTTCCCGTTTTCACTGTTGTTCTGGCATGCCATTAAATATAGTATTAACCCAGCATTTTATGATTTTCATGAATTTTAAAAATTATTAATTACATTAAAATAGCCAATGAGGATATGGTATACCTTCCCTCTTCCAGTTTCCATATTGTATTGTCTAGTAGTATACAAGAAGGATATGCATATGGTTTCATGTTAACTAGTATTTGTAGCTGAAGGATATGTACTAATAAAGCATTTTCTCCTTTTTCCAGATAAAGAGAACTAACATCTGTCTTTCAAGAAGTGGGTTGAGTGTTTACCAGAAATGAACTGTGCTTGCAGGAAAACCACTACAAGTTTACCCCTTCCTATCTTGAGTGATGGAGGAAGAAGTAGTCCATGCTGCTGGCCCTGGGAATCCTAGCCAGTTATACTATATATCCTGCTGCCAAGCCTCATAACTGACCTCAAACTAAGATTTGAGGAGATATGAAGATTTACAGGTTAAAAGTTCATGAAATATTCTCAAAATGTAAAGGCTAAGCAGTCTTCCATCAACGGAGGGAGTAGCCTGAACACTTACCACTGTGTTTGGTCATTTATTGAATAGTAAATCTACTACCGTTTATTCATTTTACTATTTGATAAGTGATACTTTTTTATTGATAAGTAAATCAATGAGCTCTAAAAACAAATAAAAAAGGAAGTTCATGATTGATTAACAATAAATTATGGAGCTTTTCTTCAGGAAGTTTACGATGAATGAATAATTTCCACAAAATGTTTGTAGACATTTGACATCTATTGTGGCAGTAGTGGTGATATCATTGACCCAATCAGTGATATTAAGAAGAAAAGTCTGCAAAGAAGCAGTTACCTTTATAAGACTGTGCTTAAAACGGTAAAACTCACTCGGGAGCAGGATGTGCATTTACAAATCACTCTGAAGTAGAACTTGACATTTAAATGAAAAACGCTGTTCTTCAAAATTAATTTTACTTATTTTAATTCCAAGTTTTCTTGTACAGGTAAGTAAAGGTAAGAGGTAGTTCTAATGTGTTGGCTTCATTAGCAGAAGAAAAAAAAATTTGTAAACACTAAAATAATGCCAGTTTTATATCCACGCCATTAGATCTTTCAAACAAAGAATAAGTTAATTTCCATCATCAGGTGATATTTCATCCAACTTATGGATTCACAGTCTGACCCCATTTTTGATGTCTGATCACTGACAGCTTTCAAGTTGTACCCTTCCCAGTTTCTCTGTTGCTCCACATTTGGGCAAAGGCATAAAAAGCCCCATATTCCCTCCCCTGGCCTTGGCAGGAAGTTCAAACCATGTACAATGTTTATCCCTGTCAGTAAGTACCCCCTCATCCCTCACCTTATAACCACAATACAAACCAGAGCCACTCCAGCCCTCTCTTTACTTAAGCCACGCTGCTATCTGCTTAGGAACCTGCTGTACTGTCTCCGGAAAGTCTCATACAGTGAATCTTTAGATACTCTGTTGGTTGTGTGTGTTGTCATCAGCCTCATCATCCAAACCAAATTTTGAGTTTAATCTGTCAAACATTCCAAATGCTACTATAAATTTACATAAATATGAAGTTTGGTTTTCACTGATATTACAAATAAAAAGTTTGGGGGAGAATTATTTTGGCAAAAGCAGTATTTCTACAAAATTAGAAATCTATGGGGCATGTATTAGTCAGGGCTCTTCAGAGAAAGAGAGCCAATAGGATGTGTGTGTGTGTGTGTGTGTGTGTGTGCGCGCGTGTGCACGCGCACGCCTGTGTGTGTATTTATATATATAGAGAGAAAGAGACTTATTATAAAGATTTGGCTCATATATTATGGAAACCAGCCAGTCCAAATTTGCAGGGCTAATCTGTGGGCTGGTAGGCTGGAGACCCAGAAAAGTCAATGGTGTACATGAAGTCTGAAGGCAGTCTGCTAGAGAATCCCCTCTTGCAGGTCTTTTTTGTTCTATTCAAGCCTTCAGTTGATTGGATGAGGCCAACCCACATTATAAAGGGCCATCTACTTTGCCCAAAGTTCACCTATTTAAATGTTAATATCATCCAAGAACACTGTCTAAATTTACACATAAAATCAACCATCACAAAGTGGAAATATAATTGACATTGTTTGTAGTGCATATATAAACTGTAACTATTTCCCCCAATGATATGATATGTTACTAATTGGCTTATATATATATATATATATATATATATATATATATAGTAAATATATATGTGTGTATAATAATAACTGAATGACAAAATTTGCAAAACAGTTGAAAAACTCATACTTCAGACTAGAGTAAAAGATTTCTCTCTTTATTTCTGATAATATGATTTTAGAAACACTTGCGTCTCTGAACTTCTTGTAAATCACCTGTGTGTCCCACAATGATATTGTCATTTTAAATAAATGAATGTATTAAATTTTGTTTTTATCTATTCAAAAACAAATGGAAATCTTACAAAGTATTGTACAGATGAAATGACAAAAAAACCTTGAACATTCTAGTGAGCTGCAAGTATTTAATGTTTACAAAATCTTCCATGATCCCATAAACTGAACCTGGTACTTATTACGGTCGGTCCCTGACATCCTCCACGACTGTTCTGTAACACATTATAGGAATTGAACACTTAGATTGTAAGTACTTCAACACTGTATGAAAATTTAATTTTGAAATCAAGTACTTGTAATTTGAAATATCAAATTGTGGGAAAAATATTCACATGTAATTTCTGTTTTTAACTGGATACATTTATTCTATACGGAAGGGAAACAAAATTATAAAGGCGAAAATCTAACCTCAGCAGTTTAAAAACTTGGCCAACCATTCATGAGTTTTGTGTTCCAAAATATTTGTGCAAATCAGTTACTCAGAATGGTGACATTAAACTGACACCTGTGAAAATATCCTACAGATGAATCAATTGAAGATGTCAATAATCTCACATTTATTAACCATAAAAAACACATGATAAAAGTAAAAATTAAAAATAATATGCTATTGAAAATATTTTTTGAGAAATAACCCATGAATATTAGGTTATTTACATAGCTAGCCCATTACTTTCTAAACTCCAGGTAGTTAACATAGATATGTCTTAAAATTATTCAATTTTTAAAAAAACATATATATGACCAGTGAATAGATTTCACTGGTAGATGAACTTATAGAATAAGTCTAATTAAATCTACTTTCAAAAATAAAATCCTTTATATGAAAACAAATGACATACACATTCCCATCTTTGCCTTATTGCCTCTCACTTATCAAGTAAGCCTCACTTCAAAGCCTCATCATGTCATCCATGATGCCCTCTCCATACCTCCTTTCCTGCTCCGTACTGCAGAGGAATTCACTCTGCTGCTTCTCACTTCATTATCTCAGGAAACACTCAAAGTCAAACATCTAAATTCATAACACTTCAAGTCATATTGTAGGCATTCAGTGTGTGCTTTTTGAATTGATCTGAATGATTTAGTTGGGTATAATTTTGTTTTGTTGGAATATGAATGATAGAAATGAATATGGCCAAGATTTGAAAAAGGGAAAATCCTTGCCTATTAAAGCTTTGCTCTCAAAAAAAAAAAAAAAAAAATGATGTTTCTGGTAAATGCCATTAGTGGCATACAAGGAATAATAAACAATTTCATTGGCATAAGGGTAACTCAAAGATCCCCATTCCCATTGCTAGTAATGAGAGAAGGTCATTATTTGTCTTATATAAAGACCACTGAATGTACACAGTGTATCTACAATAGCTTCTCATTACCATTGTCAGTGTGTTTCTTCAGCCCAAAGGGCTCAAACTTCATGCCCTGCTTCAGTGCCTATCCTGACAGCCACTGGCCTACTCCCTCCTGTTGGCTACACCAGCTGATTGTAGGGAACAAGAGCACTAGATCCACAACTATAACTGCTGGACCTTCTTTGCAGGCTGTAGCTGAATCCTAAAAACCTGAATTCTTTATTTAACTTCCTTAAATTCTCCACAGCATTCTATCGTATTATCCCCCAACTGTCATTCCAGCAAGAACGATCATTTTCCTCCCCAGGGCTATTCAGTGCAAATGATTTACATCATATCAGTGATACAACCATTAAAAAAATGAGTTTGTTATAATGAAATATCATTTCAATTGAGTGAAATAACAATTTTAGTTTATTATAACATGGTCTATATAAACCCAGTTTAAGCATGCAATGACCTTATGGCTCAAAGTACTTTGCAGATTTAAAGGACACATGATGAGTCCTTAACCAGATTAATAATATTTCAAATGTTGATACTGGATATAGTTTTAGGTAAAATTTATGGCAGACGTGTTCCTATTGGAAAAAAGCTTAAATTGGAGGTCTTGAAAAAAGACAGTCAGTAATATATTTATAAATGAATGATACTTCTATATGCATATATATTACTATGTGTGCATATATTAATAATTTACACATTGAAAAATATAGAATTAAAAGTTTGTGACTTAAGGAATCACACATAAATCAGTTGCATCAAACATTACAATTTAAAGTTTTATGCTTAACAATGACTCAGACCACAGACAATTATTTCCTTGGTTTGTAGAATTAAAATATTTAAGATGGTTACCAAGGATATAGGATCTCTCTAAAACACACCATGTGCTCCCAAATCTGTGATACACTGTCCTTATCACCCTGAGGGGTATGATCAGAGATGCAGAGGACTATTGCCTTGTTGTTTTTTAACTAGAATTTATTTAAAAAGCATTTCCTGTTTTGGAGGCCCCAGCTGAATTGACTTATAATATCCTATAGTCTAAATAATGATTTGATTGTAGCATATCAAGGGGTATACTATGATATACAATTGAGTCACAAATAACAGATGTTATTCCATTTGTAGTACATTCAAAGAAATCCAAAAACTATAATGCTTGAGGGGTATTTCCTCTGAACAGCTAATCTTTAGTTTACCTATCAGTACACGTGTTCTGAACACTAAGCCCTCTAACAGCAACGTAGAACTAAGTAAGAATACAAATGGGATAGAATTAAATAGTTTTTACTGGCAAATATTTATATGAATATAAAATATACAAAGTCTTTAACAATGTTGTAGATAAACCTGAGCCATTTAAAGTATCTATCAGATATGGAGTGCTTTCTATGTATGCAGTTTGCCGGAATAACTTTAATACCATATACTATCATTTTTAGTCCTTAGAGCAAGCATACCAGGTAGAAATTATTATCTTATTTTATAGATGTGAACACTTAAGTGTTGAAGCTGGCATTCAAACACACATGTGTGATTCGAATTATTATGCTGTTAACCTCTGTGTCATAATACCCTACATCGGAATTCCTGCCTTATGAAAGGTGTAACAAGATTATGGCTAGCTAATAATCAAATCTGTTTTGGGTTTAGTAGTATTTATGCTCAAAAATCTAATTTTAAGTCATCAGTTTATTTCTTCTTTCTTAGATCAAATAAAGTTAAAATTTGTGAATTTGTGCAATTAAATATCTTATTACTGGGTGTCTTATGTAGAATAAATATTTCTGGAAGGTAATGACTCATTTAATTTTCTAAAAGTAATTGGCCTTAATCGCTGATTACTTATATACACACATGCAAATTTTTATGTGCAAATTGGGCACACGGGTATAGACGTTTTATACCAGACACAATAACTTTTTTCTCCATTCTGACTTTACTAAACCTGTGAATATAATTGTTACTTTAAACAGTACAACATAAATTACTATTTTCTTAGTTTTGTGAGAGACACTCCTTTCCAATGTCAAAAAATAAGGGGCCTTAAGAGCTGCCTCAATTAAAAAGGTCACCTATAAAATAAGGATTACCTCTAAAAAAGGAAATATCATCATGTTCTCTTTCAAAGATTATTTGAATTGGTAGGCCAAAATAACATGACGGTAGAAAGTGATGAAAAACTGAAAAACAGAGGGCAAATTTGCTTTTAGATACTATCCCTTAATACAGCAATCAGTAGAGAGATCGTATTCATAAATAAATGAAATTCAAAACACTATTTTTTCTTTTTTACATTGTAAAGTGGCATATATATTCTTATAAAAATCACCAAGATTACTGAGATAAAAATATCTCTAGTATAAATGAAAAAAATCAAGATGCCAAAATATTTATATTGTTTCATACCTTTTGTTTCAAAATTTGGGAAATATAGTTGAAAAAATAAGCATGATGTTACTAACAATAGCTAATTATGGAGGGTTAAAATGGTCTGAAGAGAATATTTTTACTTTATGAATTCTTGTATTTTTGAACTTGATGCTATGTGTAGCATTATCTGTGTAAGGAAAACTGACATTTAATTTTTTAAAATGGTTTAATATAGTGAAGATCATTGGAACTTCAGGAAAATTATATATTTAAAAATATATTTGGAGGAGTTTGTATTTGGCAAGGATGTCATTAATGTGAATTTGAGGTAATTGCAAGGTAAGTATCTGAGTAGTCCATTAGCTCCATCCCTGCTGAGAATTGAAATCCTAACAAGAAATCAATTTGATGACTTTTAAAAATGATCCTAAATACATAAAATCCCCCAAATTTATTCATGTATTCAAAAATATATTAAAGCTTTTTACACTACCTACCTGGTGGAGTAAAAATTCTAGGCACTTGAATTGCTATTTATAACTGGTGGTTACAAATTGTATTATAACTGGAAAATATAAATATTCTGGATATGTTTAAGAATGTGACTTAAGAATTACAACAACAACAAATGGAGGGAAGAAAATCCCTACTATTTGAAATAATGATTCTGGGTAAAAGCAAAGGTAATACCATGGTGACTTAAAAACATTATGCCTATAATTTTCATATTCCCCTATTGTTACTGCTACCGCTGTATCTCTAGCTTTATTGTAATCTAATTTGTGTCCCTATCAATTCCTGCACATTTATATTTGTTCACATTGATTTTCAACTTTATATAAGTTTGTGTATGTATGGAAAATGATTGAAAGGATACCCTATCTTGCACAGATCTGTTCTTGTATAATTGGTTGATTAATATGTAAATTATCACATAATGAATTTACTTTCAAACCAAAAGTTTAAGGTTGTAACAAATAAGAAAGCATACAGGGATATAGGAAGAGGGAATATTTAACTACTAGCTCTATTCCATATTTTCCAGAAGAATTGTTCCCTGTGACTATTATATTTTACAGCACAGCATCTGCTTAAGGATTTTTTTCAAAATGTTCTAATCAATATAACCAAAAGTAATAAGCTTGATTACTTTGAAGTTAATGAAGCTTAAGATTTGGTCTTACAATATGTTTTTATTATTACTGCTTTCCATGAAATTTGCAAAAGTAAAATAATTTTAACAGCAAATGAATAAGGTTATTGTCTTTTTCCACTCTAACTTTCTGTCCATCACACTCCTCTTGGTGTCTGATAGCATTGCATTAAGTACTGGCATTTAGGGTATTAAGAAAGTTGAGTATAAATTGTTGGTATGGAATTGAGTTATGTATTTATATGGTTCACATAGCCACGTATGGGCATCAACCTAATGCCCACACAATTTGATGCTGCGCACAATAGAAAAGTGTTAACATTCCTATGACCTTTGGCCATCCCAGCCATGAGTACTCCTGAGCCCTCACACCCTTCTAAACAGACCAAGCTAGAGGAAAGTCTGATTGATTTTGTTACCGTGTCTTATAAAGAGAAAATCAAGGTTAATACAGACAAAGGTATTATGTTATTTCTGGATATTTTTGAAGTTTGTGGTGGTCATCTGCTTTTTAAAATTTAAAAATTACTGTAATTTACTTTCACATTCCAATTTAAAAAGATATTTTCATGCTTGATATTAATGTATAATTCCGTATTCTTAAAGAAAGCTATTTATGGTATCCCTTCAAGTTGGATAAGCTTTCCTGCCTAAGCTTAAAACATAGATTGTGTCCCTGATTATAATTCCAAATCCTTATCACACCCTTCAATGACCTTGTTCGGGAATCTTAGTTTTCCCATTTGTGGAACAGGATAATGAAATTGCCATCTTGAGGAATAATTCCTTTTTTCATAACATTTCAAACGTGGCTTAGGCTCAGTCAAGTCTATCTGGAGGCTAATATACCCGCAGGAATTTATGTAACCTACCAGGAATATATTCTGATCTAAAATGTCTAAACCATCTTATCCATGGAGTAGAGAAACAATTTCCACTTACTTCCCTGGGGTTTTCCTCTTTTTAAATGATTCATTTTCTAGATCAAGGCACTAGACTCTAAGAGTAACAGAATTATTAATTATATTTTTGGATTTTAGCAAGGAAAATAAAAAGAAAAGTGAATATTACTTTTAAAATATATATTCCATAATGTATTCAATTTAATAAATATGAATTCCCAACTTTATGATTTGACTGTTTTTCAAGCTAATTATTCAGGATAAAAGAATAATCTCTCTCTCTCTCTCTAAATATATATATATGTATTTATATATATATTTACATCTTTAACCACAATCTCTAAAAAGAATAATTAAAATTCTTCATTGCTCTATTTCTCCTTAAAAATAATCCTGCAAAATTCCTAGAAATAATTATATAATTTGAAAATCTCTTTAGAACATCAGATTTTCTCGCTCTGTATGAATTTCTGTGTCAAATAGA
Source organism: Ursus maritimus (assembly GCF_017311325.1). Taxonomy (NCBI): domain Eukaryota; kingdom Metazoa; phylum Chordata; class Mammalia; order Carnivora; family Ursidae; genus Ursus; species Ursus maritimus. Next base: position 26,015,647 of record NW_024423453.1, read on the forward strand.
GTAAGCCTTTCCATTTTTCCCCCTGAAAGCTGATTTAAATTTCCAGAGAGAACATTCTCTTCCTTGTGGCTTTTCACATCGAATAGGGACTTTTCCCCAAGGCAGGGTCTTTTTTCTACAGGGAAATCTCACAGAATTTTTTTCTAATCAGAAATTGTGAGTTGAGTTTCCTCCGTGAGAGGAAAAGTGGTATGGTAACCCCCAGGGAAATACTAGTTCTAAGTTTTTTATCTTTTTCTTTTAAAACATATCTATTCATTCAAGGAGGTTTCAAAATGGAAGTATTGCTATTAACAAATAAATACCACAGAGTGAAACCTAGATTCAGTGATGATATAACCAGTTTGATCATCAGGGATATGAATGAGTATTTTGGCCTGTAAATGATCAGTTTGTCTTCATCTATAATGAGATAGTTACAGATTACACTGAGTTTGTCCTGCGTAGATTCAGCCTCAGTTTAAAATAAGGACTTCCCCACGAATTTGCATACCTTCAAGAAGCTATGGCATACACAGCGATTTATATAACTCCTACAAAATGTATGCTAATTTGTATTCTAAAAGATTATTAAACCATTTTAGCCATTAAACTGTATTGGGGGTCAATGATGCATGTAAGTTTTAGATATGCTGAAAAAAATATTTGTCTGAAAAGATATTCCAAAAAAAGATGTATTATTTAATCAGTATTTTGCTGTTATTTAAAATTAGCCTGATTTTTAATTTTTCTTATTGAGATATTTTGTTTATTTGAACATAGCATTGATTTTGGAAAATATATCAAGCTCTTATAACATAGCTTTTAAAACTTTTAAAAACATAAAATACACTAAAAAAGAGAGAAAATTATGTAAATACATATACTTTCTATCCAAGAAGAAAATTGACTTTAAAAGTAGAAATGTCCTACCCAAAGTTGTTCCAACATATAGCAAAGACCTATAAATTGGTAGTTGCCAAAGAGTTTGTTTTTAATAATGACAGAAACCTAAAACCCTGAATTTTTAACTTCTCATAACCTAGTCTGTTTTCGGTTGGTCATATTGTTTTAATTTTGGCACATAATTAATTTTTACATTTTAAATTTGAATTTAAATTTCACATATTCAATATTGTTTATATAGAGAATTTTGTTTTCTATTTCTAATTAATTTCCAGCTTTGCTGTTGGTTTTGATTGTAGCCAAACATCTATCTCTCCTTGTTGTATTTCCCCAGTTCTGTTAATTATAACAGCTGCTGTATATTGCTTCACAATTTCTTCCATGTTTATGGAGTTATAAAACACAAATTTCCAGATGTATCGAATTTTGTGTGTGCACATTATCAAAAAAATAGAGAAAAATAAAAAATCATTATATACACATTAAGTTGTAAATGCATATTCAGCAATTTGCTTCAACATTTCTTCCAAATAGTTTTATATCATGGATATATGAATATCTATTAGAGACGATTAACTACAAATGCAACCTATTTTATTCAATATTTGTATAATATTTCAAAACCTATTCATATATTTTAATATTACCAAACTTTCAAGTGGTTTCCAACATTTCCCAAATACAAAATTGTGGTGGCAGATATTATTTTACATATAGCCTAAGTGATGCTGCTTTTAGTTCCACTAGCTTGATTCCTAGAAGAAGGAATGCAAGACTTGAGAATAGTTTCCATTTGTACAGGTATTAACAGATTATTTTATCAAAAGACTGTAGCAATTCACAACTCCTACAGAACTGTAGAGTGTTCTTCCCCCCCACCTTTATCAGTACTCTGATGACTTATTATCATTTTTTAAAATTTCACTCGAATATCAAAAGGAGCATATTATTCCCCAAGTAATTTGCATTTTTTTCCAATAGCGTTTATTTGGTTGGTCTGTATACTATTTATAAACAGCATTCAGTTTCCAACCAAGTCTTTAGTACTTTTTAGTATTTTATTAGACATTTGTAGAAATAATGCATAGTGCATATAATCTATTATTTGTCATATACGCTGCAAATATTTTCCCTGGTTTTCATCATCTCAATTTTTTTTTTTTAAGATTTTATTTATTTATTTGACAGACATAGAGACAGCCAGGAGAGAGGGAACACAAGCAGGGGAAGTGGGAGAGGAAGAAGCAGGCTCATAGCGGAGGAGCCTGATGTGGGGCTCGATCCCATAACGCCGGGATCACGCCCTGAGCCGAAGGCAGACACTTAACCGCTGTGCCACCCAGGCGCCCCCATCGTCTCAATTTTTTAAATTAAAAAAAGATATTAACAAGTATGTCAGAAAATATATCTTAAGAATTATATCATAAAATATATATCTGTTATAACCACTTTCTTTTCTTTTTTCCCCTCTGTTTCTGATCTTGCTTTGAAAGTTCATGTCACATTAAAAAATTTAACTTGTATTTTATAGTTTTATTGTTATAGAATTGTGGTGATTTGGTGGAGTTCATAGGAAATTGAGCACATGCTTGTTGTCCTACATTTTGTAACCTACTTTAAGAAGTCCCTAGTGATTCCTAGGAATGGAAGAATATTCTCAGAGAATTCTCGGAGAAATATACTTCCTTCAGGAAGCATCCTGACACATTTGTTTGCCGGCACATGGCATAGCACGTGAGCTGGCTTCTAGAATCAGTACATGTATGTAAGACATATGCATAGCTTGGTTTTCAGACTTCCTTTGTAACACCTTTTCTCTTAGAAAACAGACTTCGCTAATTCTTGAAAGAGCCTGCAAATTCCTGCCCCTAGGTGATCTCTACCTGCATCACTTCCCTTGAAAAATCAAGCTTCTCTTTCTCCAAGAAACAATACAAACAAAAACAAAAATTTGTTTTCCTGTATTATGTTATTTGCGTATATGGCTTATCAACTTTTAATATATTTTAGTACCTTGATTATCTCAGATACCTTTATATTCGCTAAGTTATCTAAAATAATGTCTTATAGGGTAACTCAAATGGGAAGGAAGTGATTGCACATATGAATGATGTCGACTACACTACTATAGGGAAAGGCTGCAATATGCATTCTGCTCATTCTGGAGGGTAGATGTATGTTCGTTGCATTTAATTTTAGCTCTTGCTTTCTCTTGTTTTCATTGGATACTCCCAGAAGAAGATCATATGTTTATTAATAGTAATGGCTATGCCTTCCATGCACAGAGTGTTTTATGATTTTTAAAGTGCTTTTTACATATATTACAACCTTTGATTTTTACAACAGTCTTGTGAATTAAGGAAAGAAGCAGTTTCTGGCCCATTTTTATCAGGCATAATAGGAAACAATTTTAGCTGCAAGTTCAATATAGCCATTCATTCAAATAGTCCAAATATTGAAAAGACTGCTTTATCTTTTCATTTTAAAAGATGCTTTCTGCAGCCTTAGTTATAAATCAAAATATTCTATTTTAAAATCCTGCATAAATATGCACTAACTGAGAATTCTCTATTCATTTTTTTAGCACAAGAGTAACAAAAAGGTCTAGACAAATTAGAGTTCCAAGAAGTATAAATGCAATGAATAAATTAATGCCGGCATTGACAGATGAGGGGGGAGCAAAGGAGTTTCATTGTGCAGCTTGACTGAACAACTTTGTTTGTGACAATATTTGTAAGGTCAGGGAATTGTTGTCTGGAATGTACTAGAGAATTAAAAAGAATAATGAAATTGATTCCTCATCTTTGAGACTGTTGGCCACTGAATTTTAAATCTGCAGAGCTTGGTCTCAGATACTTCTGTTCATGTCAGCTCCAACTCATAAAGAAACATGAGAAGAGCGAGTATATTGATACTGTGAAATGCTGTTCCTTTTATCTTTCCAGAAATAGTTTAGGACACAATAATTACATGAGGTTTGACTGTGTTTTAACATACAGATGGGCAATTCTTCCTTGAAATACAATATAGACCTGTTTCAAATGGAAATCTATCATGGGAAGTTATTCTAAACCACCAGCAATCCTGTTGTATCTTATTGGGGCTTCAAAAGTAATGTAGTTAAGGAAGGGGAAATTGTAGATGAATTCATGACACATAACTAACTTTCATCAGCTTGTGTGATTTTTATCTAGAATGTTAATGGTTAAAAAAGGAAATCTGAATTTATTTTTCCATTTTCTGTATCCCGAGGCATTTTATGGTATCATATCACCCTCTCTACTGTGCTCTCCAAAAAGTTACTAGATATGAGAACTGTTGTTTGCCCGTAATTTAAGTCCATATTATTTCCCCTGGGAAATTTTAGAAATGCTGGGTGGGATGTCTGAAAATGGATGGGAAAAAATCTGGTAGAAAGAAATTTATAGAAAGGAAAAACAGATGACCTCTTATATCTTTGCCTTTTTTGAACCTTAAAATTCAATGATAGCCTTATTTATATTTGCTCTCAGAACCAAATAATAAAAACTTTTTGACCTCACGTTAGTTAGAAAGTTGAGGTTTTTTTTTTTTAAAATCTCTACTTGAAACTTTTTCACTTTTTAATTTTACTGAAACAATAAGGGCACAGTTGCTGATTCAATAATGGGAAATTAATAGTTTCCCACTTATTTTTTATTTGATTCTTTGGAGGTAAATGAATCAAATCAACATTAATCCTAAACTCTTCTGGGTAAGAGATTTGTATTTAACAAATATAACTTTTCCCTATAATACAATATCTCAATTTTAAATTATTTTGAAGAAAATTAGAGAGTTATAATACTTCAAAATATGGGACACTTTGAAATCATCTTCCAATGAATTTCTTTCTTTTTTTATTCCCATAATAAGTCACAATATGCTATTGATCTTGGGTTTTTTACTCTAATTATTTAAAGGTATCACCTGGTAGAGTGCTTAAAGAGCTGTTGTATATAACATGGCTGATGTTTCCTAAATGCCTACTATTTATCATGTTGTCTTGTAAGTAGCTTATACAAATTGACGTGTATACATTTTTATGACACCCCAATGATATAATTCTTCTCTGATTCTCAAGTTAGAGCTAAGGAAACCAACAAAGAGAGAGATTTACTCTAGGCCACTGAGAACCCGAATTTGATCCCAGACAGCCTTGTTCAGAGGCCATATTCTCAACCACAGCCGTACTGTTGTCCCTGCATTATACTGCAGGCTATAAGCTATATATTTTACACTATTTGCATACATACGCTATTTTTTTAAGATTTATGTATTTATTTTAGAGAGAGAGAGTGCACGTATGCCTGTGCATGAGTGGGGGGCGGGGGAGGGAGAGAAACTTCAGGCAGAATCCCTGCTGAGCGTGGAACCTGAGGTGGGCCTGGATCCCATAACCCATGAGATCATGACCGGAGCCAAACCAAGTCAGACACTTAACCAACTGAGCCACCCAGGCCCCCCATTTGCATCAGTGTTTTAGTTATAAATATTGTGCTTTGTGTCAAGGGTTCAAATATTAAAATATATGTTGCTGGATCTAACAGTAGTTGATCATTTTAAAACTTTTTTTTTTTTCCAAGTTTCGGTTTGCCCTTCGTTTCAACGGAGCAAGAGTCTACCTTGCATTATTTGCCTCCATATTTTCAGTGCTTTGGTTTCTGCCACCTGCTTGCCTTTTCCTTTCTTTCTTTTTTCCCCCTTTTTTCTTAAAAGCTGTGGAGTGGCTGGTTGGGGTAGAAATCTTGAAAGTTAGGGAGTATAATCAGACATGGGAATAATCATACCTCCCTTGCCACACACACTCAAACATACACATACACACACAAACACGCACACTGAACTCACGCTCTGCACTAGGTTATTTCAATATCCTCGATTCTGTGTTCAAGCAACTATGTCATTTAATTGTAGGTATAGACAATTAATCTGGTTTTTATGGAGAATGGGATTCTGAACCTTTTAAAAGAAAGGACAGATGACATTTTCTTTGCTTGAATGCTGTGACAGAGCCCCACAAACCTAAAGGGCACTCTTATGGGAGTCCCCCTGAATATCTCAGAGGGAACCTAAATCATAGACCTATTCCTTCTCCTGCCTGTTCTTGCTCAAAGTTGCTCTAGTTTCTGAGGCATGGTACCAAGGAGGAGCTCTGGAATCTGTGCATGTACTCGGGATCGGATTTAATTAGTTCATACTCATTTAGGTTGTTCTCCAACTGTTGAACTTCTTGGGAGAGCGAATTCCGTCTGCTTTTTGGCAATGCAGACCAAAGTACCTTCTTTCAACCGTTTCACCACGAGTTTTCCTCGCCCAGTACTACATACTTTTGGTACATAATAAAGTGTGATGTGAGGCAAATGATGGCTTTTATTGTATTTCTAGAACCTAACATGGTATTTAACATATATCAAGTGCTCAGTAACTCCTTGATAAACAAAGGATGCATCTATGAATAGTGTAAGGCAATTTGTGGAAAATTTAGCATATTTGACAAAATGGAAATTGCTTTACCCCTGGTTTCTGAAAGAACATAGCTGTCACATTTCCTCAATGAAAGACTTCATGTATAATTGTTCCCAAGGTTATTTCTAATGTATACATGAATACTTTAAAAGGTACTGTATCTAATGAAAAAAGACAGATTTCAGTATACCCAACTTTCTGGTTTTTGAGAAAATCATTGGTAAATTGGAATATATGCAGATTAATTCACATGATTTTTGCCTGACAGGAGTTAACACTGATTAATGTAACTGTGTGTTTACCAAATATCAGAAATAAATCTTCCAAAGAAAGAAAGAAAGTAATCGTCCTGCACTTAAACTCGATAAGGCATTTGTAGTTTTAACCAGACTGAGACTGGTGTTTTGACTGATAGGATAGTCCTCAGACTTCAAGAATCCATACCTAACAAAAGTTAAAGAAAAATTCCTTGTGTTAAAAGTTAAACTGAGGCATATTAAAAATTTTAAAGTGTTTATTTTAGCAGAAATCAATTCAAATTGGGCACCATCCAAACCAGCAGATAAAAAAGATGCTTAAGGGGCTGTACAAAATGAAAGACTTATAGGCAGAAGGGAGCAGGAATAAAGAATTACAGTAGGTAAGAAGCAGGTTGGTTATTCTTACAGGGGATGACAGGGGTCTATCAGGCAGATGACCTAACTAATGCTAATCAGGAGATTCCTGATTGACCAGTGTAAGATTACATTTCTGCGAGAGCTGAAACTATAATTAAGTCTTACTTTGTTAAAATGGGGCTTAGCATAAGTGACTCCATTCTCCGCCTGCTGTTTTTAACACTTGCAATTGATTTTTAAAAAATGGTTGGAAATGACTATCTGAAGTCATGAGATAAACACTAATATACTGCAATGCTTAAGTGGAAAATTTAAAATTGCTCAGGGTATTCTGACGTGAGTTACTAGCTCCTCTTCATTAAGAAATTGACGATAAACCTTATCCAGGGAAGTCTCAGGAACTTCTTCACTGAAGCAGATCTAGATTGTCTTCTGTGAATCTCAAACCTGTCTTGTCCCATGCCACCTATATTGACTGCTGCCTTCCTGCTTCAGGAATTTGTATCTGCTCACATTTTTTCTACGTCTCTACAAAATATTGGCTGACAAACTTCACCCATGGTTTGCCCCATGAATTTGGGTTTATGTTACAGTCTGCATCTCTGTGACATCATGGCTTTATTATCTGGCTTTGCTCTGGTTCTGAAAATCCTTTAGGATATTTACTCTCATGGGCTTCAGCAGTCAAGTATTAAGCTCCTTTGATGAAAATAGATAATTTCTGCTTTAAGTACAAACTTCAAATGGATATACTATAATCAACTTTATTAAAGCTAATGGTTTAACATGAGTAAACTTCCAAAACAGCAGCTTACAGTGATGTCAAAGGTTATTTTATAATGTTATTTTATGTCCAATATTATGTGAGTGATCCTGCCTTCACTCATCAACATTTCCATAGAACATCAAAATTACATGAAACTTTTAAATCTTAAACGTTGCCATCACAAGGAATAAGTTCTGTAATTGTGTATGGTGACAGATGGTAACTAGACTCATTGTAGTGATCATTTCACAATATGCACTAATATCAGATCAGTATGTTGTACACTTGATGAAACTAAAATTATGTTGTATGTCAATACACCTTAATAAAAAATTAAAGAGAAAGTGTCATTCAAAAATAAAGATGGTTTATAATGGAAAAAAAAAAGATTACACAAAACTTCTAAATGTCATTAAATTGTTTATTTTCAAGAGCAATGCTAATGACTGGATATGTGAATAGATAAGGGAACTTGCCTCTCCTTTCTTTCCTTCTTTCTATAATCAAAATTTCAGGATGAACATCTCAGTATATAAGATTTTTATTGTGAAGCTAGTAGGCTTTGAGAAAATTATTTATAAACACTATTTTAGGAAATAGCATAAAATTCTAAGAGGAAAAATTTTTTTGAGACCACAATCACCTTTCCCTAACACACTTAAAATAAAAGTTAAAGAATAATATACATGTTGGTCTTCATATCTGTAATTGAATTAATAGAGTTCTCTGATCAAAATTTATTTGATCTTTGGAAACAGTAGTTTTTTTTTTAATATTTCATTATAGTGGATTAGCAAGCAGCTTTCTGAGATGCTAAAAGAAAACAATCTGCTAAGTGGGTTATTTTTAAAAAATTTGATCTTAGATTACTCTTCTGCATGAATAGTCAAAAGCAATAATAAGACCAAGAAAAACAAATTCTTTATATTCCACATGCTGGTGAGAAACAGATGCTTAGTATCAGTAATATATCTTTATAATATTTAATATTTATCTTACATTTAAAGATATCTAAACTACTTTTCTTTGTTTGTACACCACCAAAATATGCTGTTTTAATACCTTTAAAGCATTATCAATATACATTAATAAACATTGCTTTGCTATATGTCAAATATATCTGAAAGGAAAGTGTAGCATAACCCTTTGCTGAGTCTTAGTTGATAAGAAGTCAGCAACATTTCTCCCATTTTAGCTCTTTCCATCAGTTGATCAATGTGTTATAAGTGCTTTTCTTTACCATACACTTAAGAATGATTGGAAGTACTGAATATCTTGGTGTGAATAGCTTTTACTTTTAGGTATGAAAAAAAAAATTGATTTTCACTTGTCCTAAACATTCCAAAATTGTTAACACTTTCTGAAGCAAAAGATGAAATCGTAACTTACAAATTCTGTTAGAATTTCTCAAAGTACATTAAATACTAGCCATTGTGTAATATCAAGGCCAGAAATGTATAATCCATATACAGATTATGTCCCTCAATAACAAATCCAATTTAACTAAAAATTGTACACAGATGCTGAATATTCATAATAAATATGTTTTTATATATAACTTCAATAGTGTTATTTCTACAAATGAAGCTGAAACATTTCTAAGCTTTTATAATAAACCTTAACCAAAATGATGTTAGAGGATGTCACCTCTCAACTCAGTGGCTTTATGTAGAAGAGAGTTCTGAATTTCCAGTATAATCAATAGGGTGTTGTGTTTTATAGATTCATAATTCCCAACATGGCTGCCGTAGAACATTTTTAAATTTGAGATATATTGACATAATACCTCATAAGGGTAACGACGTTTACAAATAGGGTATATAAGTGTATATTTGCCTGACTGGCTCAGGACTTCACCAAGACTTTATCATCAGGTCATCAAAAGCTTCCTCTAGTCTTATTTTTAATAATCATACACCCAAAATGAAATGTGCAAAATACAATTCCAGATAGGCTGACCTACCTGAAGTTATAAAATCAGTAACAGAATCATTTCTTATTAGTAGTATTAGCATTTTAACATTATTATTACTTTTACGTTGCTGAGCTAGTATTCAAATAGTGGCTCTTGCAGCATCCGTAATTTCCATTAGGATAAGTTTGTGAGGAGCAAACAAGTGCCCACAAGGAAGCCTTAAGTGTGGATAATTGTTCTTTTCATTCCTCTTATGACACCTTCCCAGTGTGTGTGTGTGCATATGTGTGTAAAATAGTGAAGAGGTTGCATTGGGCACCTAGAATGATGGGGGGGGGGGCAAAATATAGGCAAGCTGAACTTATTTCAATGTATAGAAAAATCTTACTAAATTAAATGATTTCCCTTTGGCCTGCATTAATTTCTAGCTCATTGGTAATTCCTATAGGTTAAAACTAATTATAATTATCTAGGACAATAATCTCCATTTTCCATATATTGACAAAATGTTGTTGCATCATTTTAACGTACTTCAAATTTGTCAGTAATAAATTGAAGTAATAATTTTATTTTGATCTAGATGTTTTAATGAGTAGTTCACAATTAGGAAAAAATGTATCACCAGTGGTGTATCAGTCAGGGTTCTCTAGAGAAGAGAACCAATGGGATGTGAGTACACACATGCAAAATGAGATTTATTAAATGGAATCAGCTTACATGATTATGGAAACTGACAAGTCCACATCTGTAGGGTAGGCTGGCAGACTAGAGATCCAGCAGAGGTGATGCTCCAGCTTGAATCTGAAGGCCGTCTCCTATAGAACCAAGAAGAACCAATGTTGCAGAAGTCTAAAGGCAATCCAAAGGAAAATTTTCTCTTGTTCCAGAGATGCCAGTCTTTTTGGTCTAACATTCCTTCAGCTGATTGAGTAAGTCTCACCCCCATTATGGAGGATAATCTGCTTTATTTAATATCCACCAATTTCAATGTTAATCTCATCTGAAAACAGTTTCAAGGAAACCAATAGAATTACGTTTGACTAAATATCTAGGCACATTGTGTCCCAGCCAAGTAATACATAAAAATAACCATAACAAATAGCAATACTGCTCTTGTTGCTACACAAAATACTTATTTGACATTTATTAGAGAATGGCAAGTAGAAAGAGAATGTGTTTGCAATGGTTATTTAAATTAAAAATTACATTTTTATATCCAAACTTTTTTTATATGTGGATGCAAACATCTACTAACTTCCCTGTTTTCATTACAATTTGCTAAGAGTTTACAAGTTGAATTGTATAGTATTTCATTTTACATTATTTTTTAAATTTCTCTTTTTCATTCTATCATTGTATTAATTTTTTAAAAAATACATATATGCAGTTTAAATTATTTGTTAATTAACTTTCAGCATAGTAAAAGGGATTTCGTAAAATATTTATTATCAAAAGTGGGTATTGAATCAACAAAGATTAAGAGCTATTGAGATATCATTATATTGCACTGATACATTTTTGGAAATGTATTTAGACAGTCCTTTCCAAGTGGAAATATTGCACTGATATATTTTTGGAAGTGTATCTAGACAGCGGCAACGTTAAATACTCCAAAGTGATGACTCCTAATGAAATTTCATAAACTTCTTTTGTGAAACAGATCATCAGACCAACTCAAACACTTGTTAATTTTTTTTTCACAATTGTTTTGAACTGACTGGTCAGTTTTTCTGTTATTAGATGTTTTACTTTATGGCTAACTTATTCTTACATAGTATAATTCTATCATAGATTAACAAACATCATAGCTTTCGGCTATGTTTTTTAGCCTTTGGCGGGGGGGAGAATCTACTGTTTGTGCATAACATTGACTGTAAGAACGTTATAAGATATTACATGAGTTTGCTCCCATGTGTGGCAGATGTCAGATACTCACCAAACAAGCCTGCTTTCTTTTTTTGGACAAGTTTTTAAAACATGATTATTTGATTCTTTATGTGCAGATAAGGTCAGATGATTAGTTCTTACCACTGAATATGTATACAAATGAGGTCTATCACCTCTGGGCCCAGGTACTTAGGAGAAAGTATGCTTTCTCTACCTTCTTCTTTTCCCATCACTGGAAAACTTGGAAGTTACATGCTAAAGATGAAATATCATAACATGGAAGGAATTTGGGTCCCTGAATGAGCACGTGAAGCAGAATCCCCTTCCCTGCCATCTCCCTCCCCAAATTATTCTATTATGATGTGAATGAGCCATAACATTTATGATGTGAAGTCAGATAGTTTTACACGTTTTTTATGGCAAGTAGCCTATCCTGACTAATTAACATACATGTAAGCACTTGTCACACTGCTTGGCATCAAGTAACCACTTAATAAATGATAGCCGTTATCAACACTTTTTACGTCAGATGATAAAATACATTCTCTGTTTCAAATAAGCCTGCAGATAAAGTATGTTTCTTGCCAGAAATGCTACCTTGTCTGTTTTTTACAAAGTCATTACATTTATGAATATGAATGAATATTTCTGGCATTACCCAGTTCTCCATTATTGTGTGCTTAAAAGAAAGCCATATATCTCTTTTAATGATAGTTAGCTTGATCTATTTCAGTAGCCATTATGCTGTATTCCACAGTTTAGAACTAGCATTTGTTTTTCCTCCTGGTGTTCCTTCATTTAGTCAACACATATTTAGTGGGTCACTACTATCTGCTGAACACTCTGCTGGATTTCTTTCCATGATTGATGACATTCACTACCTACCAGAGAGTACCCCTTGCTTCATTTATTGAATGAATGCATAGTGAGATGTATTTTAATTTACATGCAAAAAAGGTAGTTTGCATGATATTACCTGAATTATTCTCCTCTTTATTTAGGTGTTTTCCCTTTGATTTTAAAATTGTGAATGGTATTGAATATTTTACAACCTGGCTTATTGTATGATTAAAAGTGATGATTAAGAAAGCTTGGAAATAAGAAGCAAATATTTCTCTAGGTCAAAACACATGAAAAACAAAGTGCCCAACTGAGTCATGAATGCAGTGCCTGATCAGGTTCTATTTCATCAACTCATGTTTGAGATTGCGCAGTTGACTTTCAGGGAGATAATTGCTGGTATTCTAGTTTATTAGTATTTATTAAGAAGCCGGCCAAAGAAATAGAAATCACTAACACTGGATACAAACATCCACTTCTCAGTAAAAAAATAAAACTAAAAATAATTTTTAAAAAGATAAATTAAGGGGTGCCTGGGTGGCTCAGTCAGTTAAGCAGCTGCCTTCAGCTCAGATCTCAGGGTTCAGGGATTGAGCCCTGCGTGGGGCTCCTGGCTCAGCAGGGAGACTGCTTCTCTCTCTGCTTGCCTTCCCCCTACTTGCGTGCTCTCTCTCTCTCTCTTTCTCTGAAAAATAAATAAGATCTTTTAAAAAAGATAAATTAATAAAGCAGTAAATAAGAATACCATTTAGGGGAATAAAAAAGCCATTAAAACAGCATATGACTCAGAATTGAGAGAGAGGATAAAAGTTCTACATATGCTACTAATTTTAGGTAAAATCATTTACATTTCTACCTGAAAGTTTTAAAAAATATATTATTTTGCTTGAATTTTCTAATTCATGCTAGGGCCAAAGTAAGCTAGAGTTATTCATCTTTTCAATGACATTGACCAAAAAAAAAAAAAAAAAAAAAAAATCTATCACTGAAATATTCATCATTATAAAACATCACTTTCTTTAGTGTGATAAAGAGTGACAGAGCATATGAATAGATGGCTGATTGTAATAGGAATGACTAATGTAGCATCTAGTTAAAATATCTAAGAATGTATTTCACTAACACCAGAAGACAACCTGTAAAAATACATGCTATTTACTTCATTGGAATAAATCTTGCTACAGGTATAGAGCCTATCTCCATTGTGAAACATGATTTAAAGTTAATTTAAATGCTGTGATACTATGAAAGTGAATTAAAATGTTATCAATAGTCTGGGATTGATTATTAGATATGATAAATGGTCTATATGTCTCAGACCGAAAAAAAATCTTCATTGAAGAGTAAACTTTACTTGTACAGTGGATAATTTTATATGTCTTTTCTTGGTTATTATAAAAGATGTGCTAAGCTGATGAAACGACTAGCTCATGTTCTAGGATTGGGGACAGGAAAACAAGAAACAAATAAGTACTGTCATTATGATGACTTTAGAAATCGTGATGCCATTGTCAGAGAAAAAATGAGTTTTCATACTAATATCTAATCTGAGAGATATATTTACACATAGTAATAGCCCCAAATTAGAAAAATACAGGTAAGTTATTTAATCATTTTAAAGGCTGCTAATATCACTAAGTACAGTGTAGGGAGAGGACTATGTAATCATCTTCTTTGGTTTACAGAGTCATTGACAAATGACTGTTAAATGGACTCTCTGTGTCCATCACTGTAACAGACAAGAAACCAACTATTGTTCCTAATAAATCTCTGCTGGTCTTGAGAGCTGGGCAAACAGAAATGGTAACCTTGATGATTTTAAAGGGTGTAATTGCTTTCTTAGTAATCAACTTCGAACCACAAAAAAAAAATTAGAATTAAATTTAGAAAAGTTAAGTAAGTATTATCCATAGTATTCATATTTTTGAAATAATTGGTACTTAAAATATTTTTAATGTTTAACAAAGTTAAGCTTATTAAAGTAGAATCTTCTAATAATAATTCAAAAGAAATAATTTCAATTCAAAATAAATAATTTCACATTTGATTTAGCCTTGAATTCTAAGTTGAAATTTTACTAAATTTGTATACAATATTTAAACATTCCAGAGGACTTTAGATCATCTAGGTGTTGGGGCTGTTGAAGAGTACACAATTTGATGTGGGAAATTAGCATGTAAGTAGATCATTAAATGCAAATTTGTAACATTGAAAGCATTTCTTGTTCTCAGTTTATATAAACCTTTGTTTTGCTCTCTTATTTATTGATAGTTTATTTTGGCACATGGTTAATTGAAGGAATATTGACATATTTGGTACAATATATTATAGTCTTCATATTAAATAAAAGAACATTTATAACAGCAATTTATATGGTGAGAGTACTTCTGGCCTGAGTACAGTGGTATAAAATTAGCATTTTTCTCTCTCCATTTCATACTCACAAGAAAAAAGAGAAACAAATTTCAGAACCAGACCCTCCCTCCCCCAAAAAAGGGGGATTATGGCTGCTAAAAGTAGTGGAGATAGATCATAGAGCATGCAGGAAAAACTAGAGCTAAGACACAGAATAAAATCCATCCAGATAATTCATATGAATGAGCCATTATATTGTAATTAAGGATAAGTGGCATATAATGCCCTAAATTTCTTGTTTGTAGCAATAGAAATGTGGATATACCAGTTAATTGCAAGGTCTTCTCTGGACCCACTGTACAAGAGGCACTAGAGGCCAGGTAGGTATCACTGAGTTGCATATTCTCCCTTCCTCCACATCCCTTCCTCACCTTCTTTGTTTCTATGGAGGCTGACACTTTTGTTCTGCATCAACAGGACAATTTTGCCTTCTGTGATAAGTTTTGGCTAGTGGGAAGAAGTAGTGGGGTCTCTAATGGAAGGGGAAGAGAGAAGTTGGACATTTTATCTTCACCCTCTCCCTAATAGACTGCGTAAATCCGCCCAAGTTTGCAGCTTTTGTCAGGAAGCCCACTTCCAAAGAGCTCCCTTTCCCTTTAGGTGCAGAAGTGTTCTTGCTAGCCCTGGGTTTCCTTACCTACTCTTGATTCCCCTAAACAATGCCACACTCGTAAAAATCTCCTGCATATCTATTTGAGTATTCCATCTCTTCCTATTCAATCTTCAATGATTCTGAAATTTATACAAAAAGTAATTTTGGACATACAGCCTAAATAGGGATTTAGGAGTTGAGATAGTCACATATTTGAGGAGTATTGAGTTTTTGAAGAATGGGATTAAGACACTGTGATGAACCCAGATGGGGCTGAGAATCTTTAATTATCCCTGAATACTGCTTAGAGAGAAAAGCACATCCTGTTTCCCACCTGAGTTTTTCTCTGCATAAATACATTCTAATGGTTTTAACTGGGACACTTGTCTCACAAAGGGATGTCAGTTGCCCTTAGTACCTAGTCATCTTTCTATAAACATACTATAAAAAGCTACTATAAAAATTAAATTTCAGCATATCTCAGATTGAGAATAATCCAAAAGAAGACGTCTATATTTTGAAAGAGTTGCAGACACTTACCAATTTGTGGTGGCAGGATACTGAGGATCATGTAGGAGACTGGATGTTAAGATTATTAAGCTAACAAAGAGGAAGCAAAGTCTTGTCTTAATGATATGAGATTTAATGTGTTGGCTTAAAAAAATTGTGAGTGACATTAATAGTCTCTAGGCTGGTTAATTGAAACTAGGCTCAACAATGAGGGTCCAATTTATGCTCAGGAATATCCTGCTCAACTATATTCTATAACAGGGACTGAAATACTTTGCCTTCAGCATGCAGAGATGTTGAAGAAACTAAGAGATGCGTTGGGGGAATGGTAGAGGAAAGGGTACCATCATCCCTGAAAGTCTCTGGCTTTCTTTTTGTTCTTTCTAAGCAAGAGCTGATTATGGGAGGTGTTGTGATGGAATTGGACTCCCTGCTTTCAATGAAAATAATGAGCATTCTAAGAAGTAGGAGCCAGTTGGTAGCACTTAACCTTCAGAGAGCCCAGTAGAATAAATGGCGGATGAAATTACCATAACCAGGCCATAGGGACAGATTAGTAATCAGAGTGCTTCGATCAGCAGAGAATTGTGAAGAAGAATAATTGATTTCAGGGTCTTTAGAATTGGAACAGATGGGGAGCCTACAAAAGTGCTCTTTGGAATATATAATTAGAAAAATTCTTGGTCTGGTGGGAAGCATCCTAAGTCAAGTCAACACTTGTCTTTGTGCTCTCTCTCTCTCTCACATACACACACTCACACACCCTCAATAAATTAAGACTAGATTAATACATTCTCGATAGCTAAAAAAGTTATCTATTAATCCCCAAAAGCCAGTGTTGTTTTAGTGAGTGAACACAAGCATTATACCCACTAGAGTCAGATCAAGACAAGAATGTACACTACCAGTCAATTAAGTAATATTAGTCTGAAATTACTAGCCAATATATTTAGAACAGAAAAAAATGAGAAATATGAAACATGAATAGGAAGAAGATTTTTTTTAATTCTGCGGAATATATGATAGTATACTTAGGACTGAAAGGATTGTACAAATTTTTGTTACAAAATAAGAGAATGTAAAAAATAATAGTACAAAAATCATATAATGACTATATTCATACACACAGCACTGTAGTAGAAGGATTTATTTCAAAAGCAATAGAAATATGTCAAATAATAAGTTCAAAATGAATCTAAAAACCTACCTGCAGACATTATTAAGAGGCATAAGAGTACACTTGAATAAATGGAAAGGCATTTGGTAGACATTCAAAATATAAAATATTTTATTTTCCTTTAGTAAATTCATGCGTTTAAGGTGATATCAATAAAAATATCAGCAGGGAGGTGATAGCACCAAGATGGCGACATAGGCTGTTCTTGACTTTGCTCTCCCTCACCAGAAAACTAACAACTATTTAAGAAGAAGAAACCACTGAGAGAATTCTAGAACACAGGTGTGAGGCTACAGCACACCCTGCACCACAGACTGCATTTGAAGGGTGAGAGAAGTGGCTATGTGTTGACCTCCTAGCCCCTTCCCCAGGACAGCATAGCACCATGCTGAGAGGTCTCCGCTGAACCTCTCCTTTCTCTGGGGGACCAGCCTCCTCCCCTCATTTTTTGGGAACCCCTATTCTGATCTCTTGCCACATGAATTGCAGGGAAATCTTTTGGGCTCAACCACTGGGAATCTGACTGTGATGGAGAAGGGGGTAGGGATTTGCAACAACCAGCACACAGATCTTGGCAGACTGAGTTCATACCTGCAATGCCCAAATAGTGATCTCAACCAGTGGTTTTGCTCATCTGGAGAACCAAGCTGGGATGCACTCTAACCAGGGAACATGGTTATTTAGAGCCTCGAAGGAGTTTTGCCACCTCCTGTGGAAAGTGTCTGACCAGAAGGGCTGGAGACAACTCCTAGAGGCAGCGCAGCCCAGAGGCACTCAAACTGAGCGACAGGCAAGCAGAGCTGATTGCCTCCGAAGCAAAGCCAGTACTGGGAGTGGCGTGTTCCTGTGCTATGCACAGGTGGGGGAATTGCTTCCTAGTCAGGGCTGAGGGTGGCTCCCAGCCCCTCCCAGTGAGAAAGGCTGCTTGGAAAACTGAGTGTAGCCTGGATTGACACCTCCCTTCCACCAGCCAGGGGGCTGGTACCTAACCCCACCAGCTGTAGAGAGTGTCTTCAGGCATGGATCAGAAGACAGCTCCTGGAAGCTATGGTGTCAGAGATGGGTGGGTGGACCCATTCATTTGGGGGTTTTAGGGTGAGTCAGTTTGAATTAAGACAACAAAGAGCTTTACTGGCTTTAGAGTAAAGCTTTACTGCTTCTGGGCATGGAATCTAATTCATAGCCCCACTCATCTCTGAATATAGCCCTCAGCCTCTCTGACCAGGGAACCTAACCAGAGCACAAGGGGAGCTGCAGAGCCCTTTCAGCAGCTCTGCATACAGTGGCACTCGAAGAGAGAGCACAGCCCATGGCTTCCCCCATTTGCAGAGCAGAACCTCACCTAACCAGGGAATTCAGTGCATACTCTGGCCTGATCTGGATCCCCGAACAATGAGCTATACAGGCCCTGAATCTTGTCCTGCTGCCCTGCCAGTACAAGAAGCTAAATCATTGTCCCATTTACTACTGAATATAATACCCAGTGCTGACCATCTAGTAACCCCGACCAGAGAATCCAGAAAAGCATGGAGCCCATCCTACAGCCTCACTTGGGTAGAGAACCAAGCCAGCAGTCCCAGCCAACTGTTCTCAGTCAGTGGTAGCCCCTCTCCCAACCGTATCCTCAGAGTTCAGTTGCCTAGCCTGCAAACAGACGTAATAGCAGGCCTCACGTGTCCAATGACACTACCAGCAGACATACCTAGAAACCCTAAGTGAGCCGACTGGTGGAGAACTTTTTGCAAAAGCAAACCTGCAGTCTGGAAGAAAAACCCAATTACTCAAATGCACAGACACCAACATAAGAAACCAAACTTTAATATCCATCAACAGGTGACACAATAATTAATATACTATTGTGTATGCAGGATTTCAAAGTAAATAGGTTGGGGGACACCTGGGTGGCTCAGTTGGTTAAGTGACCAACTTGATTTTGGCTCAGGTCATGATCTCAGGATCTTCAGAGAGATCCCTGGGTCAGTCTCTGTACTCAGCAGGGAGTCTGCTTGAGATTCTCTCCTTCTCCCTCTGCCCTTCCCCTCACTTGTGCACATGCTCCCTCTCTCTCTCTCTCTCAAATAAATAAATAAATAAATTTTTAAAAAAGTAAATCAAGGAAACAGTTTATTTTACTTATATTATATATATATATACAATATAGCAACATATTAAACAGACAGCCATGCAGAGGTTAATATACAACCACAAATCTTCATGGTTTAAAATAACAATTATATTTTGCTCACACTTTGTAAGGCTCAGGAATTTGGGAAGGGATTTACTGTACCCCTTGGGGTCTTCCTCTGGGCTTCCCCATGGAGTTAAGCCAGATGAATGCCAAATGATATTTTTTTTCTTGCTTGCTTGCTTTCTTGCTCTCTTTCCTATTTATTTATTTATTTATTTATTTATTTATTTATTTATTTATTTATTTGAGGTGGAGCGCACAAGGGAGGGGAAGGGAGAGGGAGAGAGAATCAATCTCAAGCGGACTCTGGACTGAGCACCAGCCCGACAGTGGCCTCCATGAAGGCCTGGATGCAGGGGTCAATCTCACAACCCTGAGATCAGAACTTGAGCCTAAATCAAGAGTCACCCCTTAACTGACTGCACCACCCACGTGCCCCTAAAAGAATGACCTTTTCTGACCTAATGCCAGAATTTAGTTGCAAATGTGTCACTAAGGTCAACCCAGATTTAAGGGAAGGGGATTGTTTATAGATCCCAACCCTTGATGGAAGGAGTTTTAAAATATTTGCAGGCATGTTTCATAATTGTCACATGCTGTATGTAAGAAAATAGAATCCTCTCCTAGCTATATTAAGGGAAAAGAACAAGGTATACAGCACAGAAATGGCACAATACACCTTATAATTAACAAAGGACATAAATACGCATATGTTTCTATATGCAAAAATTACCTATAGCACTGGACAGAGGAAATGAATATCAGTTGGTGCCTTGGAAATAGATGGAACAGCCAGGAGACAAGTTTGGAAAGATTATGTTACTTTGTCATCTGTAATATTCTTCATGTAGTTTGCAAACTTTATATTTTTCAAAAATTCAATGAAAAAGTGGATAAAACACTTTTTAAAGTGTAAATAAATACATAAAAAATCTTAGCTTATATTAGGTACACAATAATGTTTGATAAGCTGTGCTTAGAAAGAGCATTTTTTAGGAAGACCATTTTTGTTATTTGGGTTTTAGTTTACATACAGCATAATTCACATCTATTAAGTGTTACAGTATTGAGTAAGGAAAGGGTTAAGGTATAGGCAGGGAGAGGTAGGGGGCCCCTGACTAGGCTCTGAAACTCTTTCTGGCAGGCAGAAGTGCTAAAACAGAGTGAAGAAGAGATAAAAGAATAGACCAGACCACCTGGCCCTGGATGTTAAGGAATATTTTTCCTCGGTGGTTACATTATAATCACAGAAAATGACCAGACCTCAAAGAAGTATGTCATTAAGGATATTCTCAATAGTCCTTGCTCAAACCAAGACGGCACAAGAATCTCGAGGCCACAAGCTTCTTGGTCAAGTTTTCGATAAAAGACTGCCACTAAAGGCCCTCAGAAGCAACCCATTCAGGACTCTTTTCACTCTAGAGAGCTTTTTCTTTCTTTTCTGCTCTCACCTTCACTTAACAAACTTTCAATTCACTTCACCCTTTTGTGTCCATGAGATTCATTCTTTGACTCCATGAGATAAGAATCCTGCAATCTTGCAACAGTATGATGGATATTAAAGCATTTATTCAACAATGAAGCCACTAGGCAGATTACAGATTAAATATAGATCATTTCTGTCACCTCAGTAGGCTGTGTTCCTTCTCAGTCCATTGCTTTCCCCCACTTCCCACACTGTAGACGCATCTGCTATTTTGATTTATTTCACTCTAGCTGCTTTACCTAATTTAGACATTCATGAAAATGGACCCATACAATATAAACCCTTTTGATCAGCGTAGTGGTTTTGATTCATCCCTGTAAGTGCATGTATCAGTAGTTTCTTTCTACCTATGGCTGAGTAGAAACGCATTTGTATGAATATACCACCATTTTTTAGCCATTCTGTTCATGGACAGTTAGGATATTCTCAAATTTTTAGCATTTTTAATAAAGTTATTAAAATACCCTAATTTAATTATGTGTGTACACATATGTTTCAATTCCCTAGGAAGATAGATTGATCAATAGATTAGAATAGATTAAAATTAGGTTCAATATTCTGTGATTTTTTTAAAAAATGTCATTTATTTTCTAAAGGGTTATTCCATTACTTCCTACTTACAGTGTACAAGAATGCCAATAAAGAGTAATTTCAAAGTCATTAAAATTTGAGAAAAATATTTTACTACCTTAAGACCCCATTATCTGTATATGTATAATAGAAGTAACAGTATATGTTTCTCAAGTAAGTTAAGAATGTTTCTTTTTCTTCTTTCTTTCCTTCTTTCCATTCTGCCATCTGGGTAAAAATAGGTCACAAATTAGATAAACTTGTAGGTCTGATTTGTTTATTTCTCCCAAGTAAAAATGATGAAGTAACAAAGTAGATAAGCTTTTGAGTCTGTATCACTGGTGAGCTTGTTAAAAATATCTATTTCCAGGCCACTGGGGCTCACAGACCAGTTGTTAGGCAGAAACAGTCCAAATCATCTGATACAAATCACCTATTTCCATACTTGCAGGTTAACTGTTTAAAAATGTAATCATTTACAAATTTCAATCTAATAATCAAACGACATTTGGATTGTTGTGTGAGTTTATAATTAGAAAATTTTCAAAATTGTTAAGAACAGTGATTACAAACAATTTAGGAATAGTAAGAAAAAAATATTTCCTGCTTGACATAGAATAGTTCTATTACTTCTAAAACATCACAGAACTTTTTATGATCACACTCATTTATATGCATTTATCTAAAATTAGTCTGAGGCTTGTGTGCAGAATTAATACAAAGGAACATCGGATTATTGATTCTAACTTCTTCAGTATTTAATAGATATCAATCTTCAATAACATGTGTGCAATCTACTGCATGAGTCACTGGATAAAAAGCACTGGGGATTTTTTGAATTTATAACAACCTTATAATATTTTATTTTGATAAGGTTTAGGCTCGTATTAAACGTTAAAATGAAAATAAAGTGGTTTTTTCTTTGCCTCCCAGCTGAACATGTACTCATATAACAGAACCGGATCTGAAACATGAGAAAAACTCAATCAATAAATTGAATTTGGATTACATGCTCGTGGTTCTCAAATTCTTATAAAACTGTCTTTGAAAGCAAGATTTTTTTCACTTTATGTCATTATTTAGAAAGTTATTGTATGCCTTTATAATAGCTGTCTACATGATTGAAAAAGTTACAAGCTGCATTTTGACGTGAAGGATACTGAAAGAAAGGTTTTAGGGACCAATCTGATTATGCATCACGTGCCTTGAGGAATCATTGCTTAGCAAACTTGCTGACAATTGCTGGCATATTCAGAAAGTAAAACTTGAGGTGAGGGCTCAGGAGAAAATCATAATTGTTGACACATTGTTCTAGCAACCAGATGCAAAAACTGCACTACCATAAACCTTGGTATGTGATAATTGATTAATATATATCTGCTGAAAGAAGGAAAAAAAATGAGGGAAGGAGGATGTGAGGAAGGGAGGAGGGACGGATAAAGTCAGACTTATTTTTTTATTAAAAAAAATTATTCATGGGGCACTTGGATGACTCAGTTGGTTAAGCCTCTGCCTTTGGCTCAGATCATGATCCCAGGATGACCCCAGGGTTCCGGGCTGGAGTCCCACATTGGGCTCCTTGCTAAGTGGGTAGTCTGCTTCTCCCTCTCCCTCTGCTCCTCCTCCCTGCTCGTGCTTTCTTTCTCTCTTTGTCTCTCAATTAAATAAATAAAATCTTTTAAAATTATATTAAAAATTATTTGTTTTGATATGAAAACATTAACAAATTTAAAAAATAGAGAAACTTTTTCATTCCAACTAATTGTTATCTTACAAATCTTTTGCATTCAAAGTATATTTCTTATGAAACAAGTTCTTAAAAAACATAAAATCAAAAATATCGGTACCACTTCTGAAAGTTCAGAGTTAAAAACCCTTTCAAACATGATGCAGACTTACATACCACAAAGAATGAGGTACCATTTGTCCGTAAACTGCTTATCTTATGCTTAAAAAATCATAAAAATAAAATTAAAAATTATATGATGAAAAGGAAGTTAATTTCAGAGAAAAATTAATCAATAGAAATTATTATTAATCATAGAAATTATTCTTTAAAAACTACAAAATAAAACAATAATAAAGTATCATTTTAGAGTTTTCAGGGGGTAGTAGTTCAGAGATTATCCTGTGCTATTAGTGGGAGCATAAATTAATACAATCTTCCTGAAGTCAACTTGCCAATATTTGCCCCAATTTTAAATGGATATGTCTTTGATTCAAGGATGCCATAAAGTTCCAAAAGTATATTTTCACCATGGGATTATTAGTAAATGCAAACAACCAGAAATAAGAAAAATGTCTATTTATAAAGCCTACTTACATAAATGTACCAAAAGTACATAAAGGAATACTATACTCATTGCATAGCATTTGTTTTTGCTTTTAAACTGTCTTTAATGCAGACATATATACCAAAAATTGTAAAACTTTAGAAAATCTACATCACCTTTGTTGAACTAATTTGTTCCTTTTCTCAAAGTTAGTTGATATGTTGAAAGTGATACACAAATAATGAGTTTTCAATTGATTATTGTAGTTTAACAAGTATTTCATGAAATTTAATGATATGGGTGGCATTGTGTCTTAAGAGTATATGTCATTTTGTAACTTCTTGACATGTGTATTTAATGTCTGGCAATAACATTTGGATTGTTCTGCTATGCAGACTTATTTTCCTTCATAATGATATTGAAAATATGAATATACTTAGATGATAATTTTCATTGCAAAGAATATCAAGGTTGTATAATTTAAAAGTATAAAATATTCAAGCATTGCATATAAATTATCTCTTTATAATTTGAAGTATTATATTTCATGAATATGAAGCCATAATTACCACATTTTCCAATTGCTTTACTAAATATATATTAAAAGCATTTTGTTTAGAACAAGTACAATTTCAAATTCACTATATATTTCATTTATTCAAATAAATACTTTGTGAATATATTTGAATAGGCAAGCTATTTTTTAATACCTAATTCATAATCTTTAAAGTATGTCCTTACTATATATGATTTTCTTTTGATAAACATTTTTTTAAAAACTGAAAAAATATAATGCAATTTTATATAGTTTCCACCTTGTTTTGGATTTAGATGCCACTACTTTGTGTGAAATTCTAATTGGAAGTTGGGCATAGTTTAGATCAAAAGACAAAATGAAGTTGAAAGTGTGAGATATAAGTTTATTTGTTTATTACTATGCAAGAATTTACATTCTGATTTGTATTTGCACATAAAATAAGAGTGCTAATTACTGAGTTAGTTTGGGAAACAAATATGCTTTAGCTTAAATAATTTGAATTATCGAGGCAAAAGCTTTCTTCAAATGCAATTATCTGAATAAATGAATTAATTTTCACATATGCACTAGAAGCTTAAAAAGAGAAAACAAAATTGTTGAAAATATCCCTATTTAAATCTTGATAATACCTTTTATGTTACATATCACTTGCAGGACATAATGGGATAAACCAGGTTTGCAGAGGAACAGAGAGCTGCATAGAGGTAGCACATTTTAATGGTATAATTCAACATTATGAAACATTTAGTTCCACAGTTCTTAAAGACAGTGAGTAGTACAGCATGAAGATTTGGGCAGCTGAATTTACCAATTAGTGTTCGTCAAAACTGCTGCATTGGTATGCCCCGTTGCCTCTTTCTTTCTTTCCCATCAAGGGAACTTTGAATGGTGAATAAAGTGCTTGTGAATAAAGAAGTGGTCTACCCCACTTCTAAGTGAGGTAGAAGAGTCACAGAAAAGCAAACCCTTAACTTTCTTTTTCCTTTCTCAATTGCCTTCCCTATTGTACTTTGATATGACCGATACATAGCTCTCTACACTTCTTAAAGTGACCTTTGGACATTTCATATGAATAACCACAGCCCTATCACCATTTATGATTTATTTTCAGTAGAATATTATGATTCAAACCAACACTACTAAGCGATAGCTAGAAATGAAGAACACATTAAGTTTGGAAAGAGCACATCATTTAGAAATTTATCTTATAAGACCAGTACAGACAAATACATCAATTAACTAAGACAAGTGAAAATCCTTCAGTTGGCGTAGATTATCTATCTTATTTTGGTGGCAAACATTGTTTTAACTAGACAAAAGATTGCAGAGAATATGTTATCATATTTCATACTGAGATTATTATTCTTTCTCATGGAATTGGCTATATTCAATTTCTAGCTACAGTACAATCACAGCATTCTAACCAGAAAGCCTTTGAAAAGCAGGGCTCACATGTGGAGTGATATTTACATCTTCTCCTATGGTTTGGACAGCACCCTTTCCAAGGGAGAAATGCAAACTTCCATCCGTCAACAAGAATTCCTTTGGCCAAAAAATTCTAACAACTTTGTTTGATAACCTGCAATATTGTTTCAATAAAATTTCACAATAGGTTCCCTTTTGAAGAAAATGAATTCTTTCAAGATATCAACTATACATATATGCACATATATATAAATTATGCACATATACACAAATACATATAAATATATGCACAAATACATAAATTATTTATATATATATGTATTTTTTTAATTTCAGGGTTGAAATCATCTCTAGAGTGCTTCTACTGAGGGGAGGCTGGTTAATGGCACCCAGGACCCTTTCACTGGCCTCTCCCGGTAACGGAGACATCCAGGACTGAGGCATCACTGGTACAGACAGGCCTGAAAACAACTGCAGGCTCTTCTGAATGTCAAGGCCTAGTTTTAATAACTGGTGCTTATTTAATCGAGACAAATACAGCTCTCTAAATGATTGGCAGCTTAAAGTCTGCCAGATCTGCCAGCTGTTATCTTTCAAATGAGAGGGAAAGCTAAGAGCTTAACACTGCGCGGCTTTGGAAAAGCATGAAGGTCATAAATATATATCTCTAAATGGACACAAATGTACCTGCTTTTTTCAGTTGTATATGGGAAACCAATTTTACACTATTCATCTGTTTTTATTCTTTTGGAAACTGTGGCTAGCTAATGTGGCTTAATATTTCTAAAACTCTGGGCATGCACTCTACCAGCAATGTGACTCTAAGAGTGCAACTTTCATTTTTTTCCTTTCTAGCAGATATGTTTGGCGCAATTGAAAAAGTAAATAAAGGAGACTAAAAGACTCAGCCTCTGGTCAAAAGCTCACATTTCAGTTCTATTTTATCTATCTTTGTAAATAATTGATGGTATTTTTTTAGGTTAGGGTGGTTATTTGACATAATAATCTAGTGTTTCTTATAATATTACATGGTAATTCACTTTTAATAACACAGTTGTCTTTGTGCCAGGAATGACCAGCAAACCCTGTACCAACGGATGAAAGATTACTCCAAACTCTACCTTGAAAGAGGAGAAGGTAAGGGGGGGGGGGAATCCATGCTCAGAGGCCAAGACTCTTTGCTCTTCTTTGCTCTGCTTTTATTGGTCCTTCAGGATAATCACAAATCCTTATCACTGTTCCTCAAGCACGGAATGTGTGACCACCGCTCTTACTGAAAACTGGGAAGATCTGTTTACAGGAAGGATACGCTACGCTAATTTGGGCGTGTTCTACCAGTTCTGCTGAACACAGCGTAAGGGACAATGCTACTCTCTTAGATCGCAGGGTGGCTGTTTGGGCTAGGAAAGCTTTGGGAAGGCAACTCCCCGCAGCATTCCCATGGCAGAGTGGTCACGTAGGCCTCAGCATTCCGAAGGCCTGTGGCCTTCTCTGAAAACTTCCCTGCCCTTAGCCGCCTCTGTGTTACATTTTAACAAGCCAGAGAGCAGCCTCTGTGTTACATTTTAAAGCAAGCCAGAGGGCAGCCTCTATGTTACATTTTAGCAAGCCAGGTATTATGGCTGATTTCACCCTGTACATTAACCCCAACATCTTTGGACATTCTCCTTTGGAAACTGATTTCATTAGGAGACATGCTTTCATGTCACCAAAAGATAATTTACAGATGAATATGTAGGGTTTTTTTAAGTTAAAGAAACTGTTTACTAAACCCTTATTATATCCCAAGCAGTGTCCTGTGTACTTTATAAATATATATTTTTAAGGACATGTATATTGTAAATTCTCACAACTTTTTGAGGTGTGCCTTATTTAATCATAAATAAAATAAGTCATACAGCAAAAGTCACATAACAGGTAAGAAACCTATACTTGACTTCAGTGCTCTTTCTCTCAAACATGAATTTTTCCCCCTATCTAATAACATGAATTGGAGAATGTACTTACTACATGCTCCTCATTACTTTTGTGGAAATTATTTATCAATCAGACAATATCAATTACATGGCATATATCATGATTATACTACCATGGACAGATATTATCAGTAACTGTCAATGAAAGTGAGTTTGCTCTAATATACAGTAAACTAATTTTCATGCATTGGAAATCAAAGTGTTGATGTCGGACTGTGATACTTACTACTGAGTCATTTCAAAGAGCTGTTCAAAAAAGTCTGTTGACAAACTATATAATGTTACTGTCCATGTGCATAGATATGTGTGAGCTATGCTTGTTAAACCTATTAAAGTCTTTGGCAGTCAAAGCAATGGAAAGAAGTGAGAATACCAGAAGTTAGAAGACTGAGCAAGTGAATGAGTACATTAATATCTCCTGGTGTAGGGTAAAATTATGGGAATGTCACTGAAGGATTTCTCTGGGAAATGGGAAAGGTAAAACTAGGCAACCAGATCATATGGGGAATGGTCAAGGCCAGGAAACAAAATGGTTGGCACAGGCCAGGGGGTGCCACTTATGGCTATTATTAAGAAGGCTGGAACTGCATATCTCTAGAAATTATTCCAAGGCCTGGGGTAAGCGACTGGGTAGCATTGCACATAGGAGAATTAGCAGTAGTTGAAATCAAGGGGACTAGTTTCCTGGAGTGTGAGGAGGTAGTTAGGCACAAAGTCAGCAAACTTCAATTTTATAGGAAATTTTTCATTAAGAAACTCTAGCTTTCAAAGGAAACTAGATGGCTAGGATCTTTCTCTATTTTTTTTTCATTAAAATATGTTGATGAATTTCAGCTTAGTTATATTTTCACTGAAGAAATTTCTTTCATCTACCCTGTAAGAGTTAACTCGATGCTTTCACTGTGAATGTCTTACTGATCATTTGAAGTTCTCATGGTTTGAAGACTCCAACTGTTTAATTTCCTATAATCAGCACTGGCAAGTAGACAACAGCACAGGTGGAGCTAAACTTCCATTTTCCTGTTAAACTCTTCTCTCAAGTCTCAGAATCATCTGATTTAGGCCTGGCTGCACATTCAAAATAGAGAGAGCTATTACTGAGCACCTCACTTCCTAGAGTCTGTTGGATGAATAGGAATCCTGTGTCGTCTGCAAACACACTCAGGTAATGGGTCCACCCAGGCTCCATTTCCATAAAGTCACTAAGAGAAAATTGCAGTGTGCCTTTGAAAGGAGACAGTTTTTGACATTCTTCTCTCCTTGTGTCTTCTGCTAATTGATTTTTATAGTCCTATCCAGAATATTAAAGTTCTATTAATTTATATTTGTTTCCATGCTATTTAACCATCTTTAATTGAACTTATACAGATTATATTTTAAATTTCTTAAAGTATCAATGATTCCAAGCTCAAATAATTATTTCCAGAATGGTTTCTCTTTAATTGTCTTCTGTTATTCAGCTTTCTGAACCCACACCTAGTTGTACCTGGCCTTGTGATCCCTCTGTGTCCTCTCTTTTCACTGAGCCCTGTTTGTGCAGTGCTGAGATCATTTTCCTGTGCACACAGAACAAGAGGGGAAACAATGTCATTTAACTAAATTGTCAAGTAGTCTATCAGAAAGTTAATTTCAAATGGGATGAAATTGAATGGACTAATATTTACATGTACCATTTAGGGGCTTTTGATACGAATTTGGAGTGATTCCTTAAGAGCGATGAAAACCTCCACATTAGTCCTGTCCCAAACAAAATTTATTTCTTTTACTTCATAGAAGAAAAAAAAATTCTACTTGTATATAACACAGAAACAATGGATTGTCAAAAGGATATTGTCAATACAGCCTAATTCAGAGATAATCATTATGACAAATAATTCAAATTTGTTTTTTATTTTATTTTATTTATTTGAAAGAGAGAGTGAGTGAGTGGGAGAGAGTGCACAAGCAGGGTCGAGGAGCAGGGGGAAAGAGAGAGGCAGACTCCCCTCTGAGCAGGGAGCCCAAAATGGAGCCTGATCCCAGGACCCTGGGATTATGACCTGAGCCAAAGGCAGATGCTTAACCAACTGAGCCACCCAGGCGTCCCAGATAATTCAAATTTAACAGTTTGAGGAAAACACATTTTAATAAAGTAGTCCACAAGAATAACACATCATTCTCAAATATATAAGGAGGATGTATACTTCCCCATATGAAACATTACAACATTTCTTCTCATTTGATGATTTTATCCTCATTTTAATAAGTGAGTTTTAACAAAAAGTTTTAACAAAAGTGAGTTTTTGACTCAATGAAAGCAAATAAAATTAGTGAAATAATGTTAATAAAATGGGACAGCAATATGATTAAATGTGATATATACATGAAAATAATCAGCTGAGAAGAAAATTACTTTTAAATATCCTGATAGTTAAGACAATAAGTAAAGATTATTAATTACTTAATTTTGGTTTATTAAACAGATGAAGCACATCAGTGCATTAAAATAATACATTTGTTTTGTTAAAAAGAATTTCCTTTAATAAGAAATATTAATGAGCATGAGTTAATTATTAATAAATGTCTTATTAAGATTCTTAAATAATAATACTTTGAAATACTTTAATATAAATTCAAAATAATGGAGGTTAGGTGCTTAACTTAAACTGTATTACTGGAAATTTAACTAGGGACTGGATGTTTAATGAAGACACATTATAGTCTTGTATACACTGTATCAGTAATGTTGACTATAAAACTAGGTACAGAGTAGGTCCTCCTTAATATATTTTTGAATAATAATTAATAAATAATTTACACAAAGCATGATAAATCTTTTAATGAATTTCCTCAAATATTAAATATGGATTTCTGACAATGATCAGTCTTCAGATCCTTAAAGATTAAGATATTCGAGGTCAGATATTACCTGTTAACATTATGACCAAGTAAATAAATAGGTGGGTAACCTTAATGAAAGTACACCACCAAATATTTTCAATAAACTTTAATTTTTAGCATTTTTTATTTTGAGATTTATAAAAAATTACAAAGATATTATAATCACAAATCCCTGGGAACTATTGATCTTTTTACTGTCTCCATAGTTTTACTTTTCCAGGGTATTGTATAACTGGAATCATAAAATATGTAGTTTTTTTAGATTGTCTCCTTTCACTTAGCAACATGCACTTACCGTGATCCATTTCTTTTTGTGGCTTAACTACTCACTTTTTATTTAACTCAATAATATTCTATTACTTAGTTGCACCACAGATTGTCTATCCATTTATCTGTTAATGGACACCTTGGTGGCTTACAGTTTAGGGTAATTATGAATAAAGCTGTTATAAATATTCGTGTGCATGGCTTTCATGTGGACATTACTTTCCAAGTCAGTCAGGCAAATAGATAGGATCTGATTGCAGGATCATCTGGCAAGATTATGTTTAGCTTTGCAAGAAACTACCAAACTGTCTTCCAAAATCTCACATTTTGCATTTCCTCTGTCTATGAATAAAATTTCCTGTTGCTCCACATCCTTGCTAGAAATTCGTAATATCAATTTTTAAATTTTACTTATTATAATATTTGTATAGTAGTATTTTATTGTTATTTTAATTCACAATTTCCTAATACCATATGATATGGAGCACCTTTTCATGTTTTCGTTTCCCATCTGTATGTATTTCTTGGTGAGGACTCTGAACTGCTCTTTTGGCCATTTTTAATTGGGTTGCTGTCTTTTTATTGTTGAGTTTTAAAATTTCTTTGCATATATTGGATCCAAGACCTTTGTCAAATATGTCTTTGGAAAATACGTTCTCTCAGTCGGTGACTTGACTTTTGATTTTAATAACAGTGTCTTTCATAATGTTTGTAATTTTAATGATACAATTAAAATTTTTTTTCTATTGGATTGCACTTTTGTGTTTTATTTGAAAATTCATCACCAGGGAAATTGGATGAAAGTGGTCAAAAGTTACAAACTTTTGGGGCGCCTGGGTGGCGCAGTCGTTAAGCATCTGCCTTCGGCTCAGGGCACGATCCCGGCGTTCCGGGATCGAGCCCCACATCAGGCTCCTCCGGTAGGAGCCTGCTTCTTCCTCTCCCACTCCCCCTGCTTGTGTTCCCTCTCTCGCTGGCTGTCTCTGTCAAATTAATAAATAAAATCTTTAAAAAAAAAGTTACAAACTTTCAGTTAGAAGATAAATTAGTACTGGGAATACAACGTACAACATGGTGAGTATAGTTAACATTGCTCAATGATATACTTGAAATTAAGAAAGTAAATCCTAAAAGTTCTTATCACAAGAGAAAATAAAAATTTCTTCTTTTTTTTTGCATCTATACAAGGTGATGGATGTTAACTAAATTTGTTGTGGTAATCATTTTGTAACATATGTAAGTCAAATCATTATTCTGTACGCCTTAAAGTTCTATAATGCCATATGTCAATTATATCTCAATAAAATTGAAAGAAAAATCACAAAAACTCACTGCCAAACTCAAGGTCATCAAGATTTTCTCTTATGTTTTCTACAAAGAGTTCTGTATTTTAGCATTTCAAACTTAGCTCAATGATCCATTTTGAGTTGGTGTTTATGAAAGTTGTAGGATTTCTGTCTATGTTTACTCTGCATTTTGGATATTGGTGTCTAATTCCTCTCGTAGCATGTGTTGAAAAGACTATTCTCTCTTTATTGAATTGCTTATGCTCTTTATCAAAGATCAGTTGCCTATTTTTGTGTTAAGTATTTATGAGCATTTTTTTCTGTTCAATTCATCAACATTTTAATTCTTCCCTGAATACCATGCTATCTTGATTAATAGCTTATCCAAATTGAAATTGGTAATGCAACTCCTCTAATTTTATTCTTCAATGTTTTGTTGACTATTATGGGTTCTTCGTCTTTCCATATAAACTTTACAAACCCTCGGTTTGTTTTCCAGACTCAAGAGTCTCTCATGCTTTGTCTCCCTCTCTGATTTCTTCCCATTCAGTTTTTCCTCCCTTCCCCTATGGTCCTCTGCACTATTTCTTATATTCCACATATGAATGAAACCATATGATAATTGTCTTTCCATGATTGACTTATTTCATTTAGCACAATATCCTCCAGTTCCATCCACATCGATGTAAATGGTAGGTATTCATCCATTTTGATGGCTGAGTAATATTCCATTGTATTTATGAACCACATCTTTATCCATTCATCTGTTGAAGGACATCTCAGCTCCTTCTACAGTTTGGCTATTGTGGACATTGCTACTATGAACATGGGGGTGCAGGTGCCCTGAACATAGAGTTGTTAATGGTATTCCTTTATCACTCTTTAATGTCCATGAGCTCAGTAGTAATGACATTTGTTCATTTCTGGTATCAACCGTTCGTGACTTCTCTCTCTTTTTTTTATTTATTGATTAAATCTTTGTCAGTTTTATTGATCTTTTAAAAAATCAGCTTTTACTTTCTTTGATTTTCTCTCATCAATTTCATGATTTCAAATTCATTGATTTCTGATTTTTTTTCTGTTATTTCTTTTCTTCTGCTTAAGGTAGTTTTCTTTTCATATTTTCCAAAGGTGGAAGCTTTCATTACTGATTTTAGATCTTTCTACTTTTCTAATATGTGCATTTAGTTCTATAAACTTCTTTCTTAATACTGATTTCCCATATAATTGATCTTTTATTTTGTTTCCTGAAGTTCAAATATTAATTTTTTTAGATTTCACTCAAAAACTCAGTTTGAATGGGAAGAAATCAGAGAGGCAGACAAACCACGAGAGACTCTTGAGCCTGGGAAACAAACTGAGGGTTGTGGAAAGGGAGATGGGTGGGGGGATGGGTAACTGGGTGATGGGTATTAAGAAGGACACGTGATTTAATGAGCACTGGATGTTATATGCAACTAATGAGTCATTGAACACTACATCAAAACTAATGATGTACTATATGTTGGCTAATTGAATTTAAATTTAAAAAAATCTTCCTTAATCTGTGTATTATTTGGAAGTATGTTAATTAATCTTCAAATATTTGGGATCTCTATTTATCTTTCTGTTATTAATTTCTAATTTATTTCCGTGTGGTGAAGACATCCTTTGTGTGGTTTCTACTCTTTTAATATTTAAAGTGTATTTTATAATCTGGATGTATTTTCTTAGTGCATATTGCATATGTACCTGAGAAAAAAATGTGTATTCCTTTGTTCCTTGATGGAATATTCTATAAATGTCAATTAGGTCATTTTGATTGATAGTGCCATTTAGGTCAGGTACATTGTTTCTGATTTTCTGCCTGCTGAACTATGAATTACTGCAAGATGCATAAGTGTCCAACTATAATAGTGGGCTTGTCAATTCTTCCTTGCAGTTCTATCAGTTTTTTCCTCACATATTTTGATTTTGTGTTGCTAGATGCATCCACATTTAAGATTGCTGTATCTTTTTGAAGAACCAACAAATTGGCCCTTTATCATTATGAAATACTCCTCTGAATCTCCCATAACTTTCCTTGTTCTTAAATTTGCTTCATCTGAAATTAATAGATGAACTCTAGCTTTCATTTGATTGGTGTTAGCACAGTAAATATTTTGCAATCCCTGTACTTTTAACTAACCTGAGAGTTTATACATAAAATGGGTTTCTTATAAACCACATATAATTGCGCCTTTTTAAAATCCACTCTGACAATCTCTTTTCAATTAATATATTTACATAATTTATGTAGAGATTATACATATGGTTGAATTAGTATTTAACACGTGTGTCACTATTTTTTCCCACATTTGTTGTTTCTTACTTCCCTTGCTTAGATCGAGTCTTTCATGATTCTGTTTTATCTTTTCTTTTAGCATTTCAGTAAACTTCCTTTTAAACACTTAAGTGGGTACCCTAGAGTCTACAATATACATTTTAGCTAATAGAGGTTAATGTTCAAATAACATTCTACTGCTTCACAATGAGTGCTGGTACTCTGTAACAGAGTATTCTCAATTCCTTTGTCCTCTTCCTTATGATTTTACAGTTATTCATTTCACTTATACAAATTATGAACTCCAGCACGTTGTTACTATTACTTTAAACAAAAAGTTACCTTTGATTAATTAAGAATAAAAAAAATTCATTTTACTTTATTCATTTTCTCACGTTCCTTTTTTCTTTATGTAAATTTATGTTGTTTTTTTTTCTGGGAACAACACCAAATTAATTACAATATTTTCTTAAATTACCTTAAATTCACTTTAATGTGAACTATTATATTTTATCATTTTCCTACAGAAAATTTAAAGCAGTGCATTTTGAATCTTTGAATCTAACTTTTATATGTTCATTTTTATTAAGAAATATATTTTAATATAATTATGGAAAGCAATTTTTATTCTTCAGATAGTCAAAAGTGCCACTCCAATGTAGTGAAAGCATAGGTTTTATTACAGATATTTAAAAATATCTAGAAAGTGAAATTGTGTTTACACAAATTAATCATTAGACCCCAGGAGCATATTTTCTTAGAACATGTATCTGTTACATAAAGTTAAGCAGGAAAAGAGATGGTGGTTCCTTATGTCTGTTACAACTCTTCTGAACAGGAAGTTCCAGGAACTGTCTATTTTCTGCTATTCCAAATAGAGAAATTGTAGCCAGTAAACATTTCATTTGTTGATGTGTTTAGGTGTTTGTGGCTTTTCTCTTCTCTACATTTGGAATTTCCAATTTGGCAACCCATTCTGTTTTCTCCTTGGAACCTAAGCTAGGGATCATTAAAAACAATACTTGGCTCCCCTACTTGAACAGAATGGTTTGAATGAAGAAGAATAAGTATTAAACTGAGGATGATTTCCACTAACACAGCATTAAAAGTTCCTCTCTCTGTAGTCCAAAATATATTTTGTCCCAAGTTTATCTTTATTACCATTTTTTTCCCTTATGAATATGTTTGTCAGCACGTTTGAAAAGACAATCCTGTACTTTACTCCAAAACAGCTTAAGCTCTTTGTAATGCTCACATAAGTATTCTGAGTTTTTTACCCCCCAGGAATTCAGAGATAATATTTGTGAAAACCCCTGTCCCTGAGATATGGTGGAATAGCTGGATGGCACACAATAACTAGAGATCTCTGCTTCTCATTAAATGTCTTTGAATACGATATCATTTAGTTTAGTCATTGTTTTTTATGATGTATTTTGTGGTAAATTGTCACCCTTAATATTCTTTTTTTGTTGTTGAATGTCTCCATGGGTCATGAATTGGATACTAAGAACCAGACAGTCTGACTCCAGAAAAGTAGAAAGCTTTTATGAAAGGATTTCTATTTAATGCAAGGACTTCTATTAGTGCATGATGGCCAAATAAGAAAATACACTTAGTAAGAATAATAGCATATAATGTTGTAGTATACTGCACTAGACGCTCATAAAATACTTTTATAAAAATAATAATTTTCATTTGTTACTATTAATTTATATAACAATAACATAAAGGAAAATAAATATCTACATCCATCCTTGGTATATAGGTTAGCTATTTTTTTTAAAGAAAGAGGAAAATCAAGAAGAAACTTATGTCATAAAAAGTTATGTATTTTCAAATTCTCAGCCTTCATAGATCAACCATATGGATTAATATTAAATTTTTCAGATGTTAATTTATATTTCTTATTTGGATGAAAAGATTCTGTCAACCAAGAAAGTTGGGACTTAATACACATCATTCTTAATTCATCATGTGTACTGTTTGTAGCTTCACACATATAGCCTACAGTAGTTCCCATTGCCTCAAACAATACTTATTTTTAATTTATAAGTTATCAGCTCCATGACAACTCTTAGGACATATTTAGTTTAATAAGGTGGTAGATTCCCAGAAAAAATATTTAATAATCCAGAAAAATGTAATAAAACTCACAGAAAAGCAAGTACACTCTAAGGCTGATTTGGTGTCATATGGTATCATCTTGTATTGTTGCACATCATATCAATATCAAGTAAAAGAGGAACTGAATGATTCCGTGGCAAAATTCCAATAATCATTACCTCTGCACTTTGCTACAGAAAAGAGAGCTTGGAAATTCACTAAAGTTCTGGGTTGATGTTCTTTGAAATATATTATGATCATAGAAATTAACCATAATGTTTCATAATAGTCTGTATTAAATAAATAACTCAGCTATTTTCCATACCCTTGATCAATTTCCTTCATCTCTTCTCTGGATAAATACTGTATTAGGGTTCTTGAGAGGAACAAACCAATAGAATGTGTATGTGTATCCATATATATATATGTGTATGTATATGTATATATGTATGTGTATATATATTCATGGATATATACACACATACATATACACACACAGGCACATATCAAAATATTTATTTACAATTTTTGAAAAACATAAAATGTAAAGAAAAATTAGCGAAACCATACTTAACATAATAAAGAACCACTGTGGTCTTACATTCATTAAAAGAACCAGATTTTATTTTATTAGTATTTTCTTTTAATCAGAGAGAGAGAGCACAAGCAGGGGGAGCAGCAGAGGCAGAGGAAGAAGTAGGCTCTGCACTGAGCAAGGAGCCTGATGCAAGGCTTGATCCCAAGACCCCGGGACTTGATCTGAGCTAAAGGCAGCTGCTTACTGGATGAGTCACCCAGGTGTCCCAAAAGAACCAGATTTTAATGCAAGCACTAACCTAAGTTGCTTTCATATAAATAATGGAATTAGCTCTTATGATTATGGAGGCTGGCGAGTCTGAAATCTGCAGGGTGGGCTGCCAGGCTAGGGAGCTGCAGCTGAAGTCCAAAAATAGTCTGCTGCAGAATTCCCTCTTGCTCAGGGATGGATAGTCTTTTCTTCTATTTAGGCTTTCAACTGATTTGATGAGTCCCACTCACATTATTGAGGGCAATCTGCTTTACTCAAAAAAGTTCACTGACTTAAATGGAAATCTCAACCAAAAACACACTCACAGAAACATCCAGAATACTGTTTGACCAAATATGTAGTCACCATGGTTCAGGCAAGTTGACACATAAAATTAACCATTACAAGTACATTTGGACATTTCCAACTATACAATGAAGCGAACAGTATATTCACTGATTGCCCAGAAAAGGGGAAGGGGGAAAGAGACACAAAATACCATGATATGTCTTAATTTTTTTTTGATTTTTAAAATAGTTGATATAATATAGATCCAGCTTTCCTCTCATTTCACACAAGATGACTTTTAAGTTCTTAAAAAAAAAAAAAACAACTTGTAAAGTGTAAAAGGAAAGATTAGCTAAACTATACTTAGATAATAAAGAACCATTACTGTTTAGATTTTGATGCAATCATTACCTAAGTTGCTATATCACATAAATAAAGTGATATTTATTTATTAAATAAAGTCCTATTTTTCTTCATATATATATATATATATATATATATATATATATATG